>NC_040034.1:19097926-19472909 GCF_000972845.2 Larimichthys crocea | reverse complement strand
AGAGGCAAGTGTGAACACCTCCTCCGTGGACACACAGTTGTACAGTTGCATGTGATCTGACTTCATTGGGTGTGTGTGTTATCATGCTGTGTACTTACTTTTATTTCTAAGGGGAGATCCTTGTTCCAGGTCAGGCTTGACCTGCATAGAGACAACACGGTTTCTGGTTAAACTTCATGTTTGACTTTCCCTCTGAGATGAAAGGATGGAAATACTTCTTACTTGACAGGCACTTGTGAATGTGTGTCTCTGCGAAAGTCACCCCGGCCAAACAGTTTCCCCTTTTTTTCGTGTAGCTGGCCGTAATGACTCAAATCGCTCAAATATGTGGCACCCTTTGTCTCTAATTGGCCTCTGCAATCTTGTTGTGCGTTTTGGGTCTATAATGCATGGGCCTATAAATAGCTTCATTCAGCCTGGAAACAGGGAAGGGGGACAAAGGGGCAACTCAGCCAGCCCTGTACCACAGCGGCACACTCAGAATTAGCCTTGTCCTCTACCATATGGGGGTCAACCCACAAGCCTTGCATGGGGGCCCATGGGTGCGCCCCCTTTGCCCAGATAACCTCAAAGAAAAGATGAAAGTCCACCGTTGACCACAGCAATGAAAGGATTGTTTAGGTCTTCTGTAGGATGTGTCTAAATCTGTTAGAGGGCTGATCAGAGCAGGAGAGCATGCTGCGGCTTTCCCAGAAGCTTTCATGCTGGTGGGCTTTGAAGCGGCAGCAGCAGCAGCGTCCCTCCACCCACCCCCCACCTCATGTTCGGGCTGTCATGTCAGGACATGAATGCAGTTCCTGCCCGGGCCTTCCCTCATTCTGCTGTATGAAATGTTCGACACATCACCGGTCATCTGCAGCCAGAGGACGCCTTGTGGAGGAAGAGGAATTTCCGTCGCTGCAGTTTGCGGTCTGCTCGCTGCGGTTGATCAAGTTAAGCCTCATAACATGGTCGTCAAAGTGGATTAAGAACATGTCTCTACACAGAGACATTGTATGTGAAGGAGGGTACACTGTGTTTCTCCTGTGGGCTTTAATCCAAGTGATAATCTAACAAATAAAGTCCTTGGTTTGAACTTTTCGTCTGGGTCCTGAGAGCTGTGCAGGGTTAAGTTACAGTAGTTTTGTTTTGCTGTACAGTCACTTGACCTGTAACGATGTGCTGTATAGATACTGCATTCCTCTTTCCATCTGGCAGCACGCCATCCAAGGAATTTACAAAAAGTAATATCATAAGCATGCGAGGCGATTCCCCCATATGAGCACACCTGACAGAAAACAATTGAAGGGGAGCGTCGCTTACATTATCTTTGTTATGTCTTCACCTGAAGATCCCTCCCGAAGCTTCCTCAGAAAACACGGTGGAACTCGATCAGTGTGCGTACACATCTATGTTTCGGATAACAGAGGTAGTTTCAAACGCTGAATGTTAGTGTCTTCAACTCCTTGAACCTCCAAACATCTCTTTGGGTTTCCTCTGGGCCACTGCAGTAGAGAATAAAACGTCTTGGCTCAGAAGTATGACTGCACACAGGCTTTGTGCCAAGAGCTTTTCGACATGACACTTGGACCAAGAAACATCAACGTTTTTTTCTTGTTAGGGGGGGGGGGGGCTTCTTTGGAGCCTACATTTGTTTTTCAGCTGTTTTCTCTGAGGACTTTCTGTTTGAGGCATGACAGTAAATTACGTTCCCTCTCTGTGATGACACTGCTGCATATCTTCTCATGGCTTTTTCGCTGGAGTCGGAGCACTATTATGCCAACATCAAATACAAACTGCTTGTTTCAGCGGTGTTTACCTTAGAGCCTCAAGAAATACTCAACGTGACGAGTCTTATATCTCACGCAGTATCAAAGCTCGTCTGTGTAACAGACAGTCAGGAGTCCTGTGTGGACATCTTGGCTGTTCAGTGTTGCTTAACACGCAAAGAAATAGTTTCAGCTGTACTGTATCTATGTGTCTGCACAGCTGGCAACATGTCACTCAGTTATAAATCTGTTAATGGCTCATTAAATTGTTTTGTAGTCCTGTGACTTAAAGCATGTTTGTTTTTCAGCTGGTTACTCCGTTATTATGCTGTCATGAATGAGGTTCTTAATCTAAAACAACCATTTTGAAGCTGTGTACTTGCAGAAAGTAAAAGAATGTGCTTGTAAGCTGTGGGTCTGCCTTTGAGTTCAGCAGCTGTGTGTTGTGTGCTGGATAAAAATGAGTGTCCAGATCTGGAGTTTGTGGGTGCAAGGAAGGCTGTTGAGGCAGTTCAGTGGGGGTTGGTGTCGCACTGTCACCAGGTTGTGGGCTTGATTGTAGAGCGTGGTTCTGCCTGGTGTGATACACACACACACACACACACACACACACACACACACACACACCAAGGTCAGCAGCCAGCCATCGTCAGACTCAGACTCTTGATGTGTGTGATGAGTTGTTTGGACCAGAAAATGGTGAAAAATGTTTCCCAAAGCCCAACGTGGTGTCCTCAAATGTCTTGTTTTGTCCACAACCCAAAGATACTCAGTTTACTGTCACAGAGGAAAAAACAGAATATATTCACATTTGAGGAGCTGAAATCAGAGAATTTAGACCTAAAAAAATGACTCTAAGCGATTATTTCGATGATTAAACAACAATTAACAGTAATCGATTACTAATCGTTGCAGCTGTGGCCTTTTACTCCTCAACAGTGGCCTGGTCTGTCTGAGTGACAGTGTTGGTGATTCAGGGAGGGAAAGTGGAGTTCCATTGTGTGGAATTTGCTGCAGTCAGGCTTTGTGAGGCACTCCGTCTCTGCAGCATTATGGAATGCAAAGCCAGAAATCCCTAAAGCTTTGCTCATTTGCACAAGGCGATTGGGTCCAAGATAGTTGTCGAAAGGAACTTTACTGGCCCCTTCCTGTGCCCGTCCAGTGCAGGGCAGCTGGTGAGTTCACATTTGTTCTAAATTAGTTCCTGATAATATATCTTTAATAAACACTGAATTGTGGTTATTAAATCTGGACCTCAGTCATATAGAGGCTGATATATTAAACTGATAAAACTACTGTGATGGAAGGAATACTGTTCTTCGTGGAGGCCAAGGATACTTCAGAAAACATATTGTGACTCATAACTAAGTACTTTGAGTGTGACTGTTTGAAATGGCGTTTTGGGGTACGTCAAAGTAAGTAGGTGATAAAATTGATCATCAGAATAAACCCGATCATCTGCCATGATAGTCAGAGTGAGGAAAAAAGGCTGAGACTGTGAGTCTGTTTTCGGTCATAGTAGTGACTGTACTCTCTAGATAAAAAAAAAGAGAGAGAGAGTGAGTCTTTCTTTTCAAATCAAGTCCAAATCCTTCTGGCTCTGCAGGATTTTGATAGGCTCCTGCTCTGCACCAGCACTCCCCTGACGAGAAACAAATCCTTGTCATTTTTTACACAGGATGTGTTTTGCAGAGAACCATCGCAGCCATGTTTGGAGGTCCTGGTTCACTGTTCCTACAAACCAAGCGAGGAGCCAGCCATGTTCTTGTTTAACTAAGAATGACTCACGCACGGCCCGAGAGTCCTTGGCAAACCCACTTGGGCATGTGTCACAAAGCCAAACGACTCCCTCGACTAGGGGGGGGAGAGAACGAGAGGAGAGGTCCACACATGGCACTCAGATGCTGGCTGAATTGGGCAGCAGCCAGGTTCACTCGTCGTCCTGGCTCAGACAAGAATTTACAGAAACCTCTTTTGAAATTTTCCTTGCAGCTATAGTCTCCATTTGCACAGCTCTGCATCATATTTGTGTTTGCTTTGTGAAAACACAGAACTGTTGAAACTGCATGGTAAATGTCATGGTTTGCAGAGATGACAGATACTTGGTTGATTATTTAATCTCACGTGGACACATCTGAGCAGAACATGATATATACATCATAGCCAGAGTCTGACAGCTGAGTTACAAACTCATCAGCACAGTGGTCCACAAACGTTTTACTGTGCCTGTGATTTTTGTCTTCATACGAGTCCAGAAACTGAAAACACATTGACTGCCTGCTGTTTTTCATGTTGAGGTTGGCCATATTAGTCTCATTCACACCACCTGTGTGCAGGATTTGGTGGGCACATATTGTTGTTGGAAATCACAATGTCTTCCACTGCACCAGTTTCTGCTTTTTGGTGGTGCAATTGGTCACAGGCCCACGGGTTTCTGCAGGTTTTACGTCAGCCTTCTCCTCGTTACCGTCACCGTTTCTGTCGCCCACATCGAAACCAGTCCAGCACTGCTGTGATTGACAGTGATGACACTGTGTTACTCTTCCCTCACAGACCTGTCAGTGTCACTGTTGTCCAAAAAAAAGACAGACGCGGTCACCTATTGATCTGACAGCAGACCTTCGCTGAAGTCACAAAGTTTCAGTTATAATAACTGCAGCTTTGTGACTCACTTCTGGTTAATGTGCAGCGTTTGTGTAATGTATAGCTACTTTATACTTTCTTATAAAGAGCACAGTGCAGGTGGTCGCACAGAGAGCAAACCGGCTGGGACTCAGCAGAGTCACCAGCTGCGTCTGTGATGTAGTCACAGGTGGAAGACAGCTTTCTGTCTTTTTTTAAGGGAAACACACACATTAAAAATGAATCATACAGCACCTGTGTTTATGTTGAGCTGGGCCGGCTGTCCCAGTTTTGGTGTTTTCCAGCTGAAAGTGGTTCTTCATGTTGTTCGTGGGTTTTTAAAGTTTCAAAATATAGGCGGCTCTATGTAGACGTAGTCTGCTGCCGTTTTACATCGTAACCCATCGAGTAGGTAGTGTAGTCGTCCTGTGTGGGGCCTGAGTTACTCTGTCCCTAGTTTTCCTCGGTGCACTCACTGGACCTCAGTGTCTGTTATGCACAGAACGCCCCAAAACACTGTGGGCAGAGCGTCAGCATTGTCTGGAAATAGGTCATTCTAATTATCTTTTGAGAAATGTTTAAGGCTTGAGTTTAGTGTGTTGCCAAAAGCTGCAAAACAAATGAACTCCATGCATTCAGTCTCTCTTCAGGAGTAACTCTCCATGCTATTTTTATTTTGATGTAAAAGTCAGCTCCCTTTGTCCGTTTGTTCCCTTCTTATCAGCGCTGCATGTTAAATTATGGGCCTACCGTCCTGTGTGGGTAAATGACAAATTTCTTTGTTTTCCAAAAGAAATCAAATCAGCCTTTTGTTCCGTCCTCACTGTATCAGCGCTGTTGGCATCAAATTCCCATGGCTCCTTCATTACTGAGCTGGGAAAGCTGTTCACTTTCAGGCTTTAGGTTTAGGCAAAAAAAAAAAACCCAGAATAGTTGGTCCACCCCTCTGCAGGCTTGTTAGCCTCGCTGTTTTATGGTTCCCTCTGGCTCTGTGCCATCAAAACACATTAATGGGAGTTAACAGACTTATTTAAGTCCCGGAACAAATATCTTAAGATCTCAGTCTGTGCTCATTTATTATTATTATTTATTTCATTTTTTTTTTATGACAGCATCTTAGCCTTCTCCAGACGCTCAGTAAACTCTTTGCTTGTTTAGTAAATGTCCTGCATACTTCCTGTTTTTTTTTCCTTTTGTCCACTGACTCATTCTATTCTGCTGTTTCTCCCCTGACCGTAAACAAAACCACTTTACAGACCATTTTGTTCCTGTATAGTCACAACATCCTGTTTAATTGTAGAGAAGGGATTGTTGACGTTTGCTTTCATGCTGGTGTTAGTGTATATCTGATGGATTAGTGTCTTAAATCGCTGTCTTTGGGTTATGATGGATGGGCGGGGTCAGGTTTTGGCTCTTACACACACACACACACACACACACACTTTATATTAACATATCCCAGACAAGACAATGAACGCGCAGCACAGTTTGGGGTGCTATAATCAAAAGCTGCGAGCGTGAGATACATGTGATGTCACCGGCTCCGAAACCTCCAGGACACTGTGATCAGCTGAGCCTCGCCTTCCATCGACAGCTGATGCTTTAAACACTCCGCCTGACCTTATTTAGCCTTCTCTGCTAAGAAAGGGAGACACAAGCACGCACGCAGCCAAAATAACAACCACCATTCAAGTGAGTCAGTTAACAAACTTCCAACAACAGCGAGTGTCGTCATGGTAATCGGTTTGAAGGGGATTTCAATAGACAGTATGCGCTACTGTACGTGTGCTGTTAGGTCATTATAACAGGATACTGTTTAGACTTTTGAATTTATCTCAGTAGAAATCACAATCATTGCTTTCATGTATGCAACCTGAACCGGCACGTAGCCCTGCTCTCCTCCTCCTCCTCCTCGTCTTCATCCCTCACAACTGGAGGCAGTTCAGGCAGGACAGCCCCTGCCTCAGCATGTCGGGACAGTGCACTCTGCACCCTGCACGGTATAGAGCTGTTTTTTCCTAAGAGTGTCGTACCTCTTCACATAGCAGTGGTCCCTGTTCTTCACCCCTCTTTTTTTTTCTTTTCGTTTTTGACAGCTTTGTTGCCTCAGTGCTCAAACCGCTCAGACTGTGAGGTTTGCTTCAAAGTTCAGAAGCTTTTGAATAAAAAAAAAAAAATTACGATAAGCCCCAGTTTTATTCTGAAATCTTGATTTAATGACATTTCTCACACACAGGCGCGCGCCAGAAGCAACAGTACGGCCGCGGCTGAAGGACGTTGCACGCAGAGCTTGTCAGTTACACAAGAGCCGTTTGAGTGAATTCTTTGCACCAGCTCGCAGCCTATATGAAAGGAAGTGAGCGTATGAAAAAGTTGGACTCTCCTCTGATTGGATCCATATGTGAAGGCTTTTACAGACCGAATGACCCATAAACATTTCACTGGCTATGAAATCAGTTGATTTTATTATTCGACCCACATTTTTCGCAGAAATATAAGAAAGCCAAAAAAAACTCAGGAATGTATAGCTTTGTGCTGCGTTGCCTGTTTGCGCATAGAGGGAAATAGACAAGACGAATGCTGAGCTAATGGATAAATGCAGCGTCCAGATTCAATCTGTGTGCATCGCAGCATCAAAGGTTGGGTCAGACAGAAAAGGAGTGATGGTGAAGCTGTTTTTTCCAAACTGAATAAGAAGCCTGATCTCAAGAATCTCATCACCCTGGCGTCTTGACAGTCTTGCATAATCAGCAAAGTATGTTATGTCTGTGTGACCCAGTCTCACAGTATTTACTTTGTAAGGTCATTGGCTAACAAGAATGTTGGTAGACAGTCCAAGCTGTTGCTGGGGGAGTTGAGCTTTCTAGAGAAGAAGGGCTGATGAAGTTCTCCCTTTCATCTGTGCAGTAATAAATCTGCTATATGGTTGCACCCAAACGCTCTCTTTCTCTTTGGCTGGGGTGTGTTTCAGTACATCTCTCTGTCAGGACGCCAGTGTCCAGCCATAGCTGTGTTGTGGGTTAAAGCACCAGTACATACCATGCATGAATAGCCGGTTCCGCTCGCAGAATTTCTTCTTGTAAAAATACACTTAGCAAAAAAAAAAAAAAAAAAAAAAAAAGAAGCTCAGCTGAAGGTCAGATGACTTAAGAGCCGAAAGTTCCACAAACATAACATCACTGTTGAGATGAAATGCTCCGGTTTCACATAACTTGTCATTTTGTGGCTGCTAATGCCACATGGGGTTAAGAATGATTTCACCTTCGCGGGGATAAATGCAGTATCAGGCTCTTTAGCTTGTCACTTTCATGGCACAGACGTCTTGTTTTAAAAACCCGAGAGTGATTAGTGTCACGTGGAGATATATTGTTATCATTACACAGCCTCTTTAAATTAGGACGGTAAAGGGGAAAGATACTGAATCCTGCTGACTGCTGCGACTAACCCTGTGATTGTTATCTTTGGGGCAAATGTTATGTAAATCTGCCCCCATGATTAAAGCTTGACAAAGGCATTCCTGTGCGATGACTAATGTGTCCAATTATCCTTCAGGATTATTACACCAAGGCTCTGCAGTGGATTGCTTTCCACACATTAAGAAATCTTCCAAGTATAACTATTGAATTTATGTGCAGCTGCCCTCTACAATATACTTAATGATATACTTTTCTCAATATGAATGTATTTCCTTCTGCTCCACAGAGATCTGAGGTTCAACAAAATCAAGGATTTACAACCAGGTTCCTTTAGACGATTAAAGAACCTCAACACACTGTAAGTCTTTGTCCCCGCTCTGCACGCACCACTGTGAACTGTTGTCTGCGTATGATATAACTTCTTTCTGCGTTTCCCAACTAATATTTTACACCAGTGGCATCCTGTTGGTAAGAAAATTCAATACATCAAGAAGACTGGGTTTCTGTTGAAAATTAATCAAGCCCATTTCCTTAAAAACAGCCAAAACGGCACTCTGTGGAATGACTGTCACTTCCCTAGAAAGTCCTGTTTGTATTACACACACACACACACACACACACACACACACACACACACACACACACACACACACACACACAGGCAAATTCTTGCTCTGTTCTGCTGTGGTTTCACACATGTAGGTCAGCTTGTAATCTGTGAGGAATTTATTTTTCCACTTCCACCCACAGGACTATTTATCATATGTCCAGCGTGCTAGATGGTGCATTGCTAAGCTAATAGAGCCCAAACGTTCCAAGTTTTTTTTATTTATTTTTTGTGTGCGTTTTTCACTGGCAACATGTTAGTTTAAGGACCCTCTCCAAATTTGTGCGCACGCTTCAGTTTCAGCTGTAGTCATACGATGACAGGCCGGATTTTAGGCTGACAGAATAAATCAAAAGCACTGTCACCTCATTCAAATATTTGCAAACATTACTGAGATGCTTTCTCCTTTTCATCTGTGCATGCTGTGGTGCGGTGTAGAAATGTGCAAAAATCAGTTAGTTAGTGTAATGCTAAAAGTGAAGATAATAGATCCGGTTCTGTATCCCTGATAGTTAATAAACATGAGAATATGTGCAGGGCACGGATATAGTGGCTCAGATTACATTTCAAAGTGAAGAAAGTGCCTTAAGGCAGGAGAAAAGCCCAGCCAGCCAGCCAGCCAGCCAGCCATGCAGACTGCTGAGGGCTTTATGCATGTCTTTGTCTTTTAACTACAGCTACATGTCCAGTTTTACTATTGTACAGACAGAAACGTATGTAAAGTAAGTTTTTTAAGTTTGTTTGGTAGAAAAATCACACACATTAACACCAAAATGTTGAACTGTGCACATATGTTTGATGCACTGATGCAAACAGCTGTGAATCACAAGATCCTGCATCTTGTCTTGATTTAGACAAAGCACACTCCACGTAGAATTAGCCAGGAACAAACTCACTGTCTGTCTTATGAACACTAAATAACCCCCTGGTGTCTTCTTCACAGCCTCCTCAACAACAATCATATACGAAGGATCCCCAGGGGGGCATTCGAAGACCTGGAAAACCTCAAATATCTGTAAGTTTGCCATTGTGTTAATTTGGCTTTGCTTTTGAGGTCAAGTGATAGATCTTGGCTCAGTGTGGCAGTGTCTCTTTGTTCTGTCAGACTTTACAGGCTAAAGGACTCTGTTCAGTTCACTCTGTGTTCAGTCAACAGAAGAGGAAGCATGGTGAAACATGTCCGACACTAGTTGAGTTGAAAAAAACAAAAAACAGCATTCACTGTAAAAGTGGAAGACAGCTGATGTTCCCAGACTGCTGAGTCAGTGAAAATATATCAGTGCAGTCAGTGTGCGGAAAATGCATCAATGAAAAGTCTCCCTTTGTCTGATCCCCTGTACTTATGTGTCTGGAAGTCTTGACCTGGAGGCAGAGCCGGGAACAGATATTTGAGGCGTGTGTAGCCTTGAGGCTTCTATGAGAAGGGTAGTGTGCTCGCTTGTTAGTCACTTACATTATCATCCCACTGGCCTCCGTCGTGGTGAGAGCACTGTCTGTGCTCACAGTCAGATATGATCTGATTCCCCGGCTTGGACTCACGTACAGCACTCTGATAGTGAAGGGCATTTTTAATAGCTTCACATGGTGTTCTCTGTTTAGTGAGATGTGAACATTTTGAGACTAAAGATGACATTTTGCGTTGTCTAACTCTGGCAACCTTCATGTCTGTGAAGTGAAGCCAACACAGGAAGTGTCAAAAACTGCAGTTCCTCAAACGTCCACTTGAGGCTGGCTCCAGAACTGAGTCAGTCTCCGTAAGTCCCCATGTTCAAATGTCCAACTTCACAGCAGAAATAAACATGTTTACAGCCTGGTACAAAAAACAGTTTTGGTCTCTATAGCTAATTTCATGACAACTGTACTGAGGGTGAATTTATATACAACTCACCTGTTCAGATTATATTAAGACTTAAAGTTATGCAGAATTAAGAGCAGGGACGCTTTGATTGACAGGGGTTGGTGCCGTTACAGGTAGCTTGTTTTAGTAATCAGGCTTTATTCAGTCCGCCTCGGCTCCACCCACACTACAAGTCAGGAGGCAGGACTGCTAAAATGGCGACAGCCACAGCCACCACACTCTTCAGAAACCAGGACATCACCGAGACTACGTGCGTGTTTTTTTATACAGTCTATGGTTGTCTGTCTTTAGATAAAGTTGTCTGCTTATGGCTGGTAAAGGCTACACGTCTCTCTGTTACATCACTGCCCCGCTCATACTGTACATGCACTGTAGACTTAGATCATCTGTATCAGCTCCAGGGTGGGAGGAGGAGGAGGTGAGTAGAAGGGATGTAAAGGCTTAGACACAAACATACACATTCCCAGCGTACTCCCCCGCTCTTTATGTTGTAATTAGATCCTCTGGCTGTTTAGTAACTATTTTAATTACAGAGGCTAACTGGCTTTAAAGCAGAGTTGATCTGAAGCCTGCACCAACCTTTGTGATTAGGGTGAGGTTGTAGGTTGAGAGGGTGTTTTTTGGGTTTTTTTTTGTTTTTGGTTTTTGTAAGGTTGTTGTTTTTTGTTTATTGGTGAGGTGGATTTTGGGGTTGGGGTTTTTGGTTTTTGTTTGGCCCCCCCCACACACACACACCTCTCTCTCTTCCTGCTAATTCTGTTTTCTATAGCTGGGGGGCTAGATTGTATCTCCCATCTCACCTCTTCACTTCCTTTGGACCCCGATAAAGTTCACTCCCTGTTATCTTTCATGCACCACAAACCTAATGGTACAGTGACTATCTATCTAGCCCCCCTCCTCCCACGACCACCTCCATAAACAAGTCAAACAGAGGTCAGAGTTTGTGGGAACCCTTCACTGTTTAATTTATCCTCTTCCATTTATTCAGTTGCATTCCCAGTTTCCTTCACTACATGCTTACATTAGTTTAGCATGTAACATTGATCATTTAGTGAAGTGATCAGCAGCAGTCAGGGCAAATCCTCCTCACGCTCAACCAGACATATTTTCTGGTTACAGGCAGGCTGCTGTTCAAGTGCATACTGTCTACTTTTTGTTGAGTCTTACCACTAAATCATATCTGAGCATTGAAGTGAAGCCCACAATTTTCAAATCCATCTTCTCATGTAAACCCCACATGCAAGCACACACACACACATGCACACACACACACACACACACACGCACACACACAAGCCTGCAGTGTTTTTCATCACTTCTGGAAAGTGAAGCTAAAATTTAAAGTCAGTTAGCCACTTGCAAGTTATTACAATAGTAATAATATTACAATACATCTGGTTACATAATTGTCACTAAACTGAACAGATTATACTTAACGATCTGAGTTTTATTACCGTCATCATTCTTAAAGGATTGCTCTGCTTAGAAATGTAATAAACGTTTAAGTTTGTTGTCAGTAGCTTCCTTGTAGAAGGAACGAACATGAATGAATGACAATCTTGGAAGTAGTATTGCAGCAATATATATACATATATATATATATATATCTAAATAAAAAGTCAGTCAGTTTATCTACAGTATTGAATTCTACTGCATTAGTTTTCTTAAATATATAATATGTAATATTTTGTGAAATTCTAATAAAGTGTTATGTTTTCATTCCTTTAAGGGTAACCACTGAAAAGAACTGTGTAATACTGTATAGTATACTTTCAGAGACAGTAATCATACCATGGAAGTCTCGTCAACTCTAACCTTGTATAGATCTTCTGTGATAAGAAACTTGATAGCATAGACACGGTGAGGGCATAAAATGATAAAGAGAGGATGTTTTTTTCCATACCTTGCTTCACTTCTGCTGTGAAAAAATCTGAATCTCTCATGAGAAGAGAAGTGAAACGGAGGGATGGGAGATGAAAGGACGAACAGCTGTAAGCCATTGTTTCTCCAGTATCACATTTCTTTACAA
Source organism: Larimichthys crocea (assembly GCF_000972845.2). Lineage (NCBI taxonomy): Eukaryota > Metazoa > Chordata > Actinopteri > Sciaenidae > Larimichthys > Larimichthys crocea. The sequence goes on along the minus strand of NC_040034.1, from coordinate 19,460,629 downwards.
CATGTATGATGGAGGGAAAGACGTGGACGCGTCGACGTTCTTTCCGTGTGCTGAAACACCACGTTGATCCCGTACAGGCTGCATATTACCTCGACCTGTTTCAAGTTCAAGTGTTAGTCGTTGAGAAAAGTGGAGACGTGGAGAAAAGATTTGACACACGAGGAAGTTGTGATGTCATGTATTGTTTGTCCATTGATGATGACTCAACAGTCCTTGATCAGATCCTTTCTGCTTTCTCTTATAATAACCAGGCAGAATTCAGATGATCCTGTGTGTGTGTGTGTGTGTGTGTGTGTGTGTGTGTGTGTGTTACTAATGTTACTGATTATCTCTCCTTTCAGCTATTTGTACAAGAATGAAATCCAATCAATTGACAGACAAGCATTTAAGGGGCTTGTCTCTCTTGAGCAACTGTAAGTGACCAACTTCCTCGTCAACCTTTCCCTTCTGCTCGCTCCTCCTCCCACCTACTGTCTCTCCGTCTGTAAAAATACCTCTACCTCCTTCCTCCCTGAAAGATTGCTGTGAACAATTCATGAAGCCTTGTAAGGTCCACCTGGTCATAAGCCATTTATAAACTAAGTCATTGGATGTAACAGTGCCATGCGTGTTACAGATGGTGGCATCATTCTCCGAGCTGTGATGAATGCTTTGCGACATGACTGTGTAGGCCTTACACAGGCATCATGAGAGGCTCTGTTCAAGTTAGTTTGCATTACAGTGACACCCTGTCCTCCCTCCACCCCTCCACCCTTCCGCCTACGTGCGACCCCCCCACCCCCCAATCTTCACTACCACCATGCATGCCGTGTGTGCACCCTTGTATGCCGCGCTGACCCTCTCTGACCCCTTATTGCATGAGTCGCATGTCTTGTGGTCAGGACGACAGATATGCGCCACCCCCAAACCTCCGATGCGAAGCTTTAAAGCATGATACATCTCGCAACCGTGCTGCAAAGTAGCGCTCACAGCGTCGCGCTGGAGTCAGAGCTTCTGCTTTAGAGCAAAGCTCGGTTTGCATTTACGTCTTCCCCGCTACTGCGGAAACCACTCCTCTGCTCTGATTCGCCGTAATCTGCTATAAGTGTTTATTTGTGAGAAAATCCTAGTGCATTCTGTGTGTTTAGTTTGTGTGATAGAGTCTTGTTACTTGTTAGTCCTGTGCTGCTTTTACAAGAAAAACCTCTCATGTTGTATCACATTAGCACATTGTTGATTGATGTTATAAATATGAATTGTGTGTTAAGACCACTGTTAGCAGAAATGATCCCTGTAGTATGTTGATAATCCACCATGTCATTATATCAACCAAATTGGCTGCCGTGCACCTTTCTCCTCAGCTAATGATGCTTTCTGTCCTCTCGGAGGAGACCTTGACTTACTGTACCTCTCTGTAGCTACATTAACAGAGAACAAATGGCTAATTCACCAAGTCAAACCAATTCCAGCATCAGGCTCCATGCCTGGCAGCTGTTTTGAATTTCGCTACAATAATGAAAGGTTTTATATGTGGGTGACAAGTTCTGAGCCAGATTGCATACATTTTAATAGTTCTTTTACATCCCCACTGGGTAACAGATGCCAAAGCCTGTAGTCACACGCTTCTTTGGGGGGGAATTAACAACTCCAGAGACCTATGCAACTTACATTCCTGTATGACCCACCGCCTCCGCTCATCTGTTGATGTTTTATCAGCAGGGGATTTGTCAGGAAGTATAGGAGGGTGGTCATAAACATGAATATAAAGTAGGATGTTTTCTGGGCTTCTTAAGGCTTTATTGATTTGATCTTGTTGCCAGCTAAAGTGTGTAACAAAATAACCGGTGTGGGGTGTTGATTCATCCTGGAGGAGAGGGGATTAAGTGGCTCTAAAATTAATTCACTGTTGGCTTCATTAAACCTTTCTGTCTTTAGCTTGTCTGGACTGTGTTGTGATTTTCTATTCTGGCCCCGCTACAACACATATTTTAGGCAACACCCAAAGACATAATGCTGGATGGTCTAGCCCAGCCTGTAAAAAAACACAGCTAAGAATCAACAGCTGAGATATACTTACAGACAAAAACTAAACTGGATTTTCTTGCGTTGGAGAAATATTACATTTTATTTTACGTCCTGTGCTGCTTTAGTCTGTCTCTGTCTGTCTGTTTTGTTACTGCAGCTACTATGAGTGTTGCTTTCCCCGTCAAAACAAGCAGATACCCAACTGAACCCTTACAGTTATGTTCAGCCATCGGTTGAATTTCATTTCCCTCACGTTTTATTTGTTAGCATATGGGTTTGATTTATGTTTTCTCAGCTTTCATGGGCATAAATTATGTTTGCATTCCACGAGATAATCGTAATACTTGCTTTTCACCTGTGGGCATCTCATTTCAAACTCAGACCCTGTATATCAACTGCCTAAGATGAATGCCTGATGTGCACATTCCTGCAGTCTGTCAGCATTCATCTGTATATCACTTCTCTCTGTTATCTTAGTAACATGAAGTGTCAGGGTTGGACAGGTGAACAGGGATGACTGGGGACAAATAAAGTTACTAAATGTTTTAATGTTCTCTGTCTATACTTTGTTCTCCTCCAGGTACCTGCACTTCAACAACATCGAGTCTTTGGAACCAGAATCATTCACTCACCTACCAAAGCTGGAACGACTGTAAGTTCATCCAGTATGACCTTTCGCCCCTCAGATTCCTGAAGTGTGTTCACACACAATCCTCTCTGGAGGAAAAAGACATTTCCAACTCAGATTTTCTCACATAAATCAAAAAGGTTTAATAGATCTACTGCTGCATCTGGGTTCAACAGAACATTTGATAGAAACCAGAAAGCAGTAATGAGCAAGATGTACTTAATATGGAATTAAGTGTCAACTCAGGCAGGTCCTGACCAGAATGCAGCAAAATGTCAGCTATAAATCCATACAGTCAAATGACTCTTAATAAGCCTCTGAAGCGGAGTTGTTGTTGCTTCAAACAATATTACAGTGATGATAGCAGATTCTGGGACTTGATCCCTGGCTTATATTAAGCCCCCAGGAGACTAATTTTGTTTGTCCTGTCGGGGCTGTGAGATGATGTAAGCGCTCCTTTCACTCTGTAGTTCATAGAGAACTCGGGCTGTGTCAGGAAACGTATTGGAATAAATTGTTTTGTCAATTCTTTTCCTAATTATACTGCTTCCAGAAACACTCACAGTGGGACAATCAGACAGAGAAAAAGAAACCAAGAGGGAGCTGAGATCACAACTTTGAATCAGAGTCCTGGACTGGGCTGACTGAGAACACATCTTGGCCTCATTAAACACAGCGCTGAGCTAATTGCAATCACAGATAGGAGCAAACTCTGAACATGGTGTTCACCACAGACATTTGATTATAACTGCAATAATATTTATCTGTAATATTGTAATGGGTTACACCTGCTCTGTTGGAGTTAAACTCCAATTATCTTTATTTACTACTTGTGAAGTCTGTGTGAATTTATCTTCATGTGAGAGCTTCATATTCAGTTTAGTAGTGATATTCTCTGTACACAGTAATCCATAATCGGATGTCTAATAATGTTAACAGTTAACATGTCATTAGCTTGTGTCAATAAACAAGTAATCAGTGATGTTTATACATGATTTAAAACGGATATATATGTAGTCTTAGTGACAAGCACTTCCTGCGTATGTTCTGAACTTTCCCGAAAACGTGCAGATGTGACGTCGCCTCTGCTTCTAAAACTCTCCACCAGATGTCTGAGGGCTGAAGAAAGTCCTGTTAAATTCCTGTTTCATTGTTCCTGTTTATGGGCCAGTGGCTGCCCAGTATATCCATACTTCTCAGTCTCTGGAGAGGACGAGAAGAAGGGAGGGACACCTGCAAAAGTGGGGGAACAGAGGGAGGAGGAATTCCCAGATGCATACTCCGAGTGGCTTGTTGGGGAATATGTCCATGGTCATGGTCAAGCAGTCATATCTGTTGAAGGGTTTCCTCCTGGTAGAGATTGAAACTGACGAACTGCAGATCATCTACAGACTATTCTGATTTGTAGTCATTTAAGAATAAATAGTTTTGGGGGAATGGTATTTGGTGGAGCCTTACATAAACCGGAAACTCTTCTGATGTCTGCTTTTAGCTCAGGAATACAAGCTTTCATTGCGTGACTGGAAAGATGCTTATATTGTTTGGAAAATGGAATATGGTTTGAAATTTTAAAAAAATGCATTCAAAATATTTGTCTAAAGATATTCATGATTATTAGTTTGGGGAATCTTCTCAAAAATGTTATTTCTGTTTATTCGTTACTCATAATCGAGACTTGATTATTGAATTCTTTGGGTACTTCTTCAGGCTGGTTATACAGCTACAGTTCTGAACACTAATGAATCATCTCACTCGCTCTCTCTCCCTCAGGTTTTTGCACAACAACAGAATCACCCAGCTCGTCCCGGGAACCTTCTCGCATCTTCAGGCCATGAAGCGATTGTAAGTGGAAAAAAGTCCCTAACAACCACTGAAAATACATCTGTGTGAGAATGCATGTCTCTGTCAATTTCTGTAGTTTACTCCCATGACACCCAGTATCAAGCGAGGTCTGTTTGTAAATGCCGTGTAACCACACTACACTGTTCTCACGCTTTTTTGACTGCGACATGGTTTCCATAACAAGGCTCAATTTAGCCCAGTCCATCTCATAGTTTTACGATTCTCCTTCTATGAGTCAGCTACAGTGCAGATTGGGATTGTGTAAGGCAGCTTTATTTAAAGAGCTTGTTTCATACACGGGGGAAATTCAAGGTGCGTTAACCGAGGATGAGATATGGCAATAAAAGCCAAGAAAATTGCACGAAACATGCTTAATTTTCCATGAAATATAAGACAACATGAGGCAAGAGCTCTGCTTCAACCTCCTTCCTTCTCCAGCCAACAGGCAGTGAAGAACAAGCAGTGGTTTGGCCTCTTCCCATTGTTTTCTCCCTTTTGTCTCCACCATAAATGACCTTTTAGTATTTGTTAGATCCCAGGCTTGCGTGCTCAAAAAGAGAAACTGCAGTAGACTTCTGTCTGAATTTAACATTCAGTGTTGGGGGATATATAAAGAATCACTTGGGCCTTGAAATGACATGTGTGATCTAAAATCAAATTTGTTCATAACACACTTTTCTTATAAACTAGTTTATTAAAAAGAGAGCTTCACAGAGTCCCACCAATATAAAACCATGCCAATTAAATTTTCTGAAAACCATGTCATGGATAATAGACACATTGTGGTGGAGCTGAAAGCTGGATCAGTTACCAGAGGACGAGGCCAAGCAGGGAGATAGTTTCCCACGGCAGGAGGAGAGTGTCTTCCAATATGTCCCCGCTGAGCCCCAGTGTCTGGACTGAGCTGTGCTGGGCCATGCTATGCCAGACCAGTGTTAGTTAACAAACTGCCAGACAGGGTTTAAACGACACCGCTTTCTTGCACAACTCCACAGTTACATATCCTGTATGCTTCACGTATGGACTCACTCACTACGTGTATATGTGTCTGTGCATGTTGTCTGTGTGTTCAGGCGACTGGATTCCAATGCATTAAACTGTGACTGCGAGCTGCTGTGGTTGGCTGACCTGCTGAAGCAGTATGCTGAGTCAGGCAATGCCCAGGCTGCTGCCACCTGCGACTACCCCAGCCGCCTGCAGGGCAGATCGGTGGCAACGCTCACCGCTGAGGAGCTCAACTGTGGTACGGGGAACAAAAAATGCTGGATTCTCACTGAACTTTTAGTTGTGGAATATTAAAAATGTTTGTTGGCACTTTCAAAACGGGGACAATCCTGGATTTAGATCAGTGTGGGGTGTCATTGGGGGTATAAATTGATCCGCTGTTCCAAGCCCAGTTTTATTGAGTAGTTTCATGTTCCTATATGCGCTGACTAACTTAAACCACAACTCTGTATGCATACAAAAGCTCCAACCTTCCTGCCAGCAAATAAAAGGTATGCTTAGTCACTGTCTCACACGTACACCCACACACAGACACATACACAGGTGTATCCTCTCTTTGTGTCTGAGATCTTCAGGCACCCAGCTGTTTTACGCTTCATACACCACAGCTGTGTCTCTGGTCCCCCACCCCCCAATGTGTCCTCTGGTTTCCCCAGGATCAGACCACCAGCAGCTGCTCAGTTTATCTATGATATGTTGGTGCTGGGGTCTATTATTCAACCCTAGCCCCTTTTTTTTCCACCACCACTGTGCAGCCGTACACCCCAGTAAGCAACCAACAGGACATAGAGGAAGGTTTATATTCATTAAACACGTCTGTCCAGAAGGACTTGTGCCACTGCCAGAGATTATAGTTATTATTATTATTCCCTGTTCCTGTCTGAACGTGGCTTTAACTCTGGGTAGCTTCACGTGCACTAGTTCAGCAGAAGCATTGACTCCTTTTTACATGTAAGAACAATGAGTGTGGCCGGATGTTATATTCCAATCCTGAGTTATTTCATTATACTCCAATAATTCAAAAAGGTTGCTTTGACCAGGGGCCAGGATCTTTTGCTTGTCTCAGACAGACTATGATGTTGGCAGGGGGATCCTCTGGATTCGGGCATGGCCACAGATGGAGGATTGTTCTCACCCAGGCATGAAATATGTGACCCAATCATTTAGTTAAATCTTCTGCCTCCATATCAACCTTCAGGCCTATTATTCTTCTTATTTATCTTTGTTAGTATTTCTACTCACTGTCATCAATGTGACGGTGAAGGAGTGTCACTTGTTGGATGATTCCATAACCAGCCATTTTTTCTTTTCCAAGTCATCATCCAGAGAATTAACACAGCTTTAAAATCTTACGTTTGGATGGCAGAATTGATCTCTTTGAATTTAGCATCCAGGGTTTCTTGATTGCTTTTGAATGCAGAATACGACGTTGGAGCCAGGTCATACTTGGATGCTATGGTCACATGTCAGTAGTCATGTGATCTTACTTATTATAACTTTAATACATCGTGAAAGATGGATAAATATATTTCACATATAGTCTTGTCTCCCAAATATAGAATAGTCATAAAACGGTGCAGTGAAGAGAGTGAAGGATATCTGTTGAAGTCATGTGGCTATAAAAGTGAGCTCATAGGAAGAACAGCTGTGGTTAGTAGAAGTGGTTTTAGATATATTTCTACGAAAATCAGTCAGACGTTTTTCTTCTGCTGTGAAAACTTGTTTCTGTTAAAATCCGTCGTGAGTGACGTGAGTTTAACTCGACCGCAGCTTCAATGTATGTGAACGTTTTATTGCCATTTTCCAAGCATTGAGAGAGTGACAGTTTTATATAAGAAAAGATGAGGGAAGGGATACAGCACGGGTTTAGGTGTTTTTATACTTTTTAACACTGCAAGTAGAGAAGAGAGCGTCTCTTTAATGCCAATTTTCAGTTGGTTTCTATAACAGGCGGTTAGCTCCTGTAGCAGTAAATCCAACTGTCTTAGCTCTGTGTTTCTTCCAGCTCCCGATGAATGCTGCAGTCTGAGCCAGGCAGGCCAGTTGGCAGCTGACTGTAACCCAACCACTTTTAAATCTCAGCAGCTAATTTGATGGCCCCGACTTGCCCATTCTTGCTCAATGTAACGCCCCTACCCCCCCCTCCTCCACCTCATCTGTCTGCATAGCCGGGCAGCGAAGGAAGAATGTCCGCTTAAAAAACGTGGTGGAAGCCATTCCCCACCTCCCTCCTTGTTTTCTTTGTTTCTCCCCCGTAAACGGGGCAGAACAATGCACGGCGGGTTGAACAGCTGTCAAAACAGCCTTCCTCCTTAAAGATGAAGTGCCACCTCCCCTGCACAAGCGGCATCTGATGAGCCTTCTCAAGAAAACACGGTGCTAATGTGGACTGATCTGGATGCATGAGAAGAAATGGGCTGACATTCTCAGTCTGAATTTCGGAAGCTTCTCTGTGTGTTAATGCAAACATCTACATGTGGCCAACAAATATAAAAGGTGGGAAGGTATTCACATGCATACCTGAGTAACTATCTTCCTATCCTCCTATCTGGTCCTTTTCCTCAGAGGTACCCAGAATCACCTCAGAGCCCCAGGATGTCGATGTTACATCAGGGAACACCGTGTACTTCACCTGTAGGGCTGAAGGCAACCCTAAACCACAGATCATCTGGCTCAGGAACAAGTAAGACACTTAATCAGTGGTGGAGGATCCTTTACTGTAGCAAAAAGAAATAATGCCCCACTATAAAAATACTAATCGTATGTAAGTATAATCAGAAAAGTGTGCTTCAAGTTTTAAAAGTAAAAGTTCTCAATGCAGAAACGATTAACAAACGTTTTGTTCCAGCCCTGCTCTTCATGCTTTGATCCTGTTACATAACCAAAGACTTTCAAAGACTTCACTGTCTGTTTTTTAGCCAAATCCAGTTAAAAAATTGAGCACGTGTTTAGATTCCAGAAATTGTTGACATTTAAAATGGATAAATAAAAGCTCTAGTGTTACCATTCCCACTTTGAATCAGTTACACAGTTATGTCTAATGGAGTTATAATGATGATGTGTAGGTTTAGAAAAGCACAGTTTGTGAATGGATTGTATTTGTGTTTAATCAGCTGTCATGTGTACCTGTGTGCCCTCCTGACAGCAACGCACTAAACATGCGCGATGACAGTCGTCTGAACCTGCTGGAAGACGGGACGCTGATGATTCAGGACACTAGGGAGACGGACCAGGGAGTCTACCAGTGTATGGCCAAAAACGTGGCAGGGGAGGTCAAGACCTCACAGGTCACACTGCGGTATTTTGGAGCCCCCTGTAAGTGTCCGCTTTTGATCTCAACCTCTCTTCATCACAGACAACCTGTAAAATCCAGATTTGGCAAATGTGAATCTGCACTTTTAGATGGAATGTGTCCAATCCAAGAAGCTGGATTCACAATCTCTCGTATTTGTTTGGATTGAAAAGAGTTTTCCTGGTTCAACTTGGTGTCACTCTGGACAGTACTGTGCAAATTAGTCTGGGTTTATCGTGTGTATGTCAAGAAACAATATTCAATCTTTTTTTTTTTTCCGTGAGGTGTGTGCGCCAGAAGTGACAGAGGTTACCTTCAGAGTTCAACAGGTCAAATAACTGGGATGTCCCACTGACCCGTGAGCAAAGCCTGCTGGCTTTCATGTGAAATTTTTCCTCCCCGGGGGTCATTGCCAGGTGACGGATAGCCCGAGTGACGACCCCTTGTTAAGGAACAGTTTCTGAGAGCAGATGTTATGCGTTTCCTGTCTCAGTGTGATTGTAAACGCCAGGCCCCACACTGTGTACATATTTCCTCTGACTCCACTGTAATCAGCCGCCAAATATGGACGGGACTCATCCACAATTTGTGAAACTCTTGGATGTTGTTTTAGCAGTAGTCAAAGTGGCGTTATTGACAGAAATATACAAAGATGATCTGTGTACATAAACGTTTAAATGCATGTAGCTTTCTTTTGAACATTTATTTAGGTCCTGACTAATACCCTCTCACCTCTCACCTAATTAATCCAAGCCAATTCCCACGTTCTCCCCTCTCTTCTCTCCCGCGCTGCTCCTCCAGCACGGCCAAGTTTTGTGATCCAGCCTCTGAACACTGAGGTGCTGGTGGGAGAGAGTGTGACCCTGGAGTGCAGTGCCACAGGCCAGCCACAGCCTCGGGTCTCTTGGACTAAAGGCGATCGGACACCCCTGCCCAATGACGCTCGTATCAACATCACCCCCTCCGGAGGGCTTTATATCCAGAACGTGGTCCAGGCTGATGGAGGACAGTATACCTGCTTTGCCTCCAATAATGTTGATACCATACATGCCACAGCGTACATCATTGTGCAAGGTAGGAATTCAAATTTTTCTTACTTTGATTTATTAATAAATGAGACAATCTGCTCCAGACTGCTTCAGGGTGATTTTCCCAGATAGTTAGCATTCCTTGAAAGCACTGACTCTTGTCGTTGCTTGGCCTGCTTTCTTGTAGTTTCCTGCATTCTTGCAACTCGTCTGTTTGTGCAGCATGGCTTCTTTACTGTCTGTGACTGGGGATTCATCAGGAGAAACCATTAATAGTCTAAATGTGTTCATTCATTTAACAATGCATTTCATTGATTGGCAAATCTACTTACAGTAAACAGGAAGGTAAGCAAATATTGTGATTTTTACCTCTAATTTCAAATGAACTTACGTAAAGCCAATTCAAATAAGAACTGCGCTCAGTGTTATTAAACCCCTCCATATTAAGCAAATTAAATTAATTTCTTTCTATAACTCTTAAGCACATAAAGATGTCAGCTTTAAAATACTAAAAGTGTTTTGACTATTCATGTGTTGGTTAGTGTGTCTCACAATCAAGAATTCATTCATCATTAATAATAATGAGATTAGACATTAATCTTCGTCATCTATATTGCTCAAATTGCCAGCTTGGTACTACACTTACTATATTTTCAGCTGTAATTGTTAGAATCAGGAGTGGAATTGCTCCACATTGTGTGTAGATTTCATTTACATACAAACTTTAACTGCTTTCTCATCCTCTGTCCCCAGCAATCCCCCAGTTCACAGTCACACCACAGGCCCAGTCAGTCCTGGAGGGTCAGACGGTGGACTTCCCCTGTGAGGCAAGCGGTTACCCCCAGCCGGTGATTGCCTGGACACGTGGGGGCAGTCCATTACCCCTAGACCGCCGTCACGTGGTCCTCTCTTCTGGTACTCTCCGCATCACTCGAGTGGCAGCCCACGACGAGGGCCAATACGAGTGCCAGGCAGTCAGTCCTGTGGGTACTGTGCGCACTGCTGTGCAGCTCAGCATCCAGCAGAGAGGTGAGGGTGGAGGGAGAAGCTTCGAAATAAACGTACGAGACTTAATTCAAATGTGAACAGATTAGATTAGGTTCAGTTAACTATGAGAAGGAGGGAAGACGGTGCTATTTCACGAAAAAAGGTGGCTGAAACATGACATGTCACGGGCTGTTAGTGTGGCAGCCGAAAGGTCTTCTCCAAACAGTGCATGATTGTGTCGGAAAGGGCGGGGGAAGGAGGAGGAGGAGTGGAGTGCTAGGTGGTAAAATGTTAAGAGGGTGGGAGTGGTGCAGTTCTCTCAGTTCACAGCTGATTTGTCGTTTACACGTGCAAGTCTGGTATTAAACTGTTAAAATGGATGTATACACTGAAAGACATATAGCTGTGCGTCTGTGTGTGGTTTATTTGCGTGGGTTCTTTATGTGCGTATATATTGCAATGTGAATGCACTGCACTATATTGTGATTATTTCCACATGTGTTTGCCTGTTTTTTGTTAGAAAGAAGACATCTATAAGTGAATCTGTCTTACCGCTTCTTTCTTTGTGCAGATGGTTGTATTTTGTGTGTGTGTGTGTGTGCGTGTGCGTGCGTGTTTGTGTGTGTGTGTGACTGAAATTACAGGCTTGGCGTAGCACAGGAAAGCATGGCAGTCTGTAATCCCATGATGACACCATGTTTTTCCATGTAGTAATGGCTGTTAACATGGCTCAAAGTACACGTTGCATAATGGGCCCACACTGTTAAAGCACTGTACAAGCCCACAACCATGCTGGCAGTGTATGATGGCTTCCTTTTGCAAAGAGCATTGTGCAGAAGAAGCGTTCGAGGAAAGTGAAAGCAGAGAGTAACAGGATGCGATCTGTCCTGTTTGGATGTTCAGCATGCATTCAACAGATATTTCCAATCTCTCTAAGGTTTGGGTTAGACTGTGACCCAGACTCGCTGCTTGTGAGTGCCACTCTGATACTGTGTACTGTACCCTGCAGTGAACCCAGTGTTTTAGAAAGTTCAACTTTGATTTAAAGGCAGTTAATTAGTGTCAGACTGCTGTGAAATTGCCTCCCACTCCATTTTGTGCTCTCAAAGTTGCGGGGTTTTCCCATGGCCAGGTGGCTCAATTTGAACACGGTGTGTGTGGGTGGGTGTGGGTGTGTACCTCCTAAAAAACACCTCCACTGCAGAAGGGTCATATCATGAATCTTAGAAAGTACGACGTGGTGACTCACTCCATGACAACGCTCTGCAAACACCACGCAGCGGGGCTGATGTGATCTTGATGCAAGGATCTAGGTTAAATTAGTGATTGTTGACCTTTTCAGTCTCTGCGCACAAATGGAAAACAGCTCTCTTCACTTCATCTAATGAAACGAGACATTGTGTACGTGTGGGTGTGTGCATCACATGTGTGAGTTCAATTTAATAGTTTAAAAACAAAAAAATGATGGACACTGCTCGCTGGAAGAAAAACAAAAGAAGTTTAGGATGAATTTGTTCCACGATGAGCATTTGCTCATTGCATTATTTCCTACATGAAACAATGCTTTATTTCTTTTCGCTTTGAGCGCCGTACTGACTTTAAGCCGTTTAATGTTTCACAGCCGTGAAATAGAGGAAAGAAAAACAGCAACTGTAGTGTAACACAAACACTGTGTGTGTGTGTGTGTGTGTACGTTCTGTGAGCATATGCAGGACAGGAAAATGCCAAGATAAGTCTCAAAGTTTTTTTCTTCTGTGATTGATTGCAAAATGCACTTTACATGTACAGTATTTTGAGCACTGGTGTATAATTATTAACACATGTGTGTGTGTGTATGTTTTAACTCATTCAGTAACGCCTGTTTTCACAAATGCTCCAAGGGACCTGACCGTGGAGTCTGGCCAGGACGTCCAGATTCCCTGCAGCGCTCAGGGCCAGCCACAACCGGTCCTCACCTGGAACAAGGTTAGACGACAAAGCTCCTGTCGGCCGAGTAAGGTGGCCGTCACCTCATCACCATAGAGGTCATGGGGGTTAGACATGTGTTTAAATGGTAGAAAGAGAACAGTGAAGAAGAAAGGGGCACCGAAAGAGGAAACTGTATTTTATATTTGTATTTTTTACAATGAAGTGATTGATATTTAGCTTATTTAAGTTTATTAAACAGCTCTGACATATTGAATCCCATCTGCAAGGCTCTTAAATCACCTCACAATTCGATACCCACCTCCACATGCTCGCTCCCAGGGTCATGACCTTTGCCCTTTGTCCCACCCTCTCTCCCTCTCTCTGTCTCCCAGGATGGTGTACAGGTGACAGAGAGTGGCAAGTTCCACATCAGTCCTGAGGGTTATCTAGAGGTGAAGGACGTGGGCACTGCCGATGCCGGACGTTACGAGTGTTTCGCCCGCAATCCCATCGGCTACCAAGTTGCCAGCATGGTGCTTACTGTCACAGGTAAGACGCAACTGATGTGAGCGACTCGTAACTGACACAGCACAGCCGCAGATTTGGTCACATGGGTTGTAAAACTCAAGATGAACTATTTGTCATTTGTAAATCTGATTATGTGAATCCTTATAATTATTCATTTGTTACACATGTTGCATAACTGGTGCACACACAGGACAACAGTACTTGACCTCATGCTCACTGTACAAAATACGATATCCTCTCTCTTCATGCAGCCCTACTGTGCTGAATCCATGTCAAATCCGTCATCCTTCACTTCTCGGATTAAATATTTAGCAGCAGTAACAAAGAAGAGACAAAGTTTTGATACTGAGATGGGTGTAACTCAGATATTTTGTATGTTTAGTGTATATTCTTGTCACATGAGTGCAGAGTCCAGACAGTGAGAAGCCCTCTGTTGATCTTCTTTGTCCAAGTCAGTCAGTAATAGAGTCACACTCTGCTGCAATGCTATCAGATTCCTGTCAGCTCTTCCCTGTGTGTGTTGGTGTTTCCTGCTGAGATTTCTCAGGTCAGACCACAGCACTCTGCTGGTGAACCATAAACTGTGTCAATGTGCTCAGTTGTTGTTGGACTCTCTCAGTTCTCACGTCACAATCTCACTGTTTTCAATGGCACACTAAGATGAAGGAGTGTGCCAGAAATATGTTCACTCCGACTTCAGGAGGGAAGTTGAAGTGCGGCACTTTTTAAAAAAAAAAAAAGTTCTGTCCCCCCACGGTACAGCTGGATGTTAACAACACTTTTGAATCAATGTTTCAGCACTGGGTTGTGTCACATACAATACTTTCTAAAGATATTTTGTTTTAAATGAGCAGTTTAAACAAAAAAAAAAAGAGAAAATGAACAAAAACCCTCTATGTTGTGCCCTGATACAGTCTCATGGTTCAAACATATTACTTTTTTTTTTTTTTTTTTAACCTGGTTCAACTTGGTTTTAATCAGCCCGTGTGTGTCTGTGTGTGACAGTTCCTGCAGTCAGCAGAGAGGGAGACACCTTTGTGAGCACGTCCATAGAGCAGGCTATCCGTAATGTGGACAGTGCTATTGAGTCAACACGGAGACGTCTGTTTGATGGGTAAGACATGAGAAACTCACACAACAAACACACACACACTGAGGTCCTAAAACTCAAGTCAAGTTAGAGGGGAAGAATAGTGTAAAATAATGCTGCGCATAATATAACCAACATGTAAATCTTGATGATAAAGGTCCATGGGTGCTCTGGCTTCCTCCCACACACACACTGCATTCCCATCATGTTATGTTTATGTGGCAGTATTTCCCCAAGACACTACAGTATATACTATACTAGTACTATACACAGTTTGCTGTAGAGGAATGTTTGTGTACGGTCAGTACTTTGTGCTCTTGATTTGACAACTTCATCCAACGCCTTATATACATCATGTATACAGTATTTATACATTAAAATAATTTTTCACATATATATATATATATATATATTTTTTCTGCTATCTCACACAATAATGTCTCAAAATGAAATGCACCTTTGATAGGGATTGTAAATAAGCAGATCAGAGCAACAATCTGCAACAATATTATTTCATCAGTCCTTTTGCTTTCGGCGTAATTGTAATATTTCAGATTCAGTCCAGAGCTGCATGCTCCTGGGGCCCTAAGTCTGAATACAAATAGCTACTCTCACATCATCTTGGCACATGACTTGCATGTTCTAAGTCTGAGTCAGAGCCTTCAGGGAAAGAGTGTGGCCATTCAGAAGGGCTGTTAATATTGCTGCTTTTTCCTGTTTGAGTGCACACGGTTTGAAGTTTTTAAAAGTTTGAGACCACGATACCTCAGGGTGCAGCACTGACAGCTATTCTGACAGCTGCGGTCGACATTTGTGTGCGCTTGTTAACAGCTTTTCATTATCTTTATCAGTCGACCTCTTTTTCATCGGCACGGCAACATAATCGTTCGTCTCAGGATGATAAAGGAAATATTTGTGTCTCGAAGTCTTTGTTTATGCGGCGAGGTTTTCATTGCAATCGATGTCAGGCTAAGAGATGTAGGTGGTTTCAGTATAGCTCATGAAGTGT
Organism: Larimichthys crocea; assembly: GCF_000972845.2. Classification (NCBI taxonomy): domain Eukaryota; kingdom Metazoa; phylum Chordata; class Actinopteri; family Sciaenidae; genus Larimichthys; species Larimichthys crocea. The sequence continues at coordinate 19,445,308 of NC_040034.1, read as the reverse complement.
TTCCATCTTGTTGAATGATGTTGTTAGCAGTTGTGTTTTTCTTGGCAAGCACACTAATACACTCTGCCCACACAGGCATGCACAAATACAATTCACACACACACATGAAGAAGAGAGAAAACACACGCATGAACACGGTAACGTCCACTGTGATGAGGGGATTTCCAGCTCTGTTTAATGACAATCACAGATCAAGAATCAGCCTCGTCCTTGGCTGATGGCACCAGCACCTTCGAACATGGTTTGGGAAATAATAATTAAAAAACAAAAAAACAACAGACTGACATTTGAGAATGAGCTGAGCATATCAGGGGAAAAGCTGGTGACACTTGATCATGAAGCACGCTGGCTGTGTTGCTGCTGCTTCAAACCGTTATAGATCCTGAGTGTTGTTTGTTGGTGGCAGCCGAAACGTGCAACCGAGTCCACGTGGATATCAATACGAAAACAATACTGCAAACAGACCTCAGATCAGTCTTGGCAACATTTCTCCCAGCTTCACACCAGTGTTGATGTAGTCAGCTGCAGGAGGAAGAGTCCTGGTAGAATATATGCATTTGGAGTGTATTCAAATGAGTTTTAACACAAGTTCATGCTTCAATAGTACCGGTAACTTGATTTACGTGTGCATTACGTCATTGTTTAATTATGCTTGCAGAATGAGACAATTTCAGTTTTTATGTTGTTCATCTTGGACCGTGTAGAACACCTGTGGATCTGGCACGTGGCTTAATGGCTCCCCTGCATTCTTCACTCCAACTCTGGCCGAGCTTTAAAGACTGGAGTGGAATATGTGTTTTAAGACGTAGCTTGAGGTGATAGTAAAGCAAGTCCAGTGATCTTCAAAAGGGAGCCGAAATCAGGCATCAACAACACAGACTCACGATGAGATGACGACCAACTCATGTTTTGTGCTTCTCCTTGTTCGAACTCTCTGTCTGTCCCGCTCGAGCTGCAGCAAAGACATTTACTGGAAAGTGTCGGAGAAAGCTCTGCCTGCTTTTCCTGCCCTCGAGCAAAGGAGGGAAAAATGTAACCAGAAGAAAGTCATTTGTGCATGAAATTTGAAAATGATCTTCTGCTTTCTTTTACGTCTCTCTGCCCCCCGCCCCATCTGTCCCTCATTCCTTTCTGCATTTTCTCAACATGTAACATTATATTCATTGTCCCTTCTCTTCCCTTCTCTCCCTCCTCCCTTACACCCTACCTCTTTATCCCTCATCCCTCCAGTCAGCCTCGTACCCCAGGAGAGTTGCTAGCACTTTTCCGGTATCCACGTGACCCCTACACAGTGGAACAGGCGCGTGCTGGGGAGATCTTTGAGCAGACTCTTCTGCTCATCCAGAACCACGTCAACCAGGGTCTCATGGTTGACACTAACGGCACAGGTGAGACTGTTAACCAAATATACTGTGCTGCTGCCTAAAAGGTTCAACCAGGCTGCTGCAGTTGTATTATTGTGCCATACCTGATCACACCTCTCACTGTGGATGTAAACTATAGACTCGGAAACATAACTTATTTCCTTTTTTTGGATTGTAGCAGCTTGTGATAGTGAGTTATTATCTGTTACATACTTGAAAATAGTTTTTTGTGTAGCACAAACCTTCTAAATTTCACAAAGAAGTTTGTTTCTTGCTTTGCTTCCTCACTATATAATAATATTGACGTTGCATCTCCTTTAAGAAGGAGAGAGTCCTGTCCTTACAGGCATCCTGTGTCTGAAGTCTCTGCAGCTGAATTACTGCCACTTTCTGTCAGGGTGGAAACAGCCTTGGAGGTCCTGTGGGAGTCTGCTCACTGGTTTACTGGTGTTGCAGGGTGGAGCCTTTGGCATACCATTTCTGTTAATTATGCTGTATTCATAGCAATGGGGAATAACCTCTGGAACAGCTTAATTTTTGGAGGAAACGATCGTTTGAGAGTCTGACATCATCAAGACAAAATGGTTTTCATCTTGTTTTCTGTGGACTCGAGTTGCTCCTGACAGTAGACGTGGAAATTCCGAATCACTTAGCTGATTCGAATTGATTCAGTTCAGCTCAAAGGTTTTTACTCACTGACTATGTTGCACTTTGTTTGCACTGTTTTCCTTAAACTGAGAGGTCACGTTGCAGTTAAAATGCACGTCAGTGAGTGAACACATAGGCAAGGCAAGGCAAGTTTATTTGTATAGCACAATTCGTACACAAGGCAATTCATAGTGCTTTACAGAGGCAAGAAAAAACATTTGACATTAAGACAAGCAGTAGCAATAGAAATAAAAAATTAAAAAGAGAAGAACATTTAATTAATTAAAACATCAGAATGTCATTTAAAATCATTAAAACAGCAAATTTGAAAACAATTTAAAACATTAAACGAATCACTGGATTATGATTAAAAGTTCTTTAAAAGTTCTTTAAAGAGCTCAGCCATAAGCACGTGAAAATAGAAAAGTTTTTAACCTGGATTTAAAAGTGCTAAGAGTTGGGGCTGATTTCAGTCCTGCTGGTAGTTTGTTCCAGTTGTGAGCAGCATAACTGCTAAATGCTGCTTCACCGTGTCTGGTTTGAACTCTGTGCTCCACTATCTGACCTGAGTCAGTAGATCTCAGAGCCCTACTGGGTCTATATTCTACTAACATTTCGTTTATGTATTGTGGGCCTAAACCATTCAGTGATTTGTAAACTAGTAGCAGAACTTTAAAATCTATTCTGTGGCTAACTGGGAGCCAGTGTAAAGACTTAAGAACTGGGGTGATGTGTTCTGATCTCTTTGTTCTGGTCAAAACTCGAGCTGCTGCGTTCTGAATGAGCTGCAGCTGTTTGATACTTTTTTGGGGGAGTCCAGTCAAAAGACCATTACAGTAGTCAAGTCTACTGGAGATGAAAGCATGGATCAGCTTCTCCTGATCTGTTTGGGACATAAAGCCCTTAACTCTGGATATGTTCTTAAGTTGGTAGAAGGCTGTTTTGGTGACTGATTTCATGTGACTGTTGAAGGTCAGATCTGAGTCTATCAACACGCCAAGGTTTCGGACTTGGTCTTTAGTTTCTAGAGACAGTAACTCAAGGTGTTTACTGACAGCAACCCTCTTCTCATCACATCACCGTTAAAAGGCACTTCGGTATGTACAACGGAAAGTGAGTGCGTATCAGAACTTCAGCTCAGAGATTCACTCAGTCTCTTGCTAAACCAAGCTGTTATATTCCGTTTCAGTACAGAGCTATAGTGTACATAAAGAAAGTCAGTCAGAAGGTCATGGCTGAGTCATTAAATTATGACTGCTTCTGGTGCGTTCAGTGTGAGTAAGCTTTAACTAGGACGTAACTTACAATGCATGACAGTATTTATTTGGTATCCAGACATGCATGACATGATCAAGATTTTATTTTTACCCATGCACTCAAACCCAAACTGTGTCCTGTCATTGGGCTGTAATTTCAAAATGACTTCAGTGATGAAAATTAAATTCAAGAGGAAACCTCAGATTATATTTACAGGCGTAAAGACGCTCAATCACTTTTCAAACACAAACTTGTACTCAGATGATTTACTTCATCCAGGCAGTGTTTACATTCGTACTGCTGTTGTTGGTTAAGATTTAAAGAGGCTGTAGGCTAGGAAATCTACAGCTGATGGCCAATTCAAGAAGTCTAATCCAATTACATATCTGGGTTGCACTGTACTTCATATAAATCAATGGACACACACACACTCGTACACGTCATCCTAATGCAGCTGTTGATGCATACACACATATTTATTGGTTGTGTGAGTAATATTAGTTTTGACAAAATGTACTTTTCCCACCACAACCCATACTGTAAGCATAAGCAGGTACAGCTAACAGATGAATGGATGTCGTTTTCTTGTATGAATATACGCAACATTCAAGTCCCACTGTGATTTCAGTAAGAAGCCCCCATCCAGTTTCCTAAGTAAAGGTCTCATGCCAGTAACTCAATTCTCAAGCACTCTATGAATTACCATGTTATTGTGAGCAACACTTGGCTGTGGATAGGCCCTACATCTGTATGCCATTTTCTCTTAAGCATGACCCGAGGCGTAGAGACGTAATCACGGAGCTGTTGCCAAGGAGCCCATAAACATTTTTATTAGCCGTGTGTCACACCACACGACACTTAACCTGCAATCACTGTCGAGCACGGGACAAATTTGACAACGGTTTGTGCGTTTGTATACAGATTGCCTCAATTATGCATGTGTGCAGGGAGATTATAGGTTGATTTGGATGTTTACATTCACATTGCCTGCTGGATCAAGGAAGAAAACTGGAGTTTGACTTGAAAGTGCTCATTGTGATATTTAAATATAACAGCACAAAGGTCAAATTCACCGGCTCTGAACAAGTGTGTTTCTTTGGGAGTGATATGTCATGTGCGGTGCTTTGAAAATGTCTGAATCAAAGAACAAGAACAGATTATTTTGTGAAAGAGTTATAGGTTATCAGACCTTCAAGTGAAAGTTCTAGAGAGAAATGAGAGGTAGGGAAAGAGGAATAGAGCTCTGTGAAATACGATCAAAGACAGAGAGAGAGAGGCTGTGTTTTCATTACTTATGCCAACAACCAAGTGCTCATTGTTGCCCTGGCCCCAAACCAAGCTAACCAAGAGAGTTCTGCCTGTCAGCAGAAACAAACGTGCTGTTTTTATTGCGTTTCATCTGGGAGGGCAACGCCACAGTTCCCCCCCCCCCGCTCTCCTTTTGAATTCACACACCAACAGTGTGTATAAAGCGAGAGAATGTGGCAGGCTGGTTACAGGTGATGCCATTCAGACAGGAAGTCCCACCTAACCCACAGTGAGGTTGGCCGCACACACTTAACACTTGTTCTCATGCACAACCATAACACTGAGACACACACGTACGCATTGATACGCTGCACATTGGAGCTTTTACAGAGGAGCTCTCACATATCAAAGCGAGTCGGGGCAGGCTAGTCTATTACTGCTCCCCGTGCCCTCAGGACAGGACGTTCTTTCCACTCTCAGAGCCACGAGCAGTGAATGTGTCTATTCTAAAAATATTTCATACAACTATGTGAATCATATTTACAGACACTGGATTACTGTTTATTCTGATTGTTGGCTTGGTGAGGTCTTACTTCACTTCATCTTAACCCTTTTAACACTTCAGACTCTTCATGATTTCTGTTGCTTCCCACAGCATTTCGCTACAATGACCTCGTGTCCCCTCACTTCCTGGACGTGATCGCCAACCTGTCGGGTTGCACAGCCCACCGCCGCTTCAACAACTGCTCAGACATTTGCTTCCACCAGAAGTACCGAAGCCATGACGGGACCTGCAATAACCTGCAGCACCCCATGTGGGGCGCCTCGCTCACTGCCTTTGAGCGACTCCTGAAGTCAGTGTACGACAATGGCTTTAACCTGCCGAGAGGTGCTACTGAGCGGCTGCATAATGGATACAGGTTGCCTCTGCCGAGGTTGGTGTCGACCACCATGATTGGTACAGAGACCATCACTCCTGATGACCGCTACACTCACATGTTAATGCAGTGGGGTCAATTCCTAGACCACGACTTGGACTCAACAGTGGCCGCCCTGAGCCAGTCACGCTTCTCTGACGGCCAGCTGTGCACCCAGGTCTGCACCAATGATCCGCCATGCTTCCCAATCCAATTCCCACCCAATGACCCACGGCAGCTGCGAAGTGGCGCCCGCTGCATGTTCTTTGTACGATCCAGCCCTGTGTGCGGCAGCGGGATGACTTCTCTACTCATGAACAGCGTATATCCAAGAGAGCAAATCAACCAGCTGACCTCTTACATCGATGCTTCGAATGTCTACGGCAGCTCACGTCATGAATCTGAGGAAATCCGCGATCTGGCCAGCCAAAGGGGGCTGCTCCGGCAGGGTATCATCCAGAGAACGGGGAAACCGCTTCTGCCATTTGCGACCGGGCCACCCACTGAGTGCATGAGGGATGAAAATGAGAGTCCAATTCCATGTTTCTTGGCTGGAGATCACCGTGCCAATGAGCAGCTTGGTCTGACAGCCATGCACACCGTGTGGTTTAGGGAACACAACCGCATAGCTACAGAGCTACTGAGACTGAACCCTCACTGGGACGGGGACACCATCTACCATGAGGCCAGAAAGATAGTCGGGGCCCAGATGCAGCACATCACCTACAGCCACTGGTTGCCAAAGGTAACATCTTATCTGCTTCAATCTAATTTGCCTTTGTAAATGATGATGATGATGCACATTTTTTAACCTTTGTTTCCATGGCAAAAACAAAAGAAAGGCATTCATTAATAGTAATACTACTGTAGCGGAAAAAGACTGACATTTCTCTTGTCATCTCATAGATCCTGGGTGAGGCAGGCATGAAGATGATGGGGCAATACACTGGTTATAACCCCAATCTTAATGCCGGTATCCTCAATGCTTTTGCCACCGCTGCTTTCCGGTTTGGGCACACCCTCATCAACCCGATACTCTACAGGCTGGACGAGGACTTCCAGCCCATCCATCAGGGACACATCTCTCTACACCGGGCCTTCTTCTCCCCGTTCCGCATCGTGAACGAGGGCGGCATCGACCCACTCCTCCGTGGGCTCTTTGGCGTCGCTGGTAAAATGCGGGTTTCATCACAGCTGCTGAATACAGAGCTGACAGAGAGGTTGTTCTCCATGGCCCACGCTGTGGCTCTGGACCTAGCTGCCATGAACATACAGAGGGGAAGGGATCACGGCATACCGTCGTACAATGATTACAGGACCTTCTGTAACCTGACCACGGCTCAGACGTTTGATGACTTAAGGAATGAAATTAAGAACCCAACTGTGAGGGAGAAAATCCAGAGGTAATGATGAACACTGAAGCACACACTATTTATATTTAGAATTTTCTATAGCCTGGCTTGAGATCAGTATGCAGCAAATGGAACCAAGTAATCTGAGACTCTTGGTTTGACAGGAAACTTTTGCTACCTAATAATTCTGGATTGCAATACATTTGCATAGTTTCGTGTCCCTGACTATTTTTCCTGTGTGGCAGGCTGTACGGCACTCCTCTGAACATTGACTTGTTCCCCGCACTGATGTCTGAAGACCTGGTCCCTGGCAGTAGATTGGGGCCCACCCTCATGTGCTTGCTGGCAGTTCAGTTCAAACACCTGCGGGATGGAGACAGGTACAGTCAGGTCTCGTTACATCTCACCTCAGCATTCACAAAGAAAAACAAGGAATGCCTCCATTTCATCCTGTCAGTCAATTGTACCACTTGGTTGTTTTTTTCTTCTATTTCACAGAATGATATTTTATTATTTTCTCCTAAATATGTACAACAGAGGTTTAAAAGTATTTAAATTCATTTTCACCATCAGTCACTTCCCTTTCTTCTGTCTGTCTTGTTCAGGTTCTGGTATGAAAATCCGGGCGTGTTCACTCCTGCCCAGCTGACCCAGTTGAAGCAGGCCTCTCTAACCCGAGTGCTGTGCGACAACGGGGACAACATCACACGTATCCAGCAGGATGTCTTCGCGGTGGCCGAGTTCCCTCATGGCTACGGCAGCTGTGACGACATCCCTCAGATTGACTTGCGCATGTGGCAGGACTGCTGCGAAGGTAAGAGTGAGTGGAGTGATGGATGGGTCGCACATTTTTATAAATATTATGTGTGTTGAGTTTGTTAAATAGTTGCTTTCATCACGTTGCTTCATGTCCTTCTTAAGTTTCAATATTTAGTTTGAGTCCGTTTTTATAAATTGGGTCAGACAGTTTCAGAAATGACTTAATGGTAGGATTGATTTGCACAAATTTGCTGCAAATATCAATCACAAAAATAAAACAAAAAACATCTGCAGGCTCTGTCTTCCATATCCAGTGTTAGTGTGATTTATTTTGAAAACAGCATGTTATGCACTGAACTATTTCTTCTTAGTCACATCTTTGTCATCTTAAAATAAATCTTAAAAACCGCAAACATTTTTTCATCATGAAATAACAAAAAATTTATCAGCACAACAAGGTATCTAGATATCTTTGGCAGACACTGGTCCAGTATCTGGGTTTTTTGTAAAATTAACTGGTATTTTTGAGATATAGTGCCTCCAGTTTCACATAGCAGCCAGATAATATTACTTACTAATCCAACAGCAGTCAGCCCAGCTCAGCGTCTGTCTTTCAGCCTTTTCTTTCACCAAGCTCTCACCTACCACTCAAAGTCAGTCCCAGATTTATTCTTGTCTGACGGCTTCTTGCTCGCTCACTCTCTCCATTTCTCTTCTTAGCTTCATCTGTCAACATCCTCTTCATCTCTGTCATTATGTCCATAGAGGCTACTGATCCCAGTTACATTGCCCTTTTGCCACAGAGAGCTGAGACAGAGCGGCATCATAAGGAAAACTAGAAAACATAAAAAACATAATAGTGCTGTGTGACTTGAAGCATTATGCTCGTCATAAGCTTCTTTTTTTTTCAGAGTACGAGACGCAGAGTGACAAAGACATCATTCACCTGATTACAAGCTGGTGTAGCACCAACATGACTTAAAATCTGTTATTTTGTGGTAAAGTTACACAACGTTGCTCTAAAGCCAGTACAATATCCTCATATTTTGTTTCCCTTTGATAACATCTTCCTCGAGGCAGCCCGGCTTCACAATATACTTTTCTTCTATGCAGCCATTCAGAACACCCCCTTTTGAAAGCAACAAGGTTGTTCTTTGACTGCAGTTTACTTGACAGCCCTGCTGTCTTTCCAGCTCATGTCAAATAGACATCACTCAGTGTAAATGTGACTTGACTGGGCTGTGTGAGCCTTGGAAGAAGAGATGAAATGGGGAAGAATAAACATTGTTTCAGGCTTCAGCTCCTCATAATGAAAAGGAGGTTTGCCTGTAGATAAACTATGCCTGGGATCACTCGTCTGTGGCTTCAAGAAAAGCAAAACTTCCTTCTGTCAGACGTTGATGTTGTCGTGTTGTGCCATTGCTACTCGGCTGAAGCAAAGCTTCAGTGAAACATAACTCAGTAATTGTTGGGGGATTTTTCCATTCCACCCAGGGGTGGAGAAGATGGAGATAATGAATTAGACTATGATATATGATGCAAGCAATTAATTTTTATCTATCGTTCTCTACATAACGATGCACCTTTTAGAATGAGCTTGAAGTATTGAAGTATATAAAAATGGCTTCATAGTCTCCTTCACTTTTATAAATGTCTTCCAGGAACAACGACATATTCTTAATAAGAATAAGAAAGATTTCTTTCATATCAAGATGTAAAAACTGTGGTTAATAGAGAACACATAATGTGGCCGTTTACCTTCACTCTCAAACATGGAGCCCCCCCCCCACCTTTTTCAAAAAGAGCATACAGATCATGGCTGTATGCTCCATATATATATGAGCTTTAGACACCAATGTTACAACAGTGAAATTCCACACATGAATGAATTCTTGTTTGATGCAGAAGCTGGACAAAAATCTTTACACTCTCAGCCTCATCAGTTCATTGTGTACAGGGTGTACAGGAAAAAGGTTTTAATAAGCAACACATGGTGCCTCTTAATTATTCTCCTTTCATCCCAGATTCTGACCCCGGCGTTCACCCTTCCATGACAAAATGTACAGGGGAAGAGCTAAGCTAATAAACAGAGAATATCCTGCCAGAAACAAGACGGAGGAAGAGTAGGAGGAGGCGGCGCTTTTTTTTTTCTTCTGTCAGTAGAGCTGAAGCCTGATTCACAGTTGTGTTTGGCTCAATTAAAAGAGAGTACACCGCTGAGAACTTAAATGTACGAGTGCGTTTGTGTGTGTGTGTGAAGCACAGCGGGGTATGAGTGTGTGTCTGTCGGCGTGAGATAGGAAGTCTTGTTGTGTTTAGATAGTCTTTGTCTTTTTACAGACTGCTGTGTGGTAAATCAAAGGCAGCCTGAAACTGAAGCAGTCAGCTTTAAACTTTTACTGATAAAGGCGAAGCCCACCTAACTGCCGGGCCTGTCTCTATTCATCTGTCCTTTCTCATCTTTATTATGGCCTGTCTTTTGATGCTCTGTGCTGATGCTGTGTGTGCTGGGGAGTGAGCAGCATTCTCTGTTTGCGTCTCTTCTCTCCTCTTTGATGTGGGCACTGTGATTGCAGGCTGAGAGTGAGGCATGGTAATACAATAAGGCTCCGTCCCAGATCAGCAAAAAGTCAAAAAGAAAGTGGCACCAGTACACATGGTTTCCTGTTGCATGCGTGTGATTGGTGGCTGCATTCATGCCCCGCTTTTAAAGGGTAAAGATTTACCTTATTTCTCTGCACAACGCCGTTATTCTCGCTGTTTTATAGTAAACAAATCAGAAAATATGACTAAAAAAAAAGCGACGTGGCACAGCAATAATGCTGTTTTCTTGTCAGCATCAGTGACTGTCAGTGAACCACAGTGTGTCGTCTTGTGCTTCGATTAACAGACTGCAGAACCAAGGGTCAGTTCAACGCCCTGTCATACCACTTTAGAGGACGCAGGTCAGCTGACCACAGCTACAGAGAGGATGGACCCGCCAACAGCATCCAGGAGAGCAGGTAACACAGCACGACAAACACCAGGAATGCATGTTTATGTGTATATCGTCCATATAGTCCTTGAATGTTTAGAAAGTCTTATGTTTTCTGTCTTTGCAGCCCGGTGGAAGAAGGCGTAGAAAGTCTTGTAAATGTTACTGTGACCTCCATAAAAAGCACTGAACCCTCAATCAACGACTTCCAGGACTTTGTGTCCGACATGCAGAAGACCATCACAAGTTTACGAAAGCAGGTGAGTGTTTGCACCTCCACCCACACGCTCAGAGATACTCATCTCTGTGCGTTTGTTGCCTTGACGACTTCTCAGTGTCTGTAAACAGGTTTGTGTCTGTGGGAATAGGTGGGAGAATTTCACCAGCCCACAGGTCGTGTCTGTTATGGTTGATGAATGACTGGTTTTCCTCTCTGCTTTGTTGATTTATCGCAAAGATGAGACGTTAGGATAGTGTGATAGCTGCTGAATCAGCATTCGCACCATCGTTCTTCAGATATTTATTATCGTTGATCAAAAAAACAAAAAAAGAAATGCTCTGGCTCTTCGTTCGCATTACGGGTCCAGCAGTTTCTGATTGATGTGCTATGTTAAGCTTTTTTTGACAGTTGGGAACTCTCTTCAACTGTTACTAAAAAACAGCTCTCTCTCTCGCTGTCTGTCTATCAGATCGCCTCCTTATTTTTACACTTTACCTTCAGCTCCCGTCCTTTCAAAACTTACTCCTCAATTTCTTTTCTGGAAACTTCCGTTAGTTGACAGTAGAAGTCCATTCAGTGCTTGCTTCCTTTGACTTGTTAGAGTTGTCTAACACTGAACTCATGACACTGATTTCAATTATAATAAATATCATTCAATCAAAGCTTTATTACAGACACACACACACTCGGTCCCTAGCATGAAGACTGCAAAACAGACAGATGCAAACATAGAAAACAGAAAACATCATCCATAACATCAGATATTTACATATATGCTAAAACGCCCGTGCTCCACAAACTAGAGAAAAACCGGACTGAATTTAGTTTCGGGGTTCGTTAGTGTTAAAATTAGACTGTTGCAATAACCTGCTCATACAACTGTACTTAAGATTGTACAGCACAGCACAGCAGGTGGGCACGCTGACACTGGCAAACATTTGTCTTGCCCTGCTCCATCTTATCACTGTCCTTTTAGACAAACTTAGGAACCATCTGCACTCTCAGTTCCTGACCTGCTTTAACTTAAACCTGTCTTAGTGCTTCTTTCACTTATCACTCATTTATCTTTTTGTCTTTTATAATATGATAATGTCTGTTCTGTAGAGGCTGCAGGATTGCTGGGAAATGTGTCTTTGACTTGATACTATACATAACAGTATCAGTATGTGTGTGTCAGTGTCACTGTAACCAGAAACAAACTGCTTCTGAGTAAATGATGATGTCCTCTTGTCTTCACAGATTAAAAGACTTGAGACCCGTCTGAGCAAGACTGACTGCACTGATAGTGAGGGACGTGAGCGAACAGATGGAGAGCGGTGGAAAAAGGACTCCTGCACCACATGTGAATGCAGAGTATGTTCGACATATAAATCAACACGGAGCGCTTAATCCTCCCATTTTTCACACGCAGAAGCTGAGCCTGTTTTAGTACCTCCATGTTTCTCTTTGAGGACCGGCTGTCCATCAGAACCTTTTCTGCGTGAGCAGTCTGTCCATTTTCTCTCTGTCTGCCACTCTTATCTGCGTTTCCCCCGCTCCAGCACCTTTTGGCATCGCCCTCATCCTGGCACCACAGTGCCTCTGTGCGCTGGCCACTTCTCTGCTTTTCATTCTTTATCTTTGACACTTTTCCAATGCCATCTGCTGGCAGGGGAGACGGCAGCTCCATGCCAAACCTGGCTCCCTCTGATCTTTTTCAGTCCTCTCTCCCTCCCACTTACCTTTCGTTGCCATCTTTCCCACTTAAAGTTAAATTTGCTCACCACATCTGATAGCGCCCCTGTCAGTTTCTCTTTCTTCCCCCAAAACTATCTCTTTCCACCTTCCACGCCTCCCCTGTAATTGGAGAATTTTTGTAATAATTAAATTTGGCAGGCAGAAGCACAGTGAGGACGACAGTCTGGAAAGGAACAGTTTGATTCGACACATCGTGTTGTTGCTCTAAAACAAAGCACTGCATTGTTCTGTTCAGCCTCGTCACCAGAGGCTTGTCATGGGCAAAAGTTTCTGGTGCTAAACAAAAGCACAAGACGGTGCCTGAAAAATAACTGACCAGCTCATGATCACACATATTGGAATCATTCCTTTCATATTCACATTGTTTACATCTGCAAAATGTTTCTTATTTAGACACATTTTATGAACATACATGTGGGTTTAATGATCTGATGATCCCCACTCTGACATAAAGCATTTCATCATGCAGTCCAGGCTATTAAGGTAACTGACCTGTTGCCCCTTCTTTGCCTACAGGATGCCCAGGTGACGTGCTTCGTGGAGTCGTGTCCGCCAGCCGAGTGCAAACGGCCCGTCAAGCTAAAAGGTGCCTGCTGCCCGGTGTGCCTCGAACAGGAAGGTGCTGAGAAGTGGCAAAAAGCAGACACCCGCCATGAGTAACCCTCAGGACACCCCCGACAAACACTCTCTAGTGGCTGAAAGTCATACACTCACACACAGACATCCAGAGAGAGGATGAGACTCATGAAGGTGTGCCTCGATAGACCCAATAGCCTCAGTTTTTGTTTTGTTTCATTTTGTATCCTTTTGCATTGATCAGGGGAGGGGGGGTGATTTTTTATTTTTTTTTTTCCGGATTGTTGCCCCCTCCAGGGCCAGCAGCCTGAGGCTCGGTTTGAAAGTCCGCTGGCAACCAGCCGGCGATCACTAAATGGATTTATTTCTGAACCAATGGGTGGATGGATGAATGAATGGGTGGATTGTAAACAAGAGGGACAAGCCTCCTCTTGCTCAGAGTCCACCGATGCTTCTGAAGTGTAACAAACAGTCACTGTGTTTGCTCTCCTGCGACTAACACTCGGTGACAGAACGCAGGGCCACTCGCCGTCGACAAGCAGGAAAGGGAAGTAGATTGAAAGGCGGCAGCCATTTTGTTGTCTCACAAAAGTTTCTCAGGTTAGAGATGCCGAAAACTGGTGCTATTCCCCCTTTTTTTTATTAATGAATTAATCACTAGATACAAACCTTCAAAGTATTGTCTTTTGTATGCAAAGCAACCTATATACACTCAGTATATGCCTTTTTATGATAAATCACAATTGAGAGGATGGTTTTATTCAAACTAAAAGAAGTCTTTTTATAAATAGATTTACTTCATCTTTTAATCCAAGGTGCTTTATATCATGTTATAAATATGTTTGGGTTTTTTTCCCTCCCTTTTTTTGTATAAAAATGCTTACATATGAAGATAATGTGAAGCCCTACGAAAATGTTTGTAATGCAAAAGAGATGTCTACTGATTACTGCTCCTCTATCCATGGACAACTTGTTGGTTAACTTACTTATTGTCTCTGCTGGCCTGTCCTGAACTTGAGTGAGGTGGAGCCGTGTAGCGCTCGCCATTGCAGGACACTCAAACCAGCTCTTGCACTGTCGTGCCCCTTTTCCAAGTTTCATTTTGCTTTCAGAAAGCAGTGAAAGAATATCCATTTTTACCACTGTAATGTTGTGAACTTTGTCCCAGTATTTTCTCCAGTCTTGTAAAGCCAAATGTATGATTTAGTTACTTCTAAAATGACATAAATAGCACGTGTCTATCTATGAAACTATGTATGAATGTTGTCATGAGGTCAGGATTTAGCCTTTGGTACTGCTAGCTCTACCATAGCAGTATTTTCCTTCTGGCCTGCTCACAGACTTGTTTTATTCTTGTATAGTCTTTAGTCCACAGACTACACACAACTGAAGGACTGTCACTGCAAATGCTGACTGTTCTTCTCTGCTGTTGTGGACCTGCACCTTTCTTTCTAGCACCAGTTTAGACAAGGACACGCTCGCTTGCATTCCTTTTGTCAAGCATCCACTTTTCTCCTTTTATAAAAAAAAAAAAAGACTTTTTGCTCATGTGTACAGTGTTTGGATATTTCCCCCTGTGAGGGCCATCTTCAGTGTTGATATAGTTGAGGAATGCGCACCCCGCTCATGTTTCTTTGCCATGTTAAAGATTTTGAGACCGGGGGTGACGTCTTTCAGCAGAGCATGTGTGCAACGCAGGCTCCTCTAGCCCTCTGACCCTCATTCCGCTGTAATGGAAGACATATGAGAGGGGAAGCGAGGGTAATGTTCGGGGGGAGGGGTGCTGATGATTGGGATACAGTGTCAATCAAAACAGGTCTCCACCATCTTGCTATTGTGAGACAGATGTATTCCACTGACTCCTGTCAGCTGGTGTACACGTGTAAACAAGTTACTGTACAAAGACAAATGCCACTCATTGCACCCCCATGCACTGGCTCGCTCAGTATAACAAAAGTCACGTTTTTGTTTTCCTGTTCTGCTTTGCTCATAATTATGGTGAAGCGGCTGCAGCTGCAGTGTTCCTTTCCATTGTTTTCTTTATGTGGTAAGCAAGCATCTGTCACTGAACAGAAATAATACTCTCCGGAATGTTCCATTCAGGATTTCAGAAGGATTACGGAGCTGGCAGTCGCACTGGTAAATTGGTATCATATCTTATGTTTAAATATACTGGACAGGTTTGTACATCAAACTGTGTGTTTACAGTACTGCATTACTTTACTTTGACAACACCTGTACAGTATGTACACATCTTATTCATGTGCTCCACTGTGTGTATGTGTTAATCTGTCAAAGCACTGTGAGCTCTCTTCGTTACCGGTTTTCATATACATTTATCTGTTGTATCAGTTCATTTTTATTTTCTATGTTTCATCATAATTCCCTCTCTTTTTTTTTTTTTCCATTTCCACTCACAAAAAAAACTCCCAAGTATCAATGGAATGCACTGCTCCGCAAGACTGAACATGCTTTACCTACACTGTCCCTTAACCAGTGGTCAATGTGGATATAATAGTACCTATCATGACATTTGTATTGTAAGTTTGCCAAAGAATGGTTTGCACTGTAATGTATGCCTCTCGACAGTAATAAATAAATAAATAAGCCACATTTTGAATTACAGTCATACATGTTGGTGCCTGTTCTTTCTTAGCTCCTGTGCTTCGCAGCTGTCACAGATGATGACAGATGGAGATTTTGACAACTTTTTGCACTGAACAACAAAAATCTTCTCAGCTGTCTCATTTTTAGTGTGCTCGTCATAGGCAGCAAGGTTGGGTTCACTAATGCCTAAGGTAGACCAGGTATATGTCCATAACTATTGGCTGGATTGCAGTTGTAGTTTTGAACAGATTGCTCTGGTTCCCACTGACTTTGGCGATCCCCTGACCTTTTATAGCGCCATCATCAGGTCAAACAGATAACTTATCCTGTGAATTACCTCGACATGACCCAAAACGACTTTTCCTTCATGAGGTTAATGTCTCAACTATGATGGACTGCCATGAAATTTAGTATAGACATTAATGTTCTTCTCAGGGTGAATAGATCAGGTCAAAACTTGATGAATGATGACTGTACTTGGTAATTAGGACTAATTTGTAAATGTTGGCATGGTGACAATGGTAAACGTCACTGCAGTTTTGTAGTACTCAAGATTGCTCTTGGTCTTTTTGAAGTGGTCTCAATCTCAGGATCAACTGCATTTTTATACGGTCTTGTCTCAGTCTCAGACAACGAGGACTCAGGATTTTATTTCAAGACCGTCAAGACCACAGCTGCAGGGATATCACCAGTGTATCCATATTATTCACTTTATAACGTTGAGTTTGTCCCACCACAGTTTTATAACTAACTGAGAATACTTTAACACTTTAAAAAAGTTGTTCCACAGTCTGTAGTTATAGAGCAAACACTTGACTCATTTCTAATTTAAAATGTTTGTCAGTTATACGCTGTTAACCTTCGCTGCCCTCCAAGAGATATGGTGAGCCACTTGTTAGCTACATACTCTCGACCCCATCAAAGTCTTGGTCTTGTCTCAGTCTTGATACACCCTGGTCTTGGTTTTGACTTTGTCTTGGTTTAGCTGGTCTTGACTACAACTCTGCATCACTGTATAGGGAATAGGAATGTGACGTCATCCACAGCAAGCTGTCCATTTTTGGAGGTTACCAACCGTGATCTGTACACAATCAAAACAAAAAACTTAATTGTAAACTAAACGGGGGGGGATTTGAGTTAATTAGTTAGTTCGCTCCTGAATTTGGGGATAATGTTTGCATTTGTTGCTAATGTCAACATTATTTTACTGATCAAGGAACTTCATAGCGACGATCCTGTGTTGCTATGCTGAACATCCTGAATGTCAGGATACAAAATTAGCACCAGCCATCAGCCAAATGCTGTAAAATATGTATGTGGCATGTACGTCATACATTTATGACCATGAGATAACGACAGCTACGTACGCTATTCTTCAAAAATAGCAGCGCCGCGCCCTCTATCACCATGTTAGCATTGTTACTGTGAGCACGTCCTCATGCTGACATTAACATTTAGCTCGACTGTACTCTTGTTGCTCCATTAAACTTTTGATTAGTCGACAACATTTCAGCTATGAAAGCTGCTCTCCTTTGTATGGATCTCTGATGTTAGCCTGGTTTTGACATGAGAGACAACACTATCTAAGTGTGTCCAAACAAAAAGCAGCTGTGAAGTGTTTGGAAGGTGAGTAATATTAGAGGCCTGAGAACTGTAGGTCACGTGTGTTGTCTGGCACACAGACCCACGTACAGTTTTTTGCCTGTGATTTGTGACAAGTGATGTCTGCCCTGGAATTTATTGCTTTCACATCAAGCACTGTTGCCTGTGTGTGTTGATCAGCACTGACTCAAAAATGTTGCCGTATTACAGGCTTTCCCCCCTTTATCTCTGCTTCCACCCATCTCCATCCCCTTACTTTCTGTCCTCCTCCACGTCCCTCCCTCCGTCCTTTATACTTCTCCCCGTAGACTCAGCACTGGCAGCTGGGGCCGTGAGTGGACCGAGGCTCTGGAAAGAAAGCTGGACCAGGAAATGAGGTTTCCAGTGGCTGCACAGATAAAAGCACCTTTATCTTCTAGCCAGGCAGGAAAAGACATTATCACCCTGACAACAAGGGACATACCTTACTTAGAGTAATAGGTCTATTCAAACATGAATACACACATGTACACACACACACACATGCACTTCCTCTGAGTTGTTCCTCTATCTGCTGCAGAGTTTCCCTTCCCTTTACCGACAACAACCAAAGGTCCAGGCTGTTGTTTGAATGAAGTCTCCTTGGAAAGAGTTGGACAATCTGATTATCTAAGGATAATGTAGATGTCTGAAGCATGATGTTGGCAATACAAGACACACAAACTGCACATCAAAAAACTACTTATCAGAGCACAAAATCTGACTGGATGACTTGATCTGAATCTCCGTCCAGTACTTTTCAGATCTTGAAGCAGACTACAAGAAAAGAAGCAGACGATTGTGGCTTTCAGGGTTTTGGACAGGACACAAGCCTGCAGCTGCACAAGCCTGGCTACCCAGCAAGCCTCTCACTTCCCACTCATCACGTACTGGAATTTCATTTAGGCAATTGGCTCTCCGTGTTGCACCTCTCACTCGCCAAGGTGGGGAATTCTTTCCCCTTGCTAATGGAACGTCATTCTCATTTCCAGAGCGAGGCGGATGAAAGAGAGAGAAGTGGTGTCCCGCTGGGGGAAAATAGGTTTTGCATCCCAGGACTCAAAGGACTGTAGCGATGGCTTTGTCACCCCCAGTGGGTGGGAAATGTCATGAGATGGCTTCCCACTAGTGTTTTTGGCTCTGGCACACAAGCCTACTGAGTTTAGGTGTATTAGTAAAACAGTTTGGGAAGGCGACTGTCTTACCTGCTATGGAGCTTCTTGGTGTCCTTTAGCACCTTGTTTTGGTTTTCTCCTAACTCTGCTCATGTCTGATCACTTTTCCAGCCAGCAGCAAACTGCAGAGAGACAAAGTCAGCAGCTGCCTAGTCAATATCTAGTCAGCGGAGACCAAAACAGAGTTAAATACAGAGTGAATACAGGAGTTACTTTTTTGAACTGGACAGAAACACGACTCCAAATGAACGCTAATGTTGCTCTGTGTCTGCTGGACGTCTGAAGTTTGACAGAACACATCTAACACGTTTTTAGCTCGTTGTACTTCCCCCCCGTGACCCAAAAAATGTATTTACACACCTCTAGTTGTCATGCTCAGGAAAAGTGGCAGGTTAACTGGTCTCAAAAAAGACAGCACAATGTGACGTGATAGATACATCCTATCACAGTCGTCCAAAGGTCACATTTTATATTGACGTGAACGCTCAGATATTTGTAAAAGGAAAACCTGCTGATGTTGGATAAGGCTGGAGTGACTGCTCATGCCAGCTAACCTCTGAACCACATCTTTGTTGGTCTCCTGTGTGCCATCCAACAAGAGCATGCTGTATTTGAGCTTAAAGTTCTAATTTGAAAATATGTCAGACAATTGTTGTGTAATCAAATATAACATACCAAGGTGTGAGGTCATTTAAAACTTTCTTCTTTGTGACTGGTGTTATATATACTTAAGTCAGTCAGATGCTCGAATTGTTCGAAGTGGCGTTAACTGATGGTGAACCTGATCAACAGTGACAGTAATTTGAGAATGTGTATTGTCTAACTTTTTCTAGGACAGTGACAAGAAAATGTATGCACGCTCAGTGGAAAAGTCATTCTCATCAAACCTGGCAAAGAACTTGTTGGCCTCATTTGCGGTAATTACCCCCTCGGGAGGCCCCGTCTTTGGTGGTACTACAGTCAGTGAGCTTCAGACTTCCCTAGACAGCCTAGCTGTTGTTTTCCTGAACACTGACCTCTGTTTTCTCTGCATATTCTCTCTTTAGCTGTCTGGGAAGCACTTTTCATTTCTCTGCATAAGCCTGTCAGGACCGGCTGCCTTATTTGCCCCTGATGGCAGATGCTGTATTTTTTTTAGATGTTAATAGCAGTTCCATTCCAACATTCCTTGAAACCCATAGAGACACATTTACATGTTATCACGGTACCGACATGTATGATTTAGTTGTAACAGGCTGCCTATGGATAAGTGTGTGGTATATTTAACACTTCAAGCTGTGGTTGGCCTCAGGGGAGAGTAGAGAGTGAAACATGAAGCTGTTCTTGATATTAAACTTAAAGCGACATTGCGCCCCCAGTTTCAAAGTGCAATACCACTGTGGCAAATAGAAGAAACCAAGCTCAACCTTTTATTTCAGGTGGCTCTTGTCAACCACTAAAGGTTAGTCCCAGATTTACTCTTGTCTAGCGGTGTCTTCCTCAGTCACTCCTTTCTTTTCTCTTCTTAGTTTCCTCCATCAACGTCCTCTTCAGTCTTTTTGCCTCTGCCATTTTATCCATAGAGACTGCTTACATTAGGAAGTAGATTATACTGCCTACTTGCCCAGTTCTGGTTCTGATACCACACCGACTCTACTCCACATCAGCATACGCCCGCACCCTGAAAATCTCCTCTTCTCTGTGGTACAAAATGCTAACAGCAGCTACAGTCAGCAGCAGTTTACTTCACTGTCCATCAGGAAACTCTGTAAATCACAGAGAGATTCAGCTTCATCAAAGTAAATTAAATAGTTGGTGGTGTTTGACTTAGTGCCATAAAAAAGCATTACGTACTTTACATACTACCCAAAGTTACATAGTGTGAGAACAGATGTATTTTATGGTAGAAAAGATACACAATATTACTTTAAACATGTAAATAATTCAATAGTTTCTCTTTATTTTTGTGAAGAAAAGAATGTAAGATAGTGTGCTGTGAATTTTAATCATAACTAAGGTCTGTTCTTAAAATAGCTGGGCAGCACATTAGTTTTTTATGCTTTGTACTGGAACTATGTTAACATGCATCATCACTAACAATAAAATAAAAATCAATCCGAGACAGTGTGTATGTAGCCATGACAACGTTTGCTGAGGGAGAGATGAATACAACCAGAACAATAAACAGGGAACTGATACTGGACTGGATCAAAAGTCCAAATCCTTCACCGCAACCCTGCCAATTTCTGTTTTATTAGCCACTAAACAAAGGATTTATCATTTTGTTAATGCATTTATTAAAGCCTCCCCCACACTGTCCTGTGCTTATTCTATTCTATTTTTATTCTCCTGCTTATATCAGACAGTCTGACTCCATTGTGGCCTTTGAATTCAAACTTATGACTCATCTTTTGGCCTTAACCTTCAGTTAGCTGCTTATTTTTTGTATTACCTTGTACATGTTAACATCATCTTACTGGCAGATTGGTTTAATTTAATCTATTAAGCCTGGTGCATACAGTCCATGTTTGTCATTCTAATGCGAACACTGTTAATTTCCTAAAAACAGCATCTCTTTAACTCTCTGTTTGTTTGTGCCCGCAAACACAGCTGCCTCTGTCTCTCTCTTCTTCCTCCCTCTTTTTCTCTCTACTCTTTCTTCTTTGTCCTCTCTTTTCACTCAGGAGTCTCTGTGCTATACCATCAGCAGAGCTGGGACCTCTTACTTCCTCTGCAGATGTTTACGATAAGAAGTATAGGATAATTGCACAGTTTAAAGACATGAATATAATTGCACAGCGTAGTGTGATTGACATGAAATGGATATAAGTGCATGTAGAAAGCTATATGAAAATATGTAACTGTGCTACATGATATAATGTTTGTTCTATTCTCCTTCCTGTGTGGTTGGTGTACTGGAGTTTTGCCTCTTGGGCTTTCTGTCTTCCTCCAGGTTTTTATAGTGAAGAGGAGGTCATGTGGTCCTATCTGTTTGGTGACACCTAAGCTCTTCCTGGATCCATACTTCACATATGTTTACAGGCTATTTATTATTCTGTCATTCTGCTTGTCCATACTGTCATTTTTTAAAAATCGCATCTATTGCATGTCTCTTTGTCCCGGAAGAGGGATCCCTCATCTGTTGTTCATTCGGAGGATTCTTCAGTGTTTTTCCTGTTGAAGTTTTTTTGGGTAGAATTACCTTATCTGAATTAAGGATCCAAGGTTTGAGGGCGTCTTTGCTGTATACACTGTAAAGTGATACTGGGCTATAAATAAAATCAACACGTTTCAGAATTGCGCACACACAAGTGTGAGTTCTACTAGTCTCTATTCTATTCAACCTGGAATGGAAATGTTTCCAAGAATCAGCATTTTGGATTATATGTAATGGTTCACTCAACTAAGTGTGTTTTCTCTGCTTAATGCAGCTTCTCAGTGTCTTTAAGCTAATTGTTGGTTTCTCTATTCTAAGATATATATTTTTTGGCCTTTTTATGCCTTTAATGATGTACAGCTGAAGATAGACAGGAAGCAGGGGGCAGAGAGAGGGGGAGTGACACGCAGTAAATGCCGTCCGATGCGGGATTCGAACCGGGGCCAGCTGCAGCAAGGACTGAAGCCTCTACACACGGGGCGGCCGCTTAACTCACTACGCTACCGACCGCCCCGGTTTCACTATTCTATTATTTATTATCAAGTCTTCGATTCCGAGTTATTCAGGAACTCGTAGTTTTGTGTACTGTGTTGACAAACGAAAGCTTGATAGCCCCATTGTACACTAACTGCCTGACAGCCAAATGGCAGCCAACCTCAGCAACTATCTGGTGAACATAATGGAGCATTTACACTGAACAAAAATATAAAAGCAACACTTTTGTTTTTGCTCCCATTTTTCATTAGCTGAACTCAAAGATCTAAAACATTTTCTATATACACAAAGCAACCATTTCTCTCAAATATTGTTCACTCAACGTGCAGTTTTGTTTTATTGAGGGGGTCTTAACCAGTCAGTATCTGCTGTAACTACCATTTGCCTCACGTAGTGCAACACATCGTTCAGGTTCAGATCAGGTTGTTGATTGTGGCCTGTGGAATGTTGGTCCACTCCTCTTCAATGGCTGTGTGAAGTTGCTGGTTATTGGCAGGAACTGGAACATGCTGTCGTATACGCCGATCCAGAGCATCCCAAACATGCTCAGTGGGTGACATGTCCGGTGAGTATGCTGGCCATGCAAGAACTGGGATGTTTTCAGCTTCCAGGAATTGTGTACAGATCCTTGCAACATGGGGCCGTGCATTATGCTGCAACATGTGGAGATGGTCGTGGATGAATGGCACAACAATGGGCCTCAGGATCTCGTCACGGTATCTCTGTGCATTCACAATGCCATCAGTAAAATGCACCTGTGTTCGTCGTCCATACGCCTGCCCATACCATAACCCCACTGCCACCATGGGCCACTCGATCCACAACATTGACATCAGAAAACCGCTCACCCACACGATGCCACATACGCTGTCTGCCCTGAACAGTGAAAACCGGGATTCATCCGTGAAGAGAACACCTCTCCAACATGCCAGACACCATCGAATGTGAGCATTTGCCCACCCAAGCGGGTTACGATGACGAACTGGAGTCAGGTCGAGACGCCGATGAGGACGACGAGCATGCAAATTAGCTTCCCTGAGACGGTTTCTGACAGTTTGTGCAGAAATTCTTTGGTTATGCAAACCGATTGTTGGATGTACTGCCAAATTCTCTAAAATGCTTTTGGAGACAGCTTATGGTAGAGAAATAAACATTCAATTCACGGGGCAACAGCTTTGGTGGACATTCCTGTTAGCATGCCAAGTGCACGCTCCCTCAAAACTTGTGACATCTGTGGCATTGTGCTGTGTGATAAAACTGAACATTTCAGAGTGGCCTTTTATTGTGGCCAGCCTAAGGCACACCTGTGCAATAATCATGCTGTCTAATCAGCATCTCGAAATGCCACACCTGTGAGTGAGATGGATTATCTCGGCAAAAGAGAAGTGCTCACTATCACAGATTTAGATTTGTGTACAATATTTAAGAGGAATGGTTATTTTGTGTACATAGAAAATGTTTTAGATCTTTGAGTTCATCTCATAAAAATGAGAGCAAAAACAAAAAGTGTTGCGTTTATATTTTTATTCAGTGTAGCTGCAAAAGAACCATATATTTCCCACAGGTAGAGGGACATGGTAGAGACCAAAAACAGAGCTAAAAGAGTGTGACTACCTGATATTCATCTTGTTCTGCTGCCCCCCGGAGAACAAAAAAGATAATTTCTATAATTTCTGACTTTCTTATATATGTACACATGTACATTCAGCGACAGTATCTGCTTTTACTAATGGTTTAGCCATTTATGGTATAAAGTTTATGTATAGTAGTAGACTCATGTGTGTGTTAATGCATCGTAGACTTCCATGCCCGTGTTCCTGTTTCCTCATTATTCCCTGATGTCATTCTCAGCTTTTGTTGTTTCCAACTCCCAAAGTTTAAGTTACGCTAATTTGATTTACGGCTGTAACTCAGCGCCAAATAGAGTGATACATTTGACCCCTCTCCCTCTGGGGAAGGGCTCTCTCCCCCGTATGAAAATACCAGACTCCTTTCCCAGGTCTATTAACTGTAATTGCCAAAACAGAATGGATCCTGTCACAGAAATATAGACAAAACAGGCCAGCAGATAAGCAGACCTCTTCAATGTCATCCAGAATAGATAGGATCAGGTCAAATATGTGTCTCTGTGTGAGAGCTGGCCAGTGGAGAAAAACATACAGATCCTAAGAAGTAATTGTTGCTGATAGAAAGCCAAGCTAATCTCATGTGAGGACTGGCTGAGTGCTGGCAGATGACTGACTGGCAGATGGGATGACTCAGTGCGTGACTGACTCACTGGTTGATTTGCCTGCATTCCTCAGTGGACACCAGTGGGGTACAGTCTGACCCAGCGTGATAATCCCCTTGCTGCCAGGACCCCTAATCAGCTCTCCTCTAGACCTGAAATGGGCTAGCTAATGGGGAAGCCAACCTGACACACTGAAGGAATGTATGTTCACACGCACACCGCGGCACCAAAAAGAGCTATCTGTCTGCAAAACATCCATATCTTCCCAAATGAAAGATATCCTAGTCAAAGATAAAGAGACGTTTTCTTCCCTGAGGTCGGGAAATTTTAGTTACCAAGGACAACAGAAGAGCTTTGGACAGATAAAGGTTTTTATCAGGGGAATTCACCAAATGTGACACATCTCTGAGCAAGGGCGAGCCAAAAAAAATCTTCAAATCTTTAAGGACTGCTGTGTGCTCCTGTTGTATGTGTGTGGCTGTAGTAACTAATACCTTTGACCGCGATGCTCACACAAAATATACGGCTAAGTATTTCAGGACATCCTGTGATCACACAGATATACCGTCTCATCCCGCAGGATTAATCACTAAACATGATCTTCAGTTACAGTATTTTGAGGATGACACAAAGTTTAGAAGCATAACATGGACATAAAATCCCAATCCCAGTTGGAATATATAGAAGAATTAGAGAGTAAAACCGCAACCAACTAAGAGGAATTGCAACGAAAAACGAGATCCCTCACTGGCTTCCCGTCCACAAATTCAGCTAAATACTGAAAACTGACGCTCAGGTCTCTGCACTGGTGGCTGAGGACGTTATCCATGCCCCACCACAGTGCCGTAAACTTTTTTTTTGTATAAGGATGCTATGCTACAGAGAGAGGGAGATCAATCAGATTATGTTACTCATAAAAGAATAGAACCCCTCTTTTTCGTGAGCTTTGAGGTTCAGTCATGTTGGCGCGTCGAAAATTTGGCATGTCAAAATTACTATGAAATTTAAATCTTTACATTTAACCGCAGAAGAAATGAAAGTCAAACTCTTCTATTTCCAAATGGATCAGTGGATCATGTCCCAAACCACAGAAAATAAAACAAGAGACATTCAATGGACCTCAAAGATATGGACTTTGCCGATGGTCCATCTATCTTTGCCACCAGCTACCACAATATACAAGAAAAGACAGACAAGCTTGACATATTTGTCGAACAAATAGGTCTCAACATGAACCTCAAACAACCTCTTCCACTGAAACTTATTCAATTATTTAAGCAGCCTTGTCAGCAAGGACAGACGGACATCAAGGCACGATTGCAGAAAGTTCATACTGTTTCCCAACTCTGCAACATCTGGAAGTCTAAGCAACGCAGCGTGAAAACAAAGGACGTTTTATGAAGCTGATTTGTGGGTGAGGACAAGGACAGGCCCCTGCTCTTAAGCAGAAGCATAACATCGTAGTCACCTCCTGCTGTGAAGGTGTTGTGGAAATACAAATGATAGCATTGCTATGACTAAAGCCTTGAATGCCATACCAATGGAAAATGAAGCTTGTTGAGGCCTGGAGGGTCACACTCTGCCAATAAGGAAAACAGACAGGATGTCACTTCCAGGCAATGATTGACAAATGAACTGTCTAACTGTGCCTGCAAAGGGGAAGTCCAATTATACTCTATTCCAGGTTTCACAGGTTATTGCTCTTTAAGCCTTGTTCCCAATTAAACTGTTAAGTGGGTTATTACGTGTCCTATGTAGCACAACCCCTCAGACCATACTAATGTAGTTCCCATTCCATTGACTTTCCCATTAACAGTCCACCGGGAGCGATAACCTCAAGTATGCACATTATATTCATGAGCGAAAATGTACTTAACTCTCAAATTTGCTCATCGCTGTCATATTGGAATATGTACAAAGCACATTTGTTGCATTTCCATAAACGAGGTTTATCCAAAATTAGCAAATAACTAATGCATTTGAGACTAGCATTATTATCTTTTAATGAAAAACATTCCTCACTGATGTTTCTAGTCGTCAGAACTAAAGTCAGGAGTCTGGACAAGTCACACAGTTAGACTATAGGCCATTGTTCAACAAACAAAAGGTACTCACAAGGAACGCACACAGAGAGATGAACAAACACACATTTAGCGTGGTAATCCCTGCCCGACTGAATTACTAAGTATGAAGGCAGTATACCACTCTGCTACAATAAAACCCTTCAACAGCAATGACTCTTGGGAGAATGACTCACACACTAATTGTGGTATAGGAGACGAAGTAGTGACTTCATTATCAAACAGCAGATGTTTAGATACATGTACTGAAATGCGGTTAAAAAATACCCCTAATGAAAGGCCTCAAGGATCCACTTTGAGTAAATTTATCCTCAAAGGAGAACCCGTCTTAGTCAGCAAGGTGCCATAGATGGTGCTGCCTTGTTATAGCATGTCCATAATGCGTGAAAGTGACATAGGGTATGTGGAATGAGCCCGAGGCTAAAGGGTCTCTAAATCATCACAATAAAAATGGTATTTTACAAGGTGTCTCGCCTCTAAAGATAAATGGATGGCCATATATCACCCATAATTCCTGACCAGAGGTGATGACTGGTTCAAATTATGTGAGAAAAGTGAATGAACAGTACTGTCATGTGCCTCAAAACTACCGGTACCTCCAAGGTGATTGAGCGATGCACTTAACCTTTGACAGTGCCCCTGTTTCTAAAAGATGTTTGGTAGTCTTTGGCTGTAGTGAAGCTGCACTATTTAGTATTTTAATATTATCAAAGAATGAAAGTACGTGACAAACCCACAGAGAATTATTATCCAGCTCTGCAGCTCCCATAGAGCATTCTAGTGTCTTTCAGCAAATTGTTTTGTTTTTATGGCATACCGTTTTATCAACTGTTTCCAGCCACAGCAGGCAGATTTCAGTGAAAAAGCTCTGACAGTACACAACCTGCTCAGCACCAAGTGCCAGATAAATGAAGTCAGCAACAAGCTGAGGAACATAGTGGAGCAAGATATTTTTCTCAGAGGTAGAGGTGGAGGTAGAGGTAGACAGAGATAGATTGAATATTGGACTTAACTCACCAGCAAGTGGGAGAACCAGATACACTAAAGGTTTTTATGCCTTTGCCGTGTTAGGTGAGGGGTTATGCTCAAAGTTGCTCAAACAGTTGCTCAAACTTATTTTCAAAAATGTATGTGTTTTGAAAGAAATGTCCTTTACACAGACAGACAGTTATTCATTTCACCAGTGCTGTGACCTGTCAAATGTCATGTCATGAAAAGGGGCATGTTGAATGTTTTTACCGTTATGGTTCAATACTATCCAAAAAGGGAAAAAAAAAAGAAACAAAGGGATGTGGAAAAATGTATTGTTTTTTTCAGTTGTAATATTATTCATTAAGTTGTTCAATTTTATAGAAGCACATTACACTTTTACTGTTATTTATTCTATTATTGTTCTACTGATCTCTGTTTAACCCTTGTGCTCCCGTTATAATCCCGTTGCAGATTATAAGAAAGGTTGGTTTTTTTTTCTAAAAAGTGCTATAAAAATATTATATGTGAATATTTTTTTTCACTTTCACTGCATTAAATCTTTTGACCAACTTCAGTCCTAATCATAACTATCACATTTTCTTAAATAATTTTAACCCTTTAATGCCATTTTGGGAATATGAACCCACATTTTTCTCAGAGGACTGAAGGGCCACATTCAGACTTCCCCCAGAGAAATATGCTCTTCATTTTTGCTGAAGAA
Organism: Larimichthys crocea; assembly: GCF_000972845.2. Classification (NCBI taxonomy): domain Eukaryota; kingdom Metazoa; phylum Chordata; class Actinopteri; family Sciaenidae; genus Larimichthys; species Larimichthys crocea. The sequence goes on along the minus strand of NC_040034.1, from coordinate 19,417,219 downwards.
CTGAGGAGTCACGCAGGCTATGTGCATTTATAGGTTTGCTGCAACAGCACCTGAGTAAACATGCTGCACTGAAAACCAAAATGAAAAAAGACTTTGCTTTGGTAATTGAGTGCTTCTTTGACCTTTTGATTTTGATGGACTCTCTTTTTCGTTTTTCTTTTTTGTTTGTTTTACAAGTATAGTAGTGTGTGTGGGGCTCTGTTGTGTGTGTGTGTGTGTGTGTGTGTGTGTGTGTGTGTGTGTCTATTGTGGGTGGGGGTGGGGCATAAGAAAGAGAGGGAGAGAGATGGGAATGTGCAAAATGTGACGAGCAAAATAGTTTCCCTGTGCGCGCACACACACACACGCGCACACACAATAACAGTCTCAATACACACACAACACGTTTACATCAATACCAACAGACACAGTCTGTGTTGGTAACTGAGTGCTTCTTTGATCTTTGACCTTTTGATTCTGTGTGTGTGTGTGTGTGTGTGTGTGTGTGTGTGTGTGTGTTGGAGGCGTGGGAGTCTGTGGGCATAAGAAAGAGACATCATATACATCAACATCAATACCAATAGACCCAGACCATTTTAGTTGCAATCATGTGCTCTATTGCCAAGCAATAGTCGGAAATGCAACAGAAAAAGGGCCTCTGTGAAACAGTATGGAATGGAACCTGCAGCCATATAATGAAAAATGACGTCATATGATGGATAATTGTTTTATTTTCTATTTTTTTCAAGTCATAAACTTCGATTGAAAAGGTTGTCATATGTAAAACATTGTTTTATGCTAAAAATTATAATAGGATCAAAACTTTATGTTATAATGGGAGTCAATGGTGCAAAAAATGTCTGAAGGGTGTAAGAGTGTTTCTACACAGTGTATTATAGTCCTATTATTAGATCCAAGGCTGGAATTTTAAAATTTGATAAAAAAATTAAACTTACTTACTACCATTAACACAGGCAAAAGTATTATTTTTAATTTAAAATACAAAAAATGTACAGAGGGGAGCACAGGGGTTAAAAACATTATTTTTATTTATTTATTTATTTATTTGTTGGCTAGCAGTGGTCCTGGTTGTACAGTGGAGTGCATATTACATCATTGAATAATAAAACAATTATGATCAATGTTGCATTGCAGTATATGCAACAGCCTACATAATACATGTTATATGTTATATGTTGAAAATGATTCAGACTGAAATCAAACTCTTGAATCTTTCAAACAGTAATGTTGTCATGGTAACCTGATGTTTACTATCAAATATTAATTACCCCATTGTAAATGACTGTTGACATTAGCTAGCTCAACTTACAATCACCAGCTCGACCAAAACATCTACAAACAGCAACATGTTTTCTCTCGTAAGTGCTTTTCCCTCACTTTGTCATGTCATGTTTTGTTTCCTCTGACTCAGCGGTTTTACAGCAGTCCTAAAATCACTGCGCGTCACTCGCCTAGCACTCAGCCAAACTAGCGAGCTATCTAGCCGCTACTGCTCACTTTAAATCTCTTAAACTGCTAATGCCTGTCAGCTGAAGTTTTGTCACAGTGAAATGAACGTGAACAGTGTTTCAAACTGGATAAATATTTGACCTCTGCTGTCAGTTAGCTCACAGTTAGCCCTAAAATCACTTCACGTGCCTAGCGCTAAGCTAAAGTAGCTAAGCTAAATTTACAGCAACACAATAAAAAAAATCACATTAAATTCAAACGTGTGATTCAAGATTGAAATAAAACTCTTAAATCATGAATCTTTGGAACAGTAATATTGTTTATTTTCTCATAATTATCCCATTCTAAACCACTGTTGACATTTTCACCACAGCCACATTTCTTCTCTGTGCCTTTCTCATGTTGTGTTTTCGTGCTCCGATGAGCTCATTTTACTTACAGCTGTCCTGAAATCACTCCGCTAGCAGCTCATGTGGACATATTCACAGAATACAAACAGTGAAACACTTCTGTGCTATGAGTACTTTCAGTTCTTTATTTTGTACGTGCAATCACTCATAATTTCATTCATCATTCAATGCCGGACTTGTGTTGTTATAGTGCAGTATTGTTATTAGGGCTCTAAATTAACTTTTTTGATCACCAGCCAATGTGGCTGGTAAGTTTCTGAAGTTACCAGCCAATGAGAATTTCCACTAGCCACATTTTTTTCCCGTGCAAAAAAGACTATGTCAGATTATGAGAGTAACTGAATTCATTCATTCATTCATTTTATTAACCAAAGGTTTAAATTAATCTTACAATAAAGTTGGGAATTTAAGTACATACAAAAATTATCCCAACATTTCATTACTCATTAACCCTTACATACTATTCAGGGTCTAATATGACACATTTTTTGTACATAATAATAATCAACTACGTAGCATATTTGCACATGTAGAACCATGTTTAGAAGAACATACACAGGGAAAATGTCCAAATCTGAGCAAGTAAACAAAGTCTGGCGGAAGCCTGTTTGACCAGTGAGAGCACGAGCTGTGCGTGTTCCCATAGAAACCGCGAACACGCGTCCCGCGAAATAGATGGTAAAGGGCCTCATTTGTCACCGGCCAAGCTGGCTAGTGAGTTTTTTTTAATACACGCCAAAATGTATTTTCACCCGCATTTGGCGGGTGTTAATTTAGAGCCCTGATTGTTATGTATGCTCGAGTGAAGGATCCGATATGTATAAATAATGAATGAAAGAACATATTTGTGTGTAGCCATGTAGATTATTCGTTTTCTGTGTGCTCAGGTTTTTATCCATGAAGGGATGATCCACAGCCTGTATTGTTATGCTGTACAGTATATTGTTATTGTCTCTTTCTTTGTCACCTCCCTCCAAAACATCTTGCACTTGAACCTCATCACGTCTCGTTTTAAGGGAGAGGAACAGCCAGACATGGTTCAAAACCCAAACTCCGTCCCTAGGGATGAAGAATATTTGCCCTACCCAGCCGTGGCCCCCGTGGTGTTCTTTGGCTTAAAACAGACCACAAGACCCCGTAACTGGTGTCTGAAAGTTGCCTGCAGCTTATATCCTTCATTATTGCTAGAAGTCTATCATTGTCTGACGCCTGGTAAGATTAAATATGTGTGATAATTGACCAGGTCAAGGATTTCATGCTTGTGGTGTGGTCACATTGTGTCTGCCTTAGAGAGATTTTAACTGTGCTCTTGACAAAGTGTTGGATAGATCACTCAAATTCAAACAACTTATGAACAAACTAGAAACACTCTCACTGATTAACTATGTGAGGGATCTACGCTTAATTGAATTTTTAAGAACCAAACAAAAAGGAATATTCTTGTTATTCAAGCTCATATACAAGCTCATTACTTTTAAATTTCTGTGGAACTGCTGTTCAAGTCAAAAACTGCTGCTATAACAGTTTAGTAATTAGCGATCATGTAACAGTATGTATGGAAGTCTTAGCCTGATAAAACACTGTATGAATTTGGCTGACCGTATTTTTATTAGTCTAATCTGGTGCTTCTATCATAGAATCTGTTGTGTGTTGACGATTCATTTTATGGCTATGACGTTTTGACTTAACATCTTCTTTCACGTGGTTGGATTATGGATCCAGACTGATGGCGCTGCTCAGCTGTGCCAACATGTGCATGTACGAGACCTGTAAGGAGCCCTCAAACCTACTTACGGTTAGTGTGATCTGCACTCTGTACCTGCACATTCATTGTGTGATGAACACAGTTTGAGTTCAACACTGTGGCTATGATTACATATGTTAGCATTAGCATTGTTTCTGCTGTATGTTTAACTGTATTATTTTCATTGGCCTGTCCAGATCTTGGAGCGTGTAACATTCAGCTTCTTCATGGTGGAGATGCTCATGAAGATGGTGGCCCTGGGAGTCTTTGGCCATCAAGAAAGTTACCTAAGCAACAACTGGAACAAGTTTGAAGTCCTAACCAACTCTTTGCAGTTAGTATCCCGCAGTGCCTTACCCTCATGCAGACCACAGCAGTCCAACCTTACAAAACATCCTAAGATAACATGAAGTATTAGATTGTGTGTACATTTCCAATTGAAAAATGAAAGAATACGAAATAAAATTGCCTGTTTCTGTCCCTTCAGTGTGGTAGATTATTTTCTGGCTTTCTTCGGCATCAACTGGCAGATCTATAAACTGCTGGAGCCAATGCGTCTGATTGGTAGACTACCGGGTAAGTATTTGGTGAGAAAGATGCTCGACAGAGAATTTAAAGAAATTTGAGCATAATTTAAATTCTTGCTCCAACTAATGATTTGTTTTAGTTTAGACAAAATATTGAATCTTTATGAAGAAAGTATTTGTTCCCTGTATCCATCAAGATGAACACTTTCATTCATATTATTCATTATAAACATTTTTTAACAGTACTGCAGTATTATTTCTGTGTAACAGAACACTGCTGTCAGTAACAGACTATGACTACGGGTAATAGCGACCAATAATGAAATCTCCCGTCTCTCTCATAACCAACATTCATCTCGGAGGAAAATAAATAATTGAGTCAATAAGATAAAAATAAATTATTATTAATAATAATAATAAATATATATATACATTCACAAGCTTTTAAACATTGTTTTATGTCACATTTTCATTGTTGCAGTCCAGTCCATATAAGCAGTTTTTCTAATTCTATGCGGGAAGTACAATGTATCCATAAGTCCATTCAACAATCATTTACTTTTCATCAGACTTTCTAAACATGCTTCCAGCTTCTCAAATCAGATTTGAATCATTTAAATGTATTTGTAATGACGGCAGATGAATCCAGAATGTAAAGAATCATGAGTTGCAGTCAGAGTGGTTTAAAACCTGCAGCTACAACAGTCCCATCCTGTTGTTACATCAATGCATGAGTCCTAATAAGATCATGTCACTTTAAATACTGAATACACTTTACTTAAGTAACGTTTTAATGCAGGACTTTTACTTGTAATGGTGTATTTAACAGTGCAGTATAAGTACTTTTACTTAAAAGATAAAGGACCTGAATACTTCCACCACTGAAATGCACATCAGGACTGTGTGTTCAGTTTCAGGGTAGAAATGAAAAAATGTTAGACTGAAAACGAAAAACACTAACATGCAGAAAGATTGTGCTGCAGGAGAAAATATAATAACAATCATTTTGACTGTAATGTTACAATGTTACAGCGGAGAACCAATACCCTTTCACCTCAGGAAGGGGTAACGGAACACGACGCGGTGCTGCGCGTTCCTGGAGGCATCCAGGTGAGGTGGACGAGGAAGAAGAAAGGCGATCTGAAGCCACGTGTTCTCTTTAATGATTTCATTATACATATATAAACCAAAAAATACTGATACTATCTTTATTAAATTGTTATATGTGTAAATAGGATATGTATATGTTGCATATGAGTGTGATTTGAATCCACATCGGTGCTATCAATTGAATGAATTTGACATTTTATATGTTGATCTTTGTTTTATTGTTATTGTAAACAACATGCATATGTTGTATGTGACACTGTTGTATTGATCGTTTTATACTGATTGTTTTGAGCGGTTGTACAAACTGCTGGTGTTGATTTTATTTGAATAAAATGATTTGGAGATATTTAATTTTCTAGTAATTATTTTCTTGTTCAAAGTTTAAAGTCTTGCTCTATGATTAGACCTCTGCTCAGGTTGAAGCTGGGCAGAACCATACCGGGCATCACACAGTCACTGGACTCTATGGACCAATGAGAATGGTACGATCCACACACCTGGTGCAATAAGGATCACAGGAGAGTGAGGAAGATCTCAGTCAAACACAGAACTATTCATCCAAAATAAGTGACATTACCTGGGACCTGATCCCCACAACAGACCAACACACACATGTAGGGTTAAAATGCTGTTCGACAAGCTTCGATCAACAACAGACATGTCCGATCAGCGACAGGTAAACAGCTGGGCACATACCATAAACGTGAACTATGTAGGGTGTGAGGAACATTTTGTTTGTCAACGATAAATCTATGCAGTCCTGCAGTATTTCACAACATATTCTGATTTCTAAAACATGCATAATGCAAAGTTGCACAATGTTGACGTGCCTTCTTTTGAGTTCTGGACTGGAAGACACTCGTGCACACAGAGATCATATATCGGTTTTGATTTTGTACGTTTGTCTATATGTATCATTACTGCCAACAATAAAATAAGAAACAGCTGCACTGGCAAAGACATGGCTCACAAGTGAGGTCAGGTGGTGTGTAGACAGTCAACTCACAGAGGACACCTAGTGGGCAGGTGTTGTAGCAACAAACCTGGAGGAGGGAGAAGGTACATGTGTTGGCATGACAACCTGAGAAAAAGTCAAAATATTTATGAAATGTACAAAATTAGCATCAAAAAGTTGAATTTTGATTGTAAAAAGTTGTGGATCCTATCCCATCACACTGCTCAGAACCTGTTCAGACGTGTTATCTTGTGTCCAGATGGATCCAGACGGCGCCTGGAACCAGCCGAGTTTAACTGCAGTTCACATCTGGCATTCAAATGTGTCTAAAATAGGTCTCGAGTGAAATATCAATTTGATTGAATGATTTAGATTGCGTAATGTCAGTTCTGGAATTCCATACAGTTAACTTGTGTGACCAGCTGGATCAAGGGTTATAGCAACGCAAAGAAAGGAGGCCACACAGACTCAAAATGCACGAGAGAGTGAGGAACTCACCGAACCCAAAAAAGATAATCGTGATGTTTGTCAATAGCTGTGAGTGTGTGATACGAGGGTAAGTGATCGTGTGGTGTGGCAATAAAGAAGCATGGAGCCAAAGTAAGGGAAGATAGTCCAACAGAGACGCCCCAGCACAGATGTTACAGGTTTGTGCAAGCTGTATGGCAAACACAGCAGAACAAGAGTGGGTGTGTTGTCAGGCTGGGAGATGTGAACAAAACAGTTGCAATTAACAACTAACAACTGGCCTGGGCTGCTTTCAATCACGTAGAACAGAGGGAGGGTGGAAGGGATAGTATTTCATCCAGCAAGTAAAAACCCAAAAACTGAACAAAGCTTACTGAGGACATCCAGAGGATGAAAAACTCATTCAGTTTTTGTTTTTTCATTATGCTTCATCAGTGCTAGAGACGCAGCATTTAGTTGGATCATCACATGAGATTACAGTAACATGTTCAAACGTGTTAGCACTACAGCAAAAAGGTTCTGGGTTCAAACCCTCCACTTAGCTGGGGCCTTTTTTGTTGAGGAGTTTGTAAATGGGGCTTTGTGGAGTCTGCATGTTCTCCCCGGTTCTCTCCAGGTTCTCCGACTTCCTCCCACAGTCCAAAGACATGCAGGTTATTCAGTGACCCGTAGGAGAGAATGTGAGTGTCAATGGTTGTTTGTCCAGGGTGTACCCCACCTCTCGCCCAGTGTTAGCTGGGACTGGCTACTGGTAAGGATAAGTATTCAGGGAAAATGAATGAATGACATGGCGGTAACCAATGCCACAGATATAATGTCCATATTTCATACAGTCTATGGTCCGGCTCGGTTTAGAGAGATCAAAGTTTATCGTTCCATTCTTGGCTCGAAACTAAAAATTGAAATATATAAATATTAAATCCAAACGCTGACTGGAGATGAAGAACTCACCAATATTGTCTCTTGACATGTATTTTCTTTCATTTGCCTATCTTTATCACTGAAAATGTCATTTTTCAGCACGTGAAATAAGAGAGAAGCGATGCTGTGTCACCACAGTGGTTAGTTCATTTTGTTTGTGTGCTTTGTCAGGAGCTGTCAGATACGCTTTCACACTGTGAGGCCACCATGCTTCCCCTTTTTCTGTTATCTGAGTTTGTCAGAAATATGAATTTAACTTTGAGTAAGGGTTGAATACACGGATAGTTTATATAATATACAAGTAATCTGTGTCATAGAATTGAGGTATAAGTGTTCAATCAAACAAGTGTAATGTACATTATTATGACCCAAAGGGGTCAATGTCACAAAATTAAACACATGAATGTTTTTTGTGCTATTTAATGGTGTAAAACCACCATAATATCGATAATAATAATTTTACACTGTGCATTGTTTATTTAATAACTAATAGGTTATATCACAGACGATTGACCTTTTCTATTTTTTCAATGTTTATTCAGCGTGACGGAACAATACAATCAGATATACAAAATGCTTTATAATGTGTAACAAAATAAGGTATGTATGTTGTCAAAGTGGAAATGAGTGTAACTTTAGCAGACTTCCCTTGACATCATACACATAGAAATAAAAGAAAAAAAGAGTTTGTCGCTATGGTGACATAAGTACAAGAATAGCAAAAAACAAAAACAAACTGATGGAATTGTGAAAGTACAAACAGTATCATGTCTATCATGTCATAATGCAATGCTGTACGCCATGATGTTATAACTAACTACTTAGAATGTTTGAAGATATTTAAGATATTAACATAAGTTTTCAGCAATCGGCAGATATTGTTACGCTTTAATCATAATATGTGAAATGTAACTTAAGTTCAATAACAGTGTACAGATGAGAACTCACAGCAGTTATTCAGGTTATAGGATGAAAAATCACAGTACAACCCTGATTCTAAAAAAGATGTGTAAAATGTAAATAAAAGCAGAATATATCAAAATTACACGTACAAAATAAAGTTTATTTGTTTGAACAGTAAATATGTTGTCTTTCTACGTAATTCAGCGGAATAGAGGTTAAACAAGGATTTGTTTCCCAGCTGTGTTAGAATCAGGATTTGTAATTAACAAAATTCATTATTATTTTTCATTTTAATATTGCGATGGTATTGTTATTTTTATACATGTGCTGTACAGGTGCCTGTGATTTCTTGTAAACAGTTTGGTTAGGTTTTTTTTTTTTTTTTTTTAAGTGTACTTCTTCTTTTTTGCCTTTTTAAGAGGAACTTCAGATTTAGGCAGAAATATTTCATTAGTTCTATATTTTGGGCTTATCTCTGCATGTAACAAGTTGTACTCTAAACAGATATATGTTTTGGTAGGCAGGACATATTGTATAATGTAGGATCCTAGAGTCAGGATATTTCAGCCTTTGCTGCTTTGATTTTTTATTTTTTAAAGCTCTGCCCAGCAGCATCCCATCTAGCTCTCTATATAGCTGGAGAATGACTCTCCACAAAACTCTAGCACCATGTGAAAAAGCATAAAGAAAAAATAAAATATGTGAACTTGTGCCTTGTCCAGGGTCTACCACGCCTTTCCAGTGTCAGCTGGGATTGGCTCCAGCCACTCCAGGATAAGCAGTCACAGGAAATGGAAAATATGTTAATACTGATGATAACTTGCTAATGTTTGTCAGAAGGTTTCTGCACTGAAACTTATGTACAGCTAGGACAAAGTAAGAAAGATGCTGCTCTATCATTGGCATTGGACCACTGCCGTGTTATGCAGTGAAAGACGACATGTGGTTGGAGACCTCTGAAGACACATGAACTGAAACACAAACATCAGATGTTGCGCGTGACGTGCGGACACTGTAGATGTACTTTTTGCTGAAGCACCATAGGTCCAACATTATTTGCCGGAAGTGGCTCCTGAACTTCACCCCGATGAAGGCATAGAGAATTGGATTGAGACAGCAGTGGAGGTAGGCGATGCTCCTGGAGATGGCTAGAACTCTGAGCTTGATCTGTTCTGCCTCACAACTCCTCTCTTTAAAAAGAGACATAGTGTGGTTAAGCAGAGCTGCATTGTAGGGAAGGTGGCACATGATGAAAACCACAACTACTGCCAAAACTACACGGATGGCCTTGTGCCTTTGGTTGTTGCTCTGTGCTCTCAGCAACGTGCACAAGATGCTGGAGTAGCAGAACACCATCATCAACAGAGGCAGCAGGAAGCCAATGGCCATTTGAAGACTGGGAACCAGCACCTTCATTAACTTTGCTGTTTCAGTCTTGTTGAAAGTTAGCTGACACATAGTGACAGGCTTTGAAGACCCGAGATTCATGTCTTCAGAGATCTCAGTGTAAATAAGTGTGGGCAGAGTTAAAAATACTGCAAACACCCAAACAACTAAGCAGATGAGATAGCTGTAGATCAGAGTGTGTGAGCGAGCTCCGAAGGATCTTCTAGCTTGAACTATGGCCACATAACGATCACCGCTGATGCACGCAAGCAGTAGCATGCCACTGTAGAGGTTGATACTGTAGACTGACCTCAGCATCTTGCAAACTACGGGGCCCTGTAACCAATTGTGTTGCTCATTGTAGATGATAAACGGCAAAGCTACCACAAAGATCAGGTCTGCCACAGCCACGTTGAAGAGAAAGACATCTGTCATCGTCTTGGTTCTCTTGTAGAATATGTAGGTGATGATTACAAGAGCGTTGCCGATCAGGCCGAAGGCACAGATGATGGAGTGGATGTAAGTTTGGGTGATGACCGCCATAGGGTCGGGGCTGAAGTTACAGAACCCATCATCTGGGTAATCTTCTGTATTATAATCATAGTCCACAGTCGATGAATCCATGTTTTAATCTGGAGAAAAAAAAGATAATCAGAATCAGAATCAGAAATACTTTAATAATCCCAGGGGGAAATTATTTTTGTTACAATACTCCAGGAATCAATTAAGAACAAATATAGATATATATATATATTATATATATATAATTATTATTATATATTATATATATATATATATATATATATATATTATATATATATATATATAATTATTATATATATAAGTATATAAAGTATATAAAAGATCAAATGTCCACTGACAAATGCAAAAGTAATTGTCCATGTTAGTGTCAGATTACAGAAGGGGGTGTATCTGACTCACTGAATCACTCAATTTATACCAAACAGCAAATAACTGAAGAATTACAGCTACACAGGCACATGTCCGAGGGAAATATTGTACGTTTTACTCCACCACATTTCTGTGCCTGCTCACTACTAGTAAACTTACACATTAGGATATTACATTTAAACTTATAGACTAGAATGTTATGATGTGTTTTACTATTTAATGACTCACTGAACAAAGAATTTACAATTGGCTGCAAATAACAGCAATATTATTTGAAGTATATTATATAGTCATATAACACATATTCAGTAGTTATATTATATGATATTATACAGTAATAATATACATTTGTAAAACTTTTGATACTATAAATACATTTAGTTTATACATGCTTTGACTTTCTTTACAAGAAATGCACTGCTGCAAGTAGAAATCCTGCACTGATACTTAAGTGCTTGCATCAAAGTACCAAAAGTAAAACAGAATCATATATGTTATGGGATTAATATGTTTAATGTTAAATAATTTTATATACTGCTGGAGAGCTTAATCTATAATTTTACATTATTTATTTTTTGATTATATTATGAATCAATAATTAATAATCACAAAGTAAATTGGAATTGGTCTCTAATTGGCTCTAAAATGTGAAAGTACACATATAAAGTAGCATAAAAATGAATTTCTAATAAGGTAAAATACGCCATAAGTATTATGGTATTTCTACATTCACTGAAGTAAAAGATATGAATACTTATGGCTTTATTTGAGGCAACTAATATTTTTATTCTTTAACAGATCAGTAATAGGAAAAAAATCTAGGCACAACATTTTCCTAAAGTGCAAAGTTTGCACCCTGCATGGGCTGTGTAAAACTCACATAAGAGTTTTTTTCTGTGTTTACAGGATAAAAGTCAGTGTTCTAGTTTAGCTTTTCCTCTGGTCGTGAATGACCCATTTTCAGTCTCATTAGACAGAACTAGTGAACGCATGCAAAGATTCTGCAGGTGGCTGCACTTTGTGCTTCGTCTGATCTTAGATTCTGATAAGATCGTCATCTGCACAGATCACGGTATCACTGAGAATTAGAATGTATGTAGAAAGGTTACGTAACAAGGTCAGTAAACTGAGTGGTACATAATAATGAATAAGAAATCATAGCGTTACAGCAAATGCAGAACTGTAATAATACCATCATTTCTCATTTATGCAAATAGTAGCATGCAAAGAACTTCTTCAAAAAGGTTCCTTCTTCTTTAAAAAAACAACAAAACAGATATGACTTTTGCTCGTTTCAGAATTCTCACTTCTCACAAAACACAAGAAGTAGAATTATATATAGTATGGTGTTGACGAGCAAGGTTTCAGGTTGTGCACATATATGTTTTATGTAAGATAACAGAATAGCAAAAATACAATACACTGTTTCCATGTTTTTACAGAACTTAGAGTTCTGTAAAAGTGTTCCATGCGTGTCAGAAGAAGTTTAGTCCCACTTTTAAATGCTCCGTAATATTTGATTGCATATATTATTCCTGTTTTATCTTTTTTCCCACTACAATTGCTTGTGTTGCTGTAACAAATTTGAATTTCCACTACAGGAGTTCAATAAAGGTAATATAAAGGTAAATGTATAATTTTATGTTGTTTTAATTCATATACATAAACACATTAAAACAGTGTGCAGTTTTAAAACTAAAAGAAAGAATCAAGAACACAATTTAGTGCTTTTTTTGTGCTTATATTTCTGTTTAGAACGTACATACCTTGCAGAATGATGCAGGTCCTCTCTCAGATAATTTCTTTATCCTCTTGGTGTGATGTCGTGGAGTTAAGAGACAATCTTTCTATCAAAGAGCGTCCGCCACTTATGAACAAAACTCAAGCGTGTGGGCTTTTTGTCACAATTACAGTACGCTTAAAAAAATTTCAAAAGAAGAAGATAAAGCCAAAACCACATTCACGCCGCTCTGCTGCTGAGTGAGTACAGTGCTTCACTGATCCTCCTACTTTTTATTTCACACTCATCTGTGTCTGCTGCCCACCTTTGTACACAGATCCTTCAAAGACTGTATGATTCTGTATGCAGGGACATTCCCTGTGCATGCTCATGCACATTTAGAGGTTACTTTTTGCTTTGAAAAAACAATGATTTATAGCAAGATTCAAGCTGGGAAAAAAACAAGTCAATCTGAAGGAAAACAAGTCTGCTCACAGAGAATCTTATTCATATCATCAGTGAAATTCCAGTTTTACAAACCACCAACTGAAAGTTTACCTCCCTGCCACACTTTTGCTTTCTGTCTTTGAATATACCAACACACTACACACAGAAACTAGACAAGACTTTTTATGTCATGCATCAAACCTCAAACCTCAGCACCAGTTTTACTGAGAAATGTTTTTCTCTACTTACTTTTTATGTGCCATCTTTGGTCGTTTTACTTTCCGGTTTTATGTTTTAACATTGTATTATTGTATAATCCTTATTCAGCTTAATGTATTCTTAATTTTCTTCACTAAAACAACAATTACATGTCTTTTTTTGGAGCTCTAGTACCAGTAAAAGATTTGGACATACCTTCTCATTTAATGGTTTTTCTTTATTTCTATTTCATTTTACACTGCAGATCTAAGATCACTTAGAGGTAGTGCTCACATCAACTACTGTAGTAATTCATGTTATTTACAGAGTTTACAGAGTTCAAGTAGCACACATGTCAGTATCAACTGTTCAGAGGAGACTGTGTGAATCAGACCTTTGTGGTCAGACTACTGCAAAGAAATCATGACTGAGGAAAATCAACAAGAAGGAGAAGAGAACTGGTTGGGCTAGTGGAAATCTGTATTTTGATTTGATGAGTCATAATTTGAGACTTTTGACACAGAGAAAGTGAATGGATCTGCATGTGTGGTTCCAACCATAAAGCATGGAAGGAGGAGGTGTAATGGTGTGGGGGTGCTTTGCTGGTAAAACTTTTGGTGGTTTATTGAGAATTTAAAATTCTGCAGTGACATGTCATCCCATCATGCCATGGTTTGAGCTTAGTTGGATCATCTTTTTTTTTTTTGAGGACTTTATTTATATTCAGTGTCATACATATGTCAACATATGACAACAAATCAACCCTACCCACCCACCCCACGCAAGGCCAAAGAACAGCGTAAAAAAAAAACGGGGTAAAGTATATGTAGACACACTCACATCATCATACTGTACACACCTCCAGGCTCTGTAAGACCGAGAAGGATGGTGACTGAGTGCTGCATAACATGACCTGACCTCAACAATCGCCCAATCTAAACCCAGTTTAAATGGTTTGGGATGAGTTGTACCACAGGGTGAAGAAAAAACACTGAATGAGAAGGTGTCTCCGAACTGTATTTTTGTTTTTGCCAGGCTAGTTTGAAAAGAAGTACATATGGATGAGACTGTAATACAAATACAAGCCAGCAGATAGAGCTGTTATTTCAGTGAAACATGGATAGTATTAGTGACTGACAGACTGACAAAAAAATAAAATAAAATAAAGAAAAATACATCACAGCTGAAAGTTATGGACATAATGCTGCATGTGCAGTGGAGGGTAGAAACACTTTGCCTAAAGTTTAATAATATACGCCTAATGAGATATGAATACATAACCTACATTAGGTAAATAAAGTAATAAATGTCTGTGCCATTTAAAAATGCTGCACATAAATTTCATGGCTTATGATGTAACTTACTGTGAAAATGACAAAGAAATTAACTGGCAGCCACTGAGGAGCCATTAACTGTCATCACAGTCATCAAGTCAAATCATCACCGTATTTTAACTGTGATTTTATTTACAGTAGTAGGCTACTGTATTTTTTGTTAAGCAGTTATCTACCGTGGGGGGCGCTAAAATCACAAACATTTTTCTATGTACTGTATTCTTTAACAATGTGTGTAAAAGTGTGTAAATAAACTCAGGTTACTGAAATGCTGTGTGTTGTGTTTCCTGCTACAGCAAAGAAATAAAAAGTCTGGTAAGTGATTGCAAAATAAGGAAGTAACCCTGATTATCATAACTGCGAACTGACATCTTTGAATGTCCTGCGGGAAAATTTTTATGGCATTAGCTCTTTAGAGAAAGACATACACTTAACCACCACACCCATATAAGAATATGAAAGTATTGTAATTACACAGTATGCAAAGGAGTAGGTCTAAATTAGGAAAGTAAATCTGCTTTCAAAATAAAACTTTTTTAGTAAAAGGAAGTAATCCTTTTTATTCCTTTTTCTCACACTCACTTCCTTAAAACTCTTCATCTGAGTCATATTTATTTGTATATTCATTGGATAGCACAAATATGTTCTAATACATTTCATACTGAGGGAGAAAATTGGAGCATTGTTCTGACTGAATACTTGGAATATATGGATATGTAAAAAAAAGAGCAAGCAATCAAATTATGTAAGCTTTGTAATTAATAGACAAAATATTTACTGATTAATCAATTAATTGAAAAAAATATGTATCTTAATATATGTATTTGTCATTTTATTTGTTTTAGCACATTTTTTTAAATTAAAAGATAAATAAGTAAAGAGCAATTTCATAGAGAAAAATGTTGAAAAAATGTCGTCCATTTCTCTCCTATTTCATTTGTAAATAACAATGAAAGAAAAATCAGTATTTTATATGAATATATAATTGTTTAACTGTTTAAATCAAATGACATCATTCCACACCATTAAATAATTAATGTTTTTTTTTATTGGTGATCAGCATTTCAGTTATCAGTTAGTAAGAAAATAAGTAAGAATACATATGAAAAAATTAATTGAATGGTGAGGAAGAAGGAAATAAATTAATAATAGACTAAAATAAATAATATAACATATAAAGGGAGGTAGTGGAGAAAGAATATTACTAATATTAAGGACAATAGATAAGTAAATAAAGCATGCTCGGTGTGTACAATATAAAATAAGATAATGAAAACAATAATAAGTAAATGGATAAATAAAGGGCACTTTATTTTGAAGGCAACGGGCGGAAGTGTTGTTGTTTTCACGCGGTCACTGTGCTGCTACACCTTTCTTCTACCTGACGGCGCGCGCCACCGGTGTGGGCAAGTCCAAACCTCCAACCCGCTCTGCAGGTTATCCCGGTGAATCACTCCTGCAGCGGCTACAAGTGGAACAGCTCGCCGTGTTTTCACCGTCCTGTCCAGGACTTCTTTTCTTTGCACAGACACGATGAGCAAATCCAGCACGCTGAAAGTGAAGAACTTTTTTAAACTCAAATCCCCTGAGAAGGAGAGCAAGGAGCGGAAAGCCTCGGCCTCCCTCAGAGATGGAGAAGATACCGCCAACCCCAGAGACAAGTCGCAGACTTTACCGACGAGCCCCGGTGCGCTCAGCCCGGGAGACGGCGTCACGTTGGCCGAAAACATTTGTCCCGTTTCCCCGAAAGAGAAGAAGAAAAAGAAGCTGCTGTCGTTCAGGCTGAAAAAGAAGAAACCCAAACCCGGAGTAGGTGATGGAGGAGGAGAGGTGTTCTTCCCCGAGACCGATGAACTGGACAGCTTCATGAGCCACAGGTGAGAAAACATTTGATCTGTTTATGAGGTCATGGGTGAGTTCAGCATATTGATATTTAAACTGAATCAGCTCACAGAGTCAATATGAACCTCCTCTTTATTATGACCACTGTAACAATGTTATTTTTAAAGTCACTTTAAACTAAAAGCACCACAGTCTTCTATTTGATCAAATATATACATAATGTGAGTGAAACACAAAATTAAACAAAAACGATACATTTTCTGATACATAATTATAAGTCAGTTATTAATGAAGCCATTGAGACCCCTGGAAACTCCCATAGGGGACCCCTGGTAGTCCTTAAACCCCACTTTGGTGCACCTTTTTTTTTCTGAGGGAATAGAAACAAGAGAACTCACAGAGCAACTTTTCCCCCCAGGCACTAACTGTGGCATTGATCTATCACTGAGCTAGTTTAGTCATGTATTTGTTGGTAGCAACTTTGAAAATACAGTACAGACTGTCACACTGAACACACACACACAGTTTTCACACTTCATAAATGTAGTTTTAGATCTGCAGATGTGTCCAGGTGTAGACCTCGTGTTGCCCACCCCCCACTGCCCATATGATCATAATAAGGATAAGTGGTTCTAGAAAATGGATGGATACAGATTAGGTCTCCACTCTGAACCTAAAGACTGAACCTCTGTTTAGGTGCCCTTGGGTGAGGTGTTTGACCCTCACACACCCCTTTTCATCCTTACTCACTGATGGAAACGTGGAGAACTGCGTGACTGCGGAGCTGTAAATATCCGCGCTGAGTCACTCTTCCCTGGATAAATTAAAGATTCAAGAATAAATCGGTTAACCTCGAGTGGTCACAATAATGATAGAGGAGTTTCCAGTTCTTTATTTATCTCGGAGATTTCCAGTCCCTTCTTTTATTTTTCTTCATAAATTCATTCAGATCCATATCGTCCTGCGTTCAGACCAGGTCATTGTTGATCTGTTTGCTCTGACTCAGGTGTTGCTGTCACATGTTTTCAGATTCGCCTACATTGACAGACGCTGTTTTGATATGAGTAAGGCAAACGCTGCATAACCTTTAATGCTGAAATGACAAACCTGCTGTGCAGCTATGGCACACATCCCGTTTCACTTCTGAGAAAAGAGCAATGATTATGCTTTCCCAGCTCATGAACACATGGTCGGGTGTAATGATGAACTCAGCAGTCGCATGCATTTGTTTGGAATCTGCTGTGATGAACATTTCCATTAGATTGGGAACTTTGAAGTTGAATATTGCATCTCTTTTATAGATAAAAATCATTTTCATATGACTGCTTGTGGTGGTGGTTAGGCTGCTAGGGGCAGAAGAACTGTGGACGCATAACCCTGACATATTAAATGTCTTATGAGGTTGCCATGTTAAATTGTTGGCAAACAACTGCCCACTTACACATCCAACAGATGTGGTGAAACACTGTCACGCCATCCTCACGGGCCCTGACGAACAACTGCAGTGGCGTGATGTGCATTTCAACAGTGCAACAGAATTGATAAAGTTGTGTAACAAACATTCAGTCTTTTTATAACCTCAAAACCAACAATGAACTCAATCCACTGAATGTCTGTGGACTAATCTCGGGGTCAGATATGATGCTGCATATCCGGAGATACTGTCAAAGATTAGAACATGCTGTATATACCATGGACGCTCTCCTTTCAGTATCTCTGGTTGTGTTAGCAGAGGCACGCCTCAGTGGGAGCACGTATGGACAGATGTGAGGCAAAGATAGGTGCATGAAGTCAAAGGGACAGGTGCATGCCCACGTTCTTAAAGCATCAGGAAGTTATTTATTGTATTTGGGCTCGCTCAACAACACAGTCAGCTGTTGGAGGTGCACAGCAGTGGCTGAGATACTCAGCTGGTAGACGGCATGATGTCCCACTATAAAACAGAAAAAACAACATTCTTCCACAAACTCTCTTTCCTTGAAACCACATTCATAACATTCACTGACTCAAGCGTAGTTCAGTCATGTGACGTGCGACCTATTAGTTTGTTTTCCGTAAAAGGTTCAGCTGCACCGAGTGATTCTGTCACTTACAGTGAACAAAGCAGATTGAGATAAGAGGTAAGAGTCGGGCTTTCAGTGCAGTGTCAAGGAATGGCAACAAAGCAGGAAAAGGAGCATTGCATTGTTGAGCGCTCACCTGTTTACCATTTTACAGGTTTGTTACCGTTCCCCTGAAGGGCATAACACCTGCACAAGAGGTAAAAAAAACCAAAAAGAAACTCTCCTCTAACTGGGAGCACTACAGAAAATCTCAGATGAACATTTAATATCCAAGAATTCACATTATGGGCACTACCAGTATCCAGTGTGTCCTGTTCCATCTTTTTATTCACGCATTTTAAGACAGCAAACCTCTATGTGTGGTCTTTATCACTGTCTTTCATGGCCTGCTGAGTCAGTTTGTACAATGTTGGGCAAACATACAACGCTTGGACCGTTAAGGCGTATGCCCTATATTCTGTACATATGATACAACGCTGTATAGCTTATCAGTGTTGTGCAAAGAATGAGAACACTTGAACGCTTGAACTTGAACTTTGAGGCATGTTTGTTCTGTCTTGTTAATATGACAGAAGTGAATTATGTCACATTTCTAGGTCCTGTGACTTTTCTGGAATCTAACCAGCATAGCAGGAACTGTTGAAACTCACTGAATATGCTGAGGGATTAAAAAGAATTTGAGTTTGGGGCGTTTGTTTGAGTTATGATTTGTAAAAATGCATGTAGTCTGTAGTGTGTGTGTGATAAATCTTTCCATTTCACTAGGCAGCTTTAACCACAGTAGGTGGAAGTTCGTGTAGAGCTCCTAAATAATCTAATCTAGCAGACTACAACGTGTCACAGCAGGGGTTGCACTAATTTATAGATAATCCTTAAAGTGAGGTCGTGGAGTTTGAAAGTGAACAAGTCAGCATTTTTGTAGTTCCATAACAGTGCAGGAGTTAATAATAAATCACTCTTAATACCACCACTCATACCTTACTTACTTTTGATTGGTTTAAACATGAATCAGAAATATGGTGATCTTACTTTGAGATTATCTTGTAATTTTTCTATTTTTATTGTGCCCACGCTTAATTCATGTCTGTTAAGATTATTCTGATGCATATTGTGCTTTCTGACATACAGTAGATTTGTCTCACACTATTATTATACTACTATTCAGATTACATACCCGCACAGCAACTCTGATAAACTGTCAAACTGTAAAAATTCTTACCACACTCAAAAAGTTTGTTTCTCATTGAACTGCTTGTGACTTGTAAGTAAACTTCAACAACAACAAAAACTTCTTTTTATGTTTAGTTTAATTCAATAATTTAATTTAATTTGAATTTTCCTTGTTGCCAACAGTGTTGACTTTCTGTATGCCCTTGCAGCTTTAGTCATTTTTCATTTAATAAAAGAAGTTCACAAATAAAAAAAAAAAAAACTGATTGAAAAGTATCTGGAGTTTCTGGAAACTTTAGTTTCGAAGACTAAAAGGTGTCTTACCTTTTAGTCTCTGTTAAGAACACATTATGGTTATTTAGTTCCTTTCACATTCGTTGTAACCCTGCTGCCTCATGGTATGCATGGTATACACACTGGATTCGTTGACGGATGTGAACTCCACAGGTCCTGTTCGTTTTCTGTCGAGAGCAGATCATCTATCATCTGTCTCATGATAGATTTGCCACGGCAAGTTGTGACTCTTCTGTATCCAGTGCAGTGCAGCTTTTACAAAGCCAGTAAACAGTCTTACCTTCACTGATAATCTACACCAGTTGTGTCAAATCCAAAATGTTTTCTCACATTTATTAGATGGAGTGTCATAATCACAAAGATACAGTGTTAATATGCCAGATTGGTGTTGGTGCCGATACTGGCCATGTTAAGTGGATCAGATAGCGACCACGAAGTTACACATAAAGTATGTTTTATAAATAAAATAAAAAAATTAAATTAAAAGTTTTTAGCCAAGTTGCACTGGTTCAGTCATGGTGGGCTGCTGACCCAACTTTAGTTCTAGTACCACAGGGTAACCAAGCAGACTCAGCTCTGATTTTTTTGTTCCAGTTTTAAGGATTTTGAATGATTCTCTCTTTTAGTTTGGCAGAAATAGAATACAGTAGCAGCACAAAGACACTTGGAAGTGAAAGTCTTTATCTTAAACGATCTTATTTCTTAATCTTACCTAACTACTTATCAGCAAACCGTCTTATTACAGTAACATAAGATAGAACACACAAAGGATGCAGCAGTACTGGGCTGTTGAACATGTTTTTCTCAGAGGCCGAACCTGTGTTGTCAGATTTGGATACTCAGGCTGACCATAAAGTGAAAGTGTTTGTGTGCATAACATGGTCTATGAAGCTGGTGACGGGCTGACCTGAGCTGTGGTACTGTACAGCCTACACATCTGTCCACACCTGCTCATTCACATGCAAACAAGACAAGACAGGTTTTCAACAAACAATTAGAAAAATGATGTTTGTCCTGGTGCTGAAAAGGACTTACAGGTAGCCTACAGCATTTGTATAGCGTTTGTTCCATACTGCATAAATTGTATGTTTCCTGCAACAACAGGGTGAATTCAAGAAGACAAAATCCCACTGTACAGCATTTGAAGATAAAAAGGGAACAGGATGGGCAGGGCTTTTCTTAGCTCTCTGTGAGAAGTTGTAAAACATTGTTTGAAGCTGGTAATCACGAGGAAGGGAAAAAATATGATAATATTCAATAATGGAGTAGAACGGGGTCATGAGGTTGGCAAGACCTGACTTTAGTGCGGAAGACAAAGCCAGTACAGACACTGTTCTTTTAACATGAATAAAATGTGTTCAGTCATGTTCTTTATCTTTCAGACCTCCCTTTGGTTGTCATCCAGTTCAGGTTTCTCTCTGCAGGAATGCACTTAACCAGTCATCGACTAGTAGCACATTTTTTTCTGGTTAGATTGATAATGCAATGACTCACTGCTGTAGCTGTTTATGGCAACACACCTTTAAGGACTGAGAGGAGAAGGGCGCAAGGGTGGGGTAGAGAAGGCATGTGCTGCAGGCAGGGATGGGAGAGAAAACACTTGAAGTCTGTCTGAAGGATGTGCAGGGAGCATGTTATGAAAAACTGCATTTTTATGTTTTGACTGTTGAGCTGGAAACTGGTTTGTAGGTTGAGAAGTAGCTGCAAATAAAAAACTAGTCAGTTTATTTGCCCCATGTGTCGTGCATCTGATCGGTTGGGATATATCACAACTACTTATGAACTAGTCAATAAGTTACATGTAGAGGTTGTTAGGTTTGTTCTGACTTAATGAACATTCTGAGGAATGTCTTTCGTCCTTGGACCAATTCCCATAATGATTGACGGGCGCAACTAAACAAGATTCTCCTCTGACATAATATCTTTTCTTCCTTCTACTTAATTGTCGTTGATAGATGTGTTTATGGCCCTACTAGAAAGGTATTTAAACTGTACCCAATGTTGAACAACGACAAGACCTTCCATACTTCCTTTAGTGAATTTCTGTAGTACACTGTGATATACTTCCTGGTACTAATTTTAGCAGGCTGATTTGAATATTTGAATATTGAGGTATTGACCACAGACCCTTCAGCTCCAGTAGTTTCCTCGGCTTCCATCTTCGCGATCCCAATGGTCACGTCCCTTCCGCTACACTGAGAGCAAGAAGCGTCCATAGTTTCACACTCAGAAGTTGACAGTGTAAGTGTAAGTATGGAAGTACGGAAAATTGGCACAACATATGTGACAACGCATGATAATGTCAGCCACTTTGGTTCAGAGGGAAATATTTCAGTATCAAAGGAATCTAGCGTCTACATCTATGGGTACATTGCAGACATTGCTAATTCAGCATTTTTAATGGTGCTAATTTGCCGAAATGTAAACATGAGGGTTAAAATTGAAGCCCGTAGCCCATGTAGCCCATAGCTAACTCACTGACTCCATGGCAACATTATACCTATTGTTTACATCCCCATGGTGGGAATTGTTGGTTCTCTGTAAATACAAAATTATATATTATAAAATTATAAAGAGTACAGCCTAGACTTGCTCTATATGGAAAGTGTCATGAGATAACTTCTTGTGAATTGGTGCTATATAAAAATAAAGTTGAATTGAAACCTCCAAACTATTGGGAGTCAGGGATGATAGGTGGGACCAGGGCCGGTCTTAGCTATGGGCAATGTGGGCGGCCGCCCAGAGCGCATTCTCCGTGGGGGGCGCACGAGCGCCCGAAAAAGGAAAAAACCTTGCGAATTTTCGATACCGCTCATTAAGTTCCAGGTTCGCCCAGGGCGCAAATGTGGCCAGGACCGGCGCTGGGTGGGACGCCGTTGTCTCAATTGTGTCAAACGCCTGATGTTAAAAAATCTGTGCACTGGATAAGTCTGTGAACTGCGGTGTGATAGTATCATACCGCAGTTAAACAGTATAATAATACACCACATGCAAATGCCAAATCTGATTTACGACCTAAAACCGTAGCTCAAGTTATCTGCTCTCTGTGTGCGGGTAAGTGAACACTGTGAACATTTTGCTATCAGAGGTGAAATGGAACAAATGAAAGTCACCTGATAAGCTGGATCAAACTTCTTTTAAAACGAGTTCAAAGATACATTTAAGTAATAATAACAGCTACCACAACAGTTCCTACTGCTACACCCAGACATACATCAACAGAAGCAATCAGCACCACCTCTGCTGCTGAAACCGAGCCAGCTTCTCACATGCTCATTAGATATGTGTTATTATTGTGTGGACAAAGCAAATCTATTTCTCCAGCTGTGTTTCTTGCCGTGATGTAACCTGTGGGTTGATGATGTTATAATGGCTCGATAAATCAGGGTGATTAATGACCCACAATCTAAAACTGAAGTTTGTGATTTGGGATGGAGCGAAAGTTTTGCTTACTTTTGTTTTCAACAACGGCCGTGCGTGTTGTGCACCTGGAGCCGCTGATTTGGTTAAGTACAGTAACTGTAATCTGTCGGCTGTTTTAACCAGAATCGTTGAATGCAGATCTTGTATCTGTTTTTCTGTCAGTCAGTATTTTCATCCTGAATACATTCTGACAGGCGGTGGCTCGGTGTTAACTCCAGCGTAAACACAGAGGCTAACCTTAACCCATTGTTGCCCCTTTGTGCTGCAGTAGACTCGCAAACACAGCCTTTAAAATTAAGGTGAGGGAGCAGCAAACAGGCAGGTATGACTAAAGTCAACATGGCCTGGCTTTGGTCTTGAAACTAATGTTTGCTATTGAACCTCTGCATTTATTTATGGGTGGCTTTTACTGTAAAAAGCAGAGTTACACAGTCCTCACACAAACACACCTCCAGCGCTGTAAAGGGACTGTTTTTAGCCAGATTCTGTTGAAATAAGGCCAGCACTGTGGGCTGACTCAAGTTTTTTCCATGGTAAAGAGAGTTCTCATTGTTTAAGGGAATATGCGTTCATCTTTATTGCACCACAGTGAGCAGCTTCAGGAACATGTCGAGTCTTATCTGCCCTGCCGACTTTAACTTATGTCACTCAAAGTTCTGCTCGTCCTTTCACTGCATTTTTATTTTGATTTGTTGCATGGTGTTGTTATTGATTTATGAGGATGAATTATCTTAAAGACCTTATTGCTGTAAGTCATTTGACAGATTTATATATGGAGGCCCATTAGAGCCAAGATTTGTGGAGAATAGTGTCATGGGAAAGTGAAAGTATTGTCATTATTAATTAGTATAATTATTTTTTATTGTCCTGAGAATTACTGGTATTGATATGCATTTGATTTAGTATCTCGTCATTTTGATTTATCATGAATCAATATTATCTGTGTTATTTTTATGACATAATTTGCCTTCCATACACTATGAATAAGTATGGGCTAGAGAGGGAGAGAGAGCATGAAAGGTTTCCTCCTGCCTTTCCAAAGTCAACATGTCAGCATTATGAGCTGCCATTGTAACACTGTCATGTGTTTGTACTTGTGGTAGCATCACAACTGTCTGTCTAGGTGATTGCAACAATGATATGCTGAGTACACTTCATTACTTCCACAGCACTGTTCTCTCTGCAGGAGTATGCGTGCAGTTGGCTTCATGATGCAAGTACAGTGCACTTTAGTTTGGCTCTAGTTTTTCAGTGTCTGCTGAGGAGGAACACTCGGAAGTATTCACAAACACGTTGGCTCTGTTTCCATCGCACGCCATCATACCAGTTCTTCGTCCAAGTGTAGGAAACGTAGTGGCTGCAGACTACTGGTTGCTGCAGACCCGCCCAGCATCTGGCAAACACTCAGCCTTACAGCAGCTGTTCCAGGCACTCCCTTATGCACAGTCGCTCTTATAAACAACGGCTGTTTTCAATTCACGGTGTGAAGCTGCCTTTGCAGGATGTGCTTTACAAATGTACCACTCGTTGCTTTGTTTCAGCCGTGAAGGAAACTGCTGTGTCTGTGCATGAAAAGAGAAAATGATTGCAGAGTGATAGCCGCTACTTTTTGCTGTGATGAATGGGGCAGCTCCAAGTTTCCTGCAGGGCAGCTCGACCCTGGAACAATCCCCTTACACCAGGCAGCAGTCCAGCCATGTCCAGTTTGTGTATCAGTTTGGTCCTGTTGTGTACAGCAGTCAAATCTGGTGCCTGTCTTCAGGGTACTCTGGGTTTTTAGTTTTCTCATATTAGAACAAGTTATCTTCCACCAACGGCCTCTAGTGACTCATTATACCCTGCATATGCCCAACAGAGGGTGAGTCAGTAGTTGAATCCGTTCCATCCCTTGTTTGAGTTTATCCAGTAGCCCTACACAGGACTGCAGGTTTGCCAAGCATGCTGAAACGTTTGTTTTATTTGCCTCGTTGTTTCAGAACCGTGAAAGATGAGTTTGTGTCGATAACCATTTTCTTGGCGCCATCATGTTGTATCAGGGAGGCGTTAAGTGCTGGGTTGGCCAACGTGCTGTGGTGGAAGTTGTTTCGAATCAGCCTTTCCATTAGTTAATAGTAAGTGAAACTTACATATGGCTTGTGTCAGTGTCAGTGTGTCACATAGATTTGGATTCAACTTTTTGAGAGACAGAATGATGAAACACGTTTATCTGGTGAAATAATGTTAATGAAAAAGAGATGTTATCTTACCATGATTAACACAATGTTGAGAATTTACAGTATGTGGACAAGGTAATAACAAATTCTTTCTCAGCCGCCCCCAAGTGTAACATTATGGCAACCTATGAATGAGACAGGAGTTTTCCATGAAATGTTTCACAATAACGTTTCTGGCCAAAGGGCTTTTGATTTCAGACAGATACAGGAAGTGTTGAGTTTGTATTAACTGACTGTAGCTGGCTCACTACCTCCCTAACACAGCAAAATGTTAAATTATCAGCCATGTGAAGCCAAGAAGGGAATAATCATCTACTGTAGTGCTGGGTGATATGGAAAAAATCATATATCACGATATGGATTATTTTATATCATGATATACCACAATAAAGTATGTTTTCAGTTATTCTCTGAAAAGTTTGACAAAAATGCCATTGCTAACTTTTCTCTAACTTTATTTTGAAGTGACAAGTTGACAAGTGAGAAACATACATTTATTTTACACTGCACTAAAATGTATCAAATGAAAAACAGCTGTGGCGGAGGTACAGTAGCCTTCACATTTTTTTTCAAAATCATACAGTTATTTGAACTGAATTGTCAAAATAAGCTTTTCCAAATATTTGGGAAAAATTAACATTTTTGTTTCTGAGAAGAAAAACACATTTTTGCACAAAAGTTGAGCTATAAAAAATAAACACAAATTATTTTTTGACTTTCTGTGATCATGTGATGATGTTCCCATTCGCACTGAAGGCCCTTTCAGATGAAGAACTAGTAGCTTGAATGCAAGTACTTTTTGGCGTGCCTGGCCACCAATGGGAAGTTCATCTCCAACCCAGTCACAGACATACCCTCTCTTTTCGGTAAAAGTGCTTCTTCTTGGGCTGCCTGCGTAGCTGTCTCTGTCTGTTGCGACTCCGGGCATGAAACTTGAGCTTGTTGCGCGTCCATCGTTCAGCAATCATGAGTTGAGTAACGTAAAGCATGAGAATCAAAGAACCACGTGAAGCAGCACCATGTCGCAAAACCACAAGACAGAGTTTCTTTGCGAGAAATCTCTTTTTTATTCTTTGTTATTTTCACTTATATAAACTATATGCATAGTGAGAAGACAACACTAATACAATCATCGCTGGCTATTTAATGATATATTTGCTGTAATAATTGATAAAATTAGGTTAGAAACGATAGAAGAGAAATGGGACACTTTTCTATCGTCCCCACGATATGTATCGTCATATCGCCCAGCACTAATCTACCGGGTTTGTCATGTTTGTCATTACTTCATGATCACAAGAAACAAAGCAGCAGCAACTAACCAATAACAGCTGTGCATATGTGTGTACAGCGTTGAATGATTCAAGATTTAAAACAGCTAACTCAGCTGCTCTGCACTATTTTGCAACATTTTAACATCGACAAGCTTAATCTAGGGTCCACCAGTCTTCGTCTCATAGCGGCTGTGTTTACTAGCTGTCTTTGAAAGGATTAGATAAGGTGACAGCAAAGGTAAGCTTAAGAGCGGCCCTTAGTATCAGCTTTCTTCAGCTCCTCCTCTGCTTTTTGTTTTTTTTTTGCTAATCTTAGCTCAATCTTCTCTAGAAGCTAAACTTCTACCCTCATAAATATTCAAGGACTGACTTCTGTTGCTATGGTCTATTAAAGTTATAACAGCAAACATTGCTTTTTTTTTTTTTTTTTTACAACAGTGGAGCTTTTGTCTGTGGAGCTACAAAGAGAAGGTTCAGACAAGTCGGAGCTGGTTTGTGCCTGCACATTGACAGGCTGCTGGAGAGATATTTTCCCCAACTAATTCTGCCTCTGTATTTTTTTTTTTTTACATTTTTTTAAGGCCTGGAGTTGTTCTCAAAGGTTTTTTTAGGTAAAGATGCATAGGTAGCAATTAACCACTCCTAAGCCTCAGGTATGTGTTTGCAGACATTCTAGCTCTTGAAACAGAGCATTCCCTTCACGCTAAGCTTTCACTCATTGATCACTGCCCTAGGGGTCAGGTCAACCTAAAAAATCTAAAGGCCGATTAACGCTGAGGGGGGATCTACCGTAAACATATATATCAATAAACATGTAGACCACCTGTAGTGGACGCCACTGCCCAATTGGCGTTGCATATTAATTAGCTGTTGTTATTAGTCTTGACATGTAACTAACTGCATCATTGATATTTGGCTGTTTATTTGCAGTATTATAGTTTCCTAAGCTGTCACTGTGCATTAATTCAGTTTATCTCCTTAATGAAGAGTGACTGCAACTTTCCTCTACATACCATTATAAATTCATAATCAGTTTATGTTGTATATTAAATGAATTAAGATGGAGAGAGAAAGTCCAAAAGACCTCCAACCTTACAAGCTCTAAAACCTGCTTGATGGTTGTCAAAAATACTTTCTGTGTTTTCTTTTTTTGTTCTAAAACATACATCTCCATTAATTACAGATTCGATAGTATCTACTTAAAGTAGGAAAGTTAAAAAACAGAACTACAATCCACACAGCTCTGCATGCAGAGACACATATTTTGAGAGATATTTTCTGGTATTATAAAGACAGCGTTTATTTTACGAGCGCGGATAGATAGTAAATAAAAAACGCACCTGGCTAACTGGTCTGATAAGCTACGTCATGAACAACAAGCCTCATGTTCTGCCTGCTGCTGTGAATCACGGGCGGAAAAATAAAAAATGCCAGTTTTTGGCGGGACTTTATGAATGTTGTTATTCCTTTTTGATAACGTGGAGAAACAAAATGATGACATTTTGTATAAATAATTAACTAGAAATATGGTAATGTCTTCATCTAAAATATAACACCCACACAATAAACTGTCATTCTGTTGGAAACAGTCATAGACGGTACAGTATAAAACATGGGTGTAGTATCTGTGACATCACTCATCGTTTTCTAAAGAGCCGCTGTGAAGCTCTTCGCTATCATGTCAACCTGGACTCTGCCGACTCCCGGTTAATCCATATATGGGCAAAGAGGTGGAGCGTGGGTGGAACTGAGGCGGGCTTAGTGAAGTCAGCCAACTATAATAGCACCCACCTGTCAATCAAAGCAGCCCCGCTCTTATGCAAACCTTAACATAATTTGAAAACATGATCATTTTTGGCACTTCCTCACTTCACAGCTGCGTTGCTGCTCACTGTGTGTATCAAGTATTGTTTTTTTAACACCAGCATTGTATCAGAGTTTAAAATACTGGTATTGTGACAGCCTTATTGATGAGTTTGTTGTATTTTTATTCACTTTTATTTGATGTTCAGATGCATACAAGATAGTGCAGCAGGATCATGGGAAACAACGACAGGTCATATCACACCAAGATCGTTTGAACTAAGCTGAACTTAAGCTGGATTTTCTTGTTAGGAGGTTATTGCATTGCTGGAACTGACATGACACCAACAGCTAGGGCTGAAAAATCAGTGATCATCCTTGTTTTGAGTAACACGCCAACTGAATACACGACGCAGCCGGATACCGTAGGGCACATCCATCTACTGTTGCACCAGTGTCATGACAGTCAACTTGTGAAATCCCACGCCAAACCATAAATCAATTCACACGCTGGAGGCATCTACGGCAGGACTGTGACACTCAACACGGCTGGATTAATCTTGTTGTGGATGCTGTTGCCTGTTAACTCTCCTCGCCTACGTGACTCAGCATGATCAGACTATGGTGTAATTTTAATTCCTGCATTGTCATATTTAATTGAAAAAATTAGCATGTTCCTTGGAAGACGCTCAGAGGAGTTCTGGGTAAATCTAGAGAGACAAGAGATTGCTTGTAGATTACATTCTGGGTGGGCATCTTCCTAACAAAAACCCATCTTGCCCTCGTCCCCTTTTCTCTGTTTAATATAAATCCTGTCCTACTCAATGTATGCTACATATGTCTGTGACACACTGTACAACAACAATAACCTCAACCTGAATGTGTACATATCTTTATTCGGTCATGTAAAAGTCATTATGAGGTTTTAACAGCTCCAACAACGTCCACAATCAGATCACCAACCTGTTTTGTCAAGCAGAAACTTTAAGTTACTGTCATATAATATCAGGAGAGGCGTGGTTGATTCGTTCCACAGATCAGATCTGCACAAAGAATGTACACATGATGTGAGACCACCTACAGACAACCTGCTGATAAGTTTGGAAGCACAGAATAAACCTCACCAAACAGACGGCTCTCAGAAAGTTGTTTATTTTCCTCAGTCTTGACATGTTTTACCACAAGACAAACGCTGCTTAACAGTCAGTCTTGTCAACTGAGCTGTCTTCCTGCCAGCTTTTCTAGAAAACCAATCTAACTCTGCCACCTTGTGGGGAAACACCACATCACGTCACGTCCTGGTGCGGCTGATGCTGCTAAAAGGAACTACTGCAAAATCACTGCCCCCGGTGTTGACAGTCATGTTGTCATGTTGCTGTTACGTCTCGACAAATATCTTGCAGTGTGACGTCCTCTTACTGTGAATACTGACACTCTGGTAGAATGAATCACATCACACCTGGAGGCTGCCATTGTCATGCTTTGTACGGCTGAATCCATAACGATGCGGCATGACAGCATTATGTCACAGTTACATGACTTACAAAGTGTAAAATTAGCACATGTTGTGTTCATAAGGTGGAATGCTGTCTGTCATTCTGTCTTTGTATCAGAGCGCTCGCTGCTCGCTGGACTCTTTGGTCTCCAGACTGGGTGTGATTTGTTTGCAGCTGACTAACTTCAGACCGTTTGCAGAAAAAGACACTCCTCTTGAAATAGACATGCCTCACATGCGTCCCAGAATCCTCGGTGGCACTCTAATTGCTCAGCATGTGTGGTTTGTCGGCGAGGAGAGAATGTTGTCACATTGTCTGTCTCTTCTGTGCGTCTTTTTCCAACTCAACGTTACTGCGGTTAAGATCAATTAGAGGTGTCAGTCTTGTGCATCTAAGAACAGTAATGTGGCTAAAAACAGCCTGGAATAGGTTTTATTTGTATGATTCTCACAAGGAACATTATGGGTACACTTCGGCCAATTAGCACCTACGTTTCTGAGCACGTAACATCGTGGTCATTTGTTGCAACTTGCCACCCGCCATGAAATGGAGGAAGAACTGCTTTATGGTGTTATATTTGAGTCTAGTGTTGCCACCCGTCCCGTTTTTCCCAGAATTGTTCTTTTTTCATCAGCTGTCCCGGGGAAAAGAAATCTCTCCCAGGACACAATTTGTCCCGTTTTCTGGGGGAAAATTAGACCTAGACTGCACTTTATTGATCCCTTTGGGATGACTCCCTCAGGGAAATTGAATTTCCAGTAGCATACAGATACTTGTATACAAAATAAAGAAGGTATGAAAAAAATACAATATAAGATAAACAGTAGAGTCTTAGCTAAATATATAAAGTAGACAGTAGACGGTGTGGGGGTGAGTGGTGAGGGGGTGGCTGGCATTGTCAATAATGTCCAGCACTTTATCCAGTGCCACCGTCACCAGTGAGTCCAGCTTCATGCCAACAACTAAAGACCGCAGTCTCCTAAGGAAGTACAACCTGCTTTGTGTCTTCCCATACAGGTGGCTGCTGTGTGTGGTCCAGTCCAGTTTACTATCAAGCCACAGACCCAAGTATTTGTAGGAGTCCACAGCCTCCACCTCAGCTCCCCCTAACAGGACTGGTCGCGGTCTTGGTCTGGACCTCCCTTACAAGGCAGATTAGGTGGATCCGCCCAATCCGTCCCCAGACGGTTAAATAGCTACAGAAGCATGGGAACCTTTCTGGACTACAGAACGAAGGAAACCAAATAAAGTTTTTACATTTGGTGGTTATAACACTGGTTATGAAGCAGTCTCAGTTAAATACTGATGTCTCTATATGACCTACATAAACAAACAAGACTATCAATGAGATGAATGACCATTTCTGCTGTATGGAGTTATTTTTAATGCCTGCCTGGGATTTGGTTGGATTCAGTGGAAACAATACGGCTTTTGTCCTCAAGAGGGAATTAGCACAAAATGAAAGTTCCTTGCAGCTGCTTTAAAGTTGTTTTTAAAAAAATCAGTACACTTGCAAAGAGATTCTATCAAAACAATAATTTATTGTAGTAAAGCTCCATGATAAGGAGCTGAGTGACTACATGAAGCTGTAAAAACATGAGCACTCTATGTTGAGAGAAGAAACAAAAGGCCAGTGACATAACATCCTCTCTCTCTCTCTCTCTCTCTCTCTCTCTCTCTCTCTCTCCCCGTTTCCTGGCTCTCTCTACCAGGAGCTTCGACCAGATGAGCGTTTCCACAGAGTGCAGTTTCCGGACTGAATCGGACTGGGGCCCTGACTCTGAGTCCACCTCCGTGATCAGCCTTGACATGAATAACCTACACAGTCCTACTTCACCCTCCAAATTCTTCAAGGTTGGTTTTGTTAACTCCTTTTCTCGGTTGTTATCAGTGTTAGACTGAATAGATAGCAGCTGATGGTAGAAATATGTTACAGTGTGTGTGTGTGTGCATGTGTGTGGGTGTGTACTTTTTTTGTACTTTAAGTACAGTATCAGTACAGCAGTATAATCATATTTTTTTAATAGTAAAGTAAGTTTCTATAGTCTTTGGCCTTTTTTGAGCTAATTGTATAGAGACAGCTGAAGAGTGACAGGAAATGTGGGGAGAGAGAGATGGGGAATATCATGCCGGAAAGAGGCACAGGTCGGATTTGAACCCTGGGCTGCCGCAGCAAGGACTGAGCCTTTGTACATGGGGCGGCTGCTCTACCAACTGAGCTAACCAACACCCCAAGTTTCCATAGTTTTTAACTGTAAAGAATGACTATTTTTCATTACTCATTTCTTGATAAAAGCATTCATTTTATGAACATCTAGCTTCATGTTTCATAATTATGTTTTAATTGTCCATATCCATTATCACACTTTTTTAAAATGATAACAACAGTAGCAAAAGCAAAATAAACAAAATAAGTATTGTTCGTGTGCTGAGTACTTACTACTTTCTACTTTTTCTCTACTTACCTTGTCGTCCCTGTACTTAGCTGTTAGTTTGTTCCTGTGAACGTACATTTCTCATGCTCACACTTGAATAGTGAAGCTGATTCTGACATTTGTTACTTTTCTAGAGATATTTTGTGTCGATGGTGAAAATGTGGCAAACATTTGCTAAAATACTGTCTCTGATTGATGCTACATTATACTTCACTAATGACAAAGAATTCGAAAACAAAATATATGATGAGCTTATAAAATGTGAAACACTGTTACATTATAAACAGTGTATATATAGTAGTTTGAATTATCTCCACCATGACCAACATTTCACACAGTAATCAATAATCATCAATGATGTGATATGTGCCATTTTATTGATACTTTAAGTACATTTTGATAATTAAAATGAAAGTTCCAGTGTGTAAGATAAATGGACTCTATTTACAGAATATGGCAGAAATTAAATATAATATGAATAACTATGTTTCATTAGTGTGTAAACACCTGAAAATAGGAACTTTTACATCAGTTAATCCTTAAGTAAAGAATAGTTCCCTGACCACTGTTTTCAATTTTCAAATGAAACAGTGAACTAAAGAAAAAAAGTTCACGAGTGAAGATTTTGTACAGAATTATTAGCTATTCTGCTCATTAATATAAACACTAATAACAATTGCAGATAAAAAGTATTCATCCGTCAGTATTTGCATTACAGTAATTAGGTCACAAAGGGGAGAAGGTGGGGCAGCATACAGTAGAGGCGTATGTTTTGTGTGCACACAGTACAGTACAAGACACAGCTTATCCTCAGAATGGTATGTGAGCTCTCTGTAGCTGATTTGGACTTTTCTAATCCCTGTTTCGTTCCTTTTTATCACAAGGCCTAGCTCAAGGACCATCCGCCGCTTTCCTTCTTCTTCTAACTCCATGATGTCACCAGATCACTTCTCTTTTCTGACTGTAGGGGACAGTAAACGCTCAGTGACAGAGCAGCCTGTCACTGGTGATTGAAATAACAAACTCAGAGGTTGTAAACGTGCGCTTCCCCTTTAAGATAAAACACACATAATCCTATGGGATCTCAATGTCCCTGGGCTTTTTTCTGTTGCCTCAAACCTGTCAAACCGGCTCTCAGTGATATTTGTGTCAGCGAGTCATTAAGAGCTTAAGTATGTTTCCATCTTTATAATGTGTTCAGGAACTCAAATACGTCATATCTAGAGTGCATAACAATAGGAAAGACTGTACTTCTTGGGGGGTTTATGGCAGGGGGAAAAAAACGAAACATCAGCGCGGTGTGTTTACACAAAGATCTGTTTAACTGTAATTAAGATCCACATCATTGGTCCTGTCTGTGCCTTTATTAATATCTGCTGCAGTGATCAGAGAATGAAGCAGATTGTTGGCTGACAGATAAGGAAGCGGGCCATAATGCACACTGATATGGTACTATATCTCCACCTACCTGACATTTGTCAATGCTGTAAGTAAATACAAGGACAGTGCTTAGTGGAGAGCTAATAGTAGACGCATTGCGTAGAGGGATGACAGGTAGCCGTTCAAGGCTTAAACACACACTGGACAAAGGATACTTCATTTCTGTTCTTTTTAAATGTACCTTGCTTCAACACAGCAGATTTTTGAATGAGTCGAAACAGCCCCGAGGTACAGTGTGACTTCTTTGACTACATATTATAGAAAAACCCAACTTGAGTCTATTCAAGTTTCTTTGTTTCGTTGTTTAGAAATGAACTGGAAAACCTGGCCGCAGACTGTCTTTACCTGCTGTTTGCTCAGTGAAATAAAGCGAATGTTTACAGCACTGGAGAGTGTGTCGAAACAGGTTTTTATCTTGGAAAACTACCTGTTCAGGAAAAACTTTGGAAATGTGATTGAACTCTCAGAGCAGTTGAGATAGACGCACATTGGAGTGCACATGTATTAGTCACGCAGCTCTGTGTAGTATCACCTTCGACCCATTTCACTGTAAAGCTCCTATCCAAATGATCTGTTTGAAAGGTTTTCTTTACTGATACAGCCTGGATTCCTCTTATACATATAAAGGTAGAGTAGATAACAGATGTCCTATTGATATGCCCCTCTAGAATGAGGAAGGGTGAGGCTGTCCTTCAGCTGGTCTGTCCACACCCTTTCAATTGCACTGGATGGTGAATTCTTTGTGCTTGTTTGCCATGTGAACCATCTTTCACAATCATTTTTTCTCACAGTGGAGCTCTGATACAAACAGCCATGCCCTCAAGTCAGACACTTGACACACACAAGCCACTGCAGTCAGTACTGCTTGTCTGCTTAGAAGAGAGGACTGTTTAACTTTCTGTGAAGTCTGTTAAAGAAGAAGGACACCGGCTTTGTATTTTAGACATGTTTTAACTTCTTTTATCTGCTACATTTTATATTTAAACATGAACTAGACACAGAACTCCAAAGGAATTGAAAAGTTGAGTCTCCAGGAAGTCATAATGGTATGTAACTGTTGTTTTTTTACTGTGGCTTGTTCTTCTTCTTTGAGACTCACAAGGTTATCTCTTATCAGATCGTCTTGTTTGTGATATAAATCCTGTTAATAAGTGTCATGGCAGCACTAAAATGTGGTGTATAACTGAATAGAGACATATTGGAAGGCACTGCTGTTTCATACTGCACCCTTTCGCTTTGTTCATTCATAATACAGATCTCTTTGATTGACCTTTGAGCATCAGACAGGTTCATATCGCTGTGGTTAGTCTTTAGCCACTCCAGTGTGATTGTTTTCCCAGTGTGTTGTTATTTTCACCAGGGTGTCTGCATTTAACATGTTTAACAGATGTTGTTAATATACTCACAGAGAGGGAGGGAGATAGTTTGACAACACAAGCAAAGTTAAGATGACACACAAGTTAATAAAAGAAAGAAAAGACACCAGTCAACATAATGTACAGCGTGAAGTCAATAATTCTATCTATGTAAATGGTTACATAAGGCACACGTTTGTTTTTCTCTTCCTTTTTTATTATATTGTGTAAATTCTCTCTTACCTCAAGTTTCTAATTTGTTTCTTTCCAGTCGTTGATTCCTGGACACGATTTCTGTTTCTGTGATTAAATATTAGGCAGTAATTAAGTTTTCAAGCAGAAATACTTCAAATGTGAAGTAAATAGTGTATATGAACTATTGTAGTGTATCCTATCAATCTATTCCTCATCTCAAATCTGCAATTATCTTTTTACCAGAATGTTTTTCACATTGACTAAATGAGGCATGGTTTTGTTTCGAACATTTTTATGTCACGAGTAGATTATATTTAGCTCATCAAAACATTTTGATAACGTAGTGCATCTGTATTTTCCATGCCCATTCTCTCCAGAAACTGAATGCACCAGTTGTATTGTTCTACATATATTTGCCATAGTTCAAGGTGTAATTTAATTATATACTGTGTGGTTGTTTCCAACTTTGTTCAAATACAGAGCGATCAAGAATTTTATTCTATTAAGTAACGGTGTGTTCATTTGGCTCTAGTTGATGATGTTTAATGAACTTTATTACAATACCTTGTATGTGAACATGTTTTCTGTCTGAGTCACATCCGATAGATCTTTCAGTCTTTTCCGAACTTAAACATCTACATTTAGTTTTAACAAGTGCTTTCAGTTAATGACTTGGTTCAGAATTATCCAAAAGTAATAAATACATCGGTGCAGGGTCATTTAGGTAATAACAGTGTGGTAGTTAACATCTCAAAGGAAAGTCATAACTCAAAGGAAATGTTCTTTCTCGCTTAGCTTTTGGCTACATATCTATTAAAGAGCACACCCTTATTTTTTATGTCAAAAAAGGGTGTGTCAGCTGCTGTCTCCACCTCTATTTATTTATCTTTCTGTCTGCTTCTTGTCTGTCCTCTTTTAGAATTCGGAGGAGAAGAAGGGAGTGTTTGATCGCATCAGCCATTTCTTCCACTCCAAGAAAAAGAAGAGCAGTAGTAGGCAGAATTCAGACGCCTCCTCCGATGCAAGTTTACCAACATCCCCCTCATCTCCGCTTTCGCCCAAGTCTCAGCAGGAGGATGGGCTAAAGACTCCAACTCCTTCCCGAAAAGACGATGAGCTAAAAGCGCGTTATGCACGGGGAGCAGAGTGTGGTGATACCCTCAGCCAAAGCTCCAGTCGCAGCGCCTCAAGCAGTCCTTCTGTGTTCACGTCTGAAGCAGATCTCCCATTCGCAGATAGCAACAGCAGTG
Organism: Larimichthys crocea; assembly: GCF_000972845.2. Taxonomy (NCBI): domain Eukaryota; kingdom Metazoa; phylum Chordata; class Actinopteri; family Sciaenidae; genus Larimichthys; species Larimichthys crocea. The sequence goes on along the minus strand of NC_040034.1, from coordinate 19,380,482 downwards.
GCCGAAGCAGCGTCAGGGAGGTGCATGTGTGCAGGGCCAGCACAGCCAGTGGTGAAAGGAATTCTGGGAATGTGACTCCCACCACTGTGAATCTCGCTACTAGCACTCATCCAAATGCTGATTTGAGCTCGGGGCTGGGGTTCGCAGACTCTGTGGTGGAGGAAGTAAGCAGGAGGCTGCTGGTCAGTTTGGACGAAAGTACAGCGAAGAATACAGAGAGCTCCGGGGGGGATGAGGCAGTTAACAAGACCGTGGTGTCCACATTTAAAATCCCCTTTTCTAAAGGAAGTGAGGCCCCAAAATCACCTAACTTAACCTCTATAAGTTTAGCAACAAAGCAAACATCAGTGACAGTTGGAGAGAGGGGGCACAGCACCACCCTAAAAGGAATAGCTTTAGGCTCTCAGTCGTCCACCTCACACTCGGTCACGTCTCAGCAGGAAGGTGAAGAATGTGCAGACATGTCAAGAGAAAACTCAGCCAAGAGGAGGGCTCGGGTATTATCTTGGGAAACTGTAAACGCGGCATTGAACCCTTCATCTGAGGAAGAACAAGTGCCCAGAGGTGATTCTCCTGTCCAGCTCCACAAAGCCATATGGGTGGAAACACACCTGGGAGAGGAGGAGGAAGTGATAAGGGAGGGGGAGAAAGAGAAGGATATAACAAAAGAAGGGGAGGAGGGCTTCAGAACAGACTCGCCTCCCGTGCTGGCCATACCTGTCATTGTCATTCCTGAGGACGACTCAGTCACTGAGGGCACTTCTACCCCCTCAGAGACTCCGCCGTCCAGGGGCAGCTTGCCAGAATTAACCATCTCCTTGGCACCGACTGCAGGGGAGTTCCAAACAACCTTAGAGCAGCCAGAGGAGCCTGACAGTGGCACACATTCAAAGCCAAGTTCACTTAAGGAGAAACGGAAATCGAGAGAAATCCGCGTTACGCGCAAGACTGTGAATCTGCCCTCGAAGCACAGGGTTCTTGGCCAGAAAGTGTGTGTGAGCCCGGCGTCAAGTGTGGATGAGAGCGGAGAGACAGGAGAAGAGTACGACAGAGATTCGACTTCAAAGGCTTCAGACACAGCAACAGAAGTAAAACAGTGAGTCTCCGTCTATTTGAATTTTCTGTGGTTACACTTTAATGGTCTTCCTTTTGATCCTGGAAGAAACAGAGAGCAGGGAAGCTAAAGAAAGCTAAACCTCCATGCAACCTGAGCTCTTAGTTCCCATGCTCCATTGTACCAGAGGACAACAATACAGGCTAAACCCACACTGGGGCACTGAAATATTCATATACACTACATCTAATCATACAAAAAGAGTATAAGTATGCTAAAAAACCCTAAAAAGTATTTGTTACTAAACAATAATTGTAGTATTAATTAATTATTGAATCAATGTTTCAGTTTGATTTGAAATGGTCATCTTTTTTTTTTGTTTACCTATGGTGTATACACTACCTGAATAAGTTAGTCATTTGTTTGACTTTAGGGTTACATGGTTACACTGACACATAGATAAAATGCATGGCATGCATATATAACTAAAGCGCTGCAGGCTGTGGATGGTCTTAAAAATACCTGAAGACTCTGATTTATGATTTACTTTCACAAATACTGCAGCGGATTTCTTGAGCACACCGAGTTTTAACAGCAGTTTCTGTTTGTCTTTAAATTGCCTGTTTTAAGTTTAAACTTTCTTTTAAGGCACTTTACATCAGAAAAATATTCCTAGCAAATCTGTAAATATGTAGCTATAACTGGCAGCTGGTTAATTTTTCTTAGGATAGAGTTAAAAGTTAACAAGATCTGTCTACCAGCACTTCTAAAGCTCACTTTTCCTGTTAAAACCTGCACATATTTTCAAACTAATTTCATTTACCAATGACTGGTGGCTTCTTATCTTCTTATTTAACTGTTGCTCAGAGGCACCTTTGTCTCTTTCTGCCCTGTCTATATCTATTTAAAGAAGACTTACAACAACTGAACTGCATGAAAGATCGTTCAAAAATATAGACCAGTCCCCTTATTTAAAGAGCTTCACAAATGTGTTTATAAAGGTTATTCTAAAATATTTGTCTTAATGACTCTCTCTCTCACACACACTCTTTCTCCCTTCAGACTGTCAAGCCTCCCAAACAACAATGTGGAATTCAAGGAAGACAACCTTGAGACATTGCCAACAACAGATGAGAATACACACTCTGAAACAAATACTCCTGAACCCATAGTTAAAGAAAAAATAGACTCTGAAGCCTCTGACTTTGACGATACCTCAGACATGCACAGACCAAAGTCACAGGCAGTGGGGTCCGGCGTAAAAGGCCAAGGGACTAACCAGGCTACACCATCTAAACGAGGGGTTAAATCAACATCAGAAAGTTGGCATACCACAACAAGTGGAACAAGGAGCCCATCCTCAGCAGCTGGCAGCAGGACCAAAAATGTGACAACAAAGGATAAGACCTCCACAGAGAGTACAAAAGTGGGAAGTCCCAGTGATTTGCCATCACAGAGGGAACATAGCAATGATAAAACAGTCTCAATGTTGCCAACTTTAAAAGACCAAAGCTCCGGTGCTTCCTCAAGTGTGACAGGTTCAAAGTCTAAAATTCCCAAACGGTCGACATCAGACGCTGATGTGAAATCTCCGGTGACACCAGATAAAACATCACCGACTGATGCTTCGGTGGTCACTTCCAAACTGCAGAAACAACCCAGAACCAAAGAGTCTTTGAAATCCCCGGTCACTCCAACCAAAGCTGGCAGGAAACCAAGTTTCGAAGAAGCCAAAGGGGGGAAGGCTCGCCCAGGAGATATTTCTCCCACAAAAACGACTCACAAGACCGGAATAAAGCATATTAAAGAAAAGGCAGATGAAGACAGTGACTCTTTTAACCTTGTAAATAGTATGGAGGTGGACAACGAGGAGAGCAGTATTGAAACAGGACACCCAAATGACATGGAGAGCCGGGATGTCAAAAAACGGGCGCAACACCATCTGGAGAATAATGCCTCTAGGTTGCCCGTTTCATCTCCAACAATAAAAAGCAGACAACCAATAACCATTCAGACAGATTCAGACAGGCCCAAGACACTCCGAAAGCAGAGTGCAGAGCAGGAGCAAGAAGTAACTTCTGGCGAGAGACCAGGTAGTGAGACCTCACCCCTGAGTCCCATGAAAGGTAAGACAGTACGATCACTACATGTTGTATACTAGACTGTACACTGTCAGCATGAGAATATCCTTGTCCCGTTCTGTTGACATGAATGAAATATTTGTACACATAGTTCAGTTTTGAGGTTTAAAAACTTTCCGAGATGAACATTCCTGATCTTTTTACATTATTGTTTTATAGAACAGTTTCTTTGAAGTAAGACACTTTTTTGTCATTTGAGGTGTTTTTTTATTGTCATTGTATTAAAACGGTGTGTGTGTGTGTGTGTGTGTGTGTGTGTGTGTGTGTGTTTTACAGGAAGCATGTTGTCAACAAGGCCATCCAAACTCTCTAAAAGAAGTGTTAGTCATAAAGAGAGTGACACACCCACCTCGTGTGTCTCTCCACCTCCCTCCATACAAGAGAAAACTGTCTCATTGAGACTCTCCAAACAAAGTGACATCAAACCCAGCAAAGCTCCAGCAAAGGATTCAGCTGATCCGTCATCACCTGTAAGCAAGCTTCCTACAAGGGGCCAGAGAAGTTCTAACAAACTAAAATCCAGAAAAGATTCACCATCCAACAGTTCTCCAAGCACATCTACATCTAAACCGGAGGACTCAAATCAGGAAACTAACATAGAGATATCTGTCAAAGCATCTGAGAGTGTCATAGCAGATAAAGTGAAGGACGGCGTCAGTGGTGACTTATTAGAAGAACTGACAGACAATCAGTCCAGTATCAGTGAAATCGAACTGAAAGGAACAGAGACAAAGGAATTAGAGGAGAACATAACCAATCCTACGACTGAAGACATTTTAGTACAAAACAACAGTGTGATTATTACAGAAAATACAGCAGTCACAGGCCCAGGAGCTGAGGTATTGCCTATCTGTGAGGTTGCCAAAGAAAGTTCTCCTCACTCACCAGTTACTGATGTAAATAAGGCTGAGAATGATAGTCCGGGAGGTGAGTGTGAGACCAAACAACACACAAAAGTTGAGTCTACATCTGAAGATGTATGTCACATTCAAAATGACAACACCACACAGAAACGTGAAACACTGTTTACACAAAAGATTTCTTCAGAAGGGGGAAAAGAGAAAGACGTTTTAGAGACAACCCACCTAAAAGGTAACTTAAAACCAGACTTTAAAGAGCCAGATTCTGCAGTGTCGGCTCAGGACACAATACCAGCTCATGAGGATGTAACTGATATGTCAGCCAAACCTGTTTTGTTTGACAGCATTCGCTGTGACATAATGTTTCGCTCTGATCAGAAAGGTGTTATGCCTAATAGTGTTTCCCTTCCAAAATCAAATGAGGTCACTTCTGACAGCTATGATACAACTAATATTACTGCTAATTTACCCTCAAAAGACCAGGATGCTGAGCCAACAGATGTACGTTCAGCGACTTCTGTCCCTGTTTCACTAGAAGGTAACACAACAAGTAAAGAGCAGCAAAAGGAATCACTGAAGGATCAAATCACAGATATCATCCTTGAAGGTGAGAGATCACTCACATTCAGCAGAGATTTAGAGAAAGATTTGAAGGTGGAGGAGAAAAGTGAAGAGGAGCTTGGCAGGAAACCAGTAGAGACTTTGGACACTCAAACAGAGACTGCGACTGTTTGTGAATTGCCTAAGAATGTTGAAAATCAGCTGGACAAAGAGCCCCTTTTACTGGCAGGAGAAATTGAAAGACAGAAGAAGGACTCAAAAACAAATGAAAGGCTGAATGACGTAACGATGGAAGGCACTGACTCACAGAACAGTTGCAAAAAGGAGCTCAAGGGTATAACTACCGAGAATGAAGTGGAGAAAGACATTACAAAACCAGAGAAACCAACGCATCTATTGCCAGAAGAGAAACATTTACAGCCTGTCTCAGAGGACAAAGCACAGACAGTAGTTACAGATGTCCTAGAAGAGATTAAGACAGAGATGGAGCAAGCAAGAAGTGCACTCCATGAAAATACAGCCAGTGTGGTTGATACAAAACAGGAATGTGGGATCCTCTCAAAGGAAAATGGAGTTAGTGTCTGTAAGAAAACAGATCAGCAGGTGAAGGTATCAATTGTGAAAAATGAGCTGGAACCCAAAGGACTTCGAACCAAAGACAAAGAGGTCAGGGATAGTGAATCACATCAGGAGGACACACACACTGACGTTGCAAAGGAGGGTCAAACTCCAGAACTAAAAGCCTTAATCACTAAAACTAGTGCTGAAGACACTAAAGAAGAGAGTAAAACAATGGCATTTGGTAAGGATTTACCAAAAGAGATTTCAAATGTGATTGCTGACACTGAAATTAGTAGCCACGAGGACCACGCGGCCTTAATTGCTAGAGACCAAAGTGAGGATATTAAACAAACAGAGGGAAATAGTCTAGAACAGCAAACTGAGACAGAAACAGCTCAAGAGAAGGCAACACAGAGCCAGGTTTCACAAGTGGATACAACTCAAGATGGTGGAAAAGAAATGACAGAAGCAAAGGATTCATCAACAAAGAGTTTGAATACTGAATTTATGAATGCTAACGATGAAATTAGTATCCAGCAAGACCAGAAGTCCATGGTTGTTAGAGACCAAGATGAGGACATTACTAAACCAGGGAAAAACAAATCAATAAAAGTCATCTCTCCAAACCTTGAACCAGAACCAAAGATTGTGACAAAAGAGTCTTTCAAGATGAACGAAGATACCAAATTATCTGAAAAATCAAGTGTTTCCACAACTGAAAAAGCAGAGAGTAAGACTGATAAGAAAGAGAAACAGAAAAACCTAATTGAAAAGAGTGTTCGAGTTGAAAATGAAGTGATGAAGCAGGAGGAACAGCAGACAAAAGCATCAAAGATTGATGCCAAGCAAGAGTCAGAACCAATTTCTGTAAAAGACACATCCAGCAAAAAAAGTGGAGAACAAAAAGACAAGCTCATCATTGTTCCAGGTAAAGTACTGAGTACTGATGCTGAAAAGAATGACAAAGACACCAAAGAAAAAACAAAACATGATAGTGGTTCGAATCAGGAACGGCAAACTCTGCAGAACTGCAGAGAAGAGAAGACCATAAAACACAGTGATCTACAAAAGCCTGTGAAGACAACACTCAGTCCATCTCTTTCACCTACACAGAAACCACCCACTTCACCTCAAAGTCTTCAGCTAAAGAACGAATCCCCTTCTAGCTGGTTAGATGTGGAACATCATCACAAACAGAAAAGGGAACATAAAAGAAAATTAGATGCCTCAGCGAGCGAGGATGAATCTCTTGAATCGGATGACTTAGATGATTTTATCAGGAGCATTAAGGAGGGCAGCATTCCTTTCTCAATACCTCCAAAGAGGCATATCCGTAAAATGTCCCCATCTCCACCTTTTGTCATGCCGGCCATAAAGGAGGACAATTTTGAGAAAACACTGGATCCAGTTGAGTTCCAGTTCGGCTTAAGGAAAAATGGCAGAAGTCTTAGGGATCCTTCCCCAGCTATGGTGATTAAACAAAGAGCAGATGAAAGGGAAGGACGGAGCCTGGAAAAACGCGCACAAGGTAGTGCCAACAGGACTGGAGGCCAAATGAAACCACTCGATGAGGTGGAAGGAAAAGATGGAGTTAAAGAGGGGACAAATATGGATGCAGGAAAAGAAGAGCATCAAAACAATGGGCAAGAGGCTGGGAAGTTAACGTCACGACTTGAAAGGATATCTATCCTCTCCAGCTTACTGAGCTCTCCTCTGTCCTCCCGGAAAACAAAAGAGGAAGCTACATCAGCTTCAAATAGCACAACGAATCAACAACAGGACGTGCCCGTGCTTGGAAAGCAGGGAGTTGTTGATTCACCTCTTCCTGTGGTTGAGGCAGATAAGAAGGGTGTGAAAGGCATAGATCAAGGCCTGCTTGTGGGTGGTGGTATAAGTACAGTAAGTGAGTCAGCATCCAGTCCCTCCTCTCTTCCTCCTTTGCCCTCTTTCTCTGAGATAAAGCTGCCTGATCATTTAGAAAAATACCTCAAGAAGAACAACAGAGAATCTAAGGACTCCGAGGGCTCTACAGAGACAACTAAAACTAAACTGAATACTAAGGGGAGTACTGTGATGGACCAGCCCTCGACAGCAGGAACACCTAATGTTGATGTGGGCCTGAAGGCACCTGCAGGACCGCCTCTGACAAGCAGAAGCAACCGGGAGACTTCTCGAAATGGACTTTCTACTTCCAGGACCAAGGTAGGAATTTCACTGTAATTATTACTAAGCGTCTTTAGCAATCTAATGAAATAGATGGGTTTTGACATGCTAGCCTTTGACACAAAGCATTGGTTAATTTGCATGGAAAAGTGTCTAAGTTTCATAACCTTTTGTTTTTTTTTGTCATGCAATTGCAACAAAGTCATCATTTGCAGGTGAGGACAGGTGAGACAAGGAGCATGTCTCCAGTCTGGAATTTTGCACAGGAAATCAGCAAAACATCAGCCAAAGCTCAACCCAAAAAGAGATTTGCATCAACATGCAAATGAACCAGAACGATGCAAAAGAACTATTTGTGTTTAGTTCAACGTGTTACATGTCATACCTGCTGCGTGTTCATTTCTTTTCATTTAGACCCTTGGTACAACAAGACAATCACTTTAGTTTTGTTCAGTCAAAATGAACTGTATATTCTACCTCAGTGACTCCCAGGTAGAGCAGGTACTTATGCAGTTGCTGAAGGACATGTGGAAAGAGTTAAGTAGCTTAACTGATTTGATTATAGAAATTATTTGACTTAAAAATATATCCAAATATTGAATTAGCTGTAACATCAGAATGAAGCAACAGCTGAACGGTTGAAATGTTTTAGTTATGGATATGGTTCTTCAGCTAAGCTAAGCTAAGCTAAGCTAAACTAGGGTAAGATAAGACAAGATAAGATAGACTTTAATGATCCCACACCAGGGAATTCAAGGTTGATAAGAAAAACTCATAAGTAAGAAATATATAGAAATATGTCAATCTAAAGAAAGTCATAAAGTCATGCTAGCTGTTGGAATGATGGACCTGTGGTAGCACTCCTTACATGCAATCCACTTTTATGTATGGAGTAGTGTTAAATCATGTCCAATGACTACATTTGGCACAAGACAGGTGGTGATAAGAAATGTTCCTATAATAATAATAATATTAATCTATATAATAATTTGGCTTTGACGATGCAAACCGATTAAAACAAGTTAGCTCTGTTCTTTGAGGAACTATGTTCTTTTTAAAAGCCCATGTTCAAATTCATATTCAAAAACTTATATTTTTTTCAGGTGCCTGTAGTAAGAGGGTTCCACAAAAGGCCTGGAAAGGTACAATTGCATGTTATTTACTTTACTTTTTATTATTATTTTATTTTGTTGTTGTTGCTGCTACATATTTGAATGAAATGTCTATTTCCCCATCAAGATTGTCATACACGAACATGCTCAGTTTGGAGGGGAAGCATTTGAACTGCACTCTAATGCAGAGGACACGACCGCGTTGAAGCTGTCACCTGTTATCTCAGTCAGAGTCATCAGAGGATGGTACGGGTCTTTGTGCTTTGACTGTGCTTTTTTTGATTGTATAATTTGTATCTTTAATAAAAATAAGAATAATCTATCTAATCTTTTTCTTTAGCTGGCTCCTCTATGAAAAACCAGGCTTCCAGGGTCGTGTCATTGCCCTCGAGGAAGGTCCTTCAGAGCACATAATAAACATGTGGGCCGAAGAGGGAACTCCAACAACGTTAGACCAGATGGGTCAGCCTGTACCAACAGCACCTATGATCATAGGATCTATCCGGTTGGCAGTCAGGGTAAGTGCTCATGCTGAGTCACTAAATGATTGATACTTCATTTTGTTTTCCTCCTATAATTCCACAAAATGTCTTTGCAGGTTTTATAGATCCTGGAGTTCACATCCTAAATATGGTTGTGTATTAAATATCAAAACTGTCTTCCTCATCAAGTATCAAACATGGTTAAATACCAAAAGCTTGCACTGGTTCCTTACTCTTTTATATTTTAATTATGAAATATGCTTGATATAAATCATAGTTTTGTCAGTTTTAGACTGTTTTGTATAGGCAGACGTCTTGTGTTGTATTATAGGTTATTTGTGTTATGGTTTGTGAGTATTTCAAAACATTATTTTTATTTTGCGTTTCGTAGGACTATAGCATACCTCGAATTGACCTGTTTGCAGAGGTAAATGGGCTGGGCAGGATGTCATCTTACTGTGACGACACCGTGGAGATCGGCTCATACGCGATCCCACAGACCACGGGATCCATCAAGGTCCATTCTGGAGTGTAAGTTCATCGGACACTCAAGCCACCGCCTGTTTTGTGTCACTCATTCAAAGAAAAAGGGGGAATGTAAATGGGGATGTTGGATGATGAAAACATATTTCCATTTCACCCTGCGCCTGTTAGTTTTAAAGCTTACAAAGATGCAAACCTTCTGAGCGTGTGCAGCATCTGTTTTCTGTCTATGAAGGAATGCATGCTGCAGGGTAGAGCCTGTGGTTGACATAGTTTTAACCTCTGCTGATTGTTGATGGTTAGCGCTTACATTTTTCAGCTGGTTTATGCTGTAGAGAGTAAAAATGCTGCATTTAGTCCCTTCATGATGTGATAGGTTTGCATCCTCAGATCACAGAGAAGTCACCCAATGATTTGTAACGTGCCCACATCACCTATCCTGCTTCCCTCCCCTTCTTTTACTCACTTTCTCTCTCCCATGTGTCTGTAGCTGGCTGGTGTACACTGATCCAGGGTTTGGAGGTTTTCTAGCAGTGTTAGAGGAGGGGGAGTATCCTTGCCCAGAGTCCTGGGGTTTTCCAGAGCCATTCATCGGGTCTCTCAGACCCCTCCGAATGGTACAGTACACGAAGTCCAGATAAACATACATAGTCATTTTATCACTTATCTTATCTCTGACAACTGTGTCTCTCCATCACAGGGACTGATAAAAGTGGAGCACCCCCTTGAAAACAAGGTGTGTACACTACACTACATTGTCTCAAGTCAATATCTGCTGTTTATACCGCACACTGGCTGGAATGTGACTAAAGAGCCAAATGAATCGCTTAATCCATCAACAGAAAACGAATCGGCAACTGTATTGACGATCAATTCATCGTATCACTCATTTTTCAAGCAAAAATGTCAGGTATCTTCTGGTTTTTAGCTTGTCAGATGTGAGAATGTGCTGTTTTTCTTTGTCATGTATGACAGTAAATTGAAGCTTGCGAGATGGTGGAGTCAATGGTGAAAAAAAGCAGCAAGAATATGTCACTGTGGGCTCTGTAAATTACAACTATTCACTAGTATTTGTGTCCGTAGTTTTAAATTCATCCGGTAAATTACCCAAAGCAGGATAACCTGATAAACTAATAACCTCTTTTGACCTAAATGTTCCATGAACTATGGAAAAGCAAGAACTAGGTCCATTTTGCACATTCCTGCATCTGAAGAACTGTTCAGATCAGACAAACGTCAGAACGAGTCACCCTGTTGTTTGCATTTCCTGCTGGGTGACTGATATTTGATATGCTTGTAGCAAACAAACAAAAAGCACCTGGATGTGGAGAAAACTCCACAGCGCGCAGCAGTCTGCTGAGTTTTAGGTGGAAATTTATTTTTTCTTTCGTAAATGAAAGCCATGAAACTGTCAGCGTTCCCGTCTCTCATCCACTTGCAAGCCAACAACAAAGCCCAGCCTTGGATGTTCCTGAGGGAAATGTCCTATAAATGTTCTGGATTACAGCTCAGAGCAAATCCAAACCACTGTGTGCCTCCAGCTCTGAGCCCCACCTTAAGACAAGCGTGAGATATGTCAAGATATATTGAACGCCACATTACACTGTACTCTAGCTTAGGACAGAAATGAACCCAAAACTCTACACACAGACGAGTGATGCTCACATTTAACCCCTTCCTCCCCCTCTCTCATCCAGGCCTTAGTGTTTGAGAAACCCAACTTTGGTGGAGAGTGTATAGAGGTCGACAGTGACGTGTACAACCTGCAAGAAGAACCAGAAGAAGAAAGTACAGGCAAACCGGACAAGAAGCTAGTGGGAGTGGGGTCGATAAAGATACTCGGTGGTCTGTAAGTATCAGTTTGAGTCATCATCGTTATCTTTGTTTGGCAGGCATCCTTTAGGATATTTAGTCTTCTTAAAATCAAATGAGAAAAAGTAAAAGTTGTGATTTTTTTTTTTGTGACTTTCTGTGTTTTAATCCTTGTAGCTGGGTGGGCTATCTAGAAGCAGATTTTGAAGGCCAGCAGTACATCCTGGAGGAGGGGGAGTATCCTCACTGCAGCGACTGGGGAGGATCTGAGGATGGGCTCCTGTCACTGCGGCCTGTATGCACGGTAAGTACCACCCTCTGTGTTATTGACCACATGGCGCTAAGCACTGACTGCTGTTGTGTTTCACAGTCCTCAGGTCATTGAAACAGTGCCGGAAACATTATGTGGAAACATAAAAGACTAATCATGTTCCTGCGTTATTATCTTCCAAAGGATTTCCTGTCCCCACACGTCAAACTGTTCAGTGAGCGCCACTTTAATCAGCTGAGCCACAACGTGGACTTGTTGGGTCCCGTCGTCAACATGGAGGACGTCGGCTATGGTGTTAAGACTCAGTCCGCCGACGTCATGAGTGGAGTGTAAGTCAAAAAGCAAACGATAACTCACAACGCTAAAATTCGTCATAAAGGAGGGAATCATTCTGACTGTGGGCCATCCACGCCCTTGCAGTGTTTAGAAGGGTGTGTGCGGCTCACCTTCCACACATGACTAAGTGCTCTGTCACTGTACACACAAACATACACAGGCGCGTGTGAACACATACAGCCCGAGAGGATATAATTACGAATAATCTACAACGATCATTTGGGTAACTGATACTTTGACAAAGAAGAAAACACTCTCATCTCCTGAGGGCAAAGACTCAAAGAGTCTTTAGCTCATCCTAAAGATATACATTACCTGCTCGTTTTAGAAGTTTCAGGATATGATGTTCAGTTTTTAAAGATACTTCATTAACACCTTTAAACCATGTGATTTTTTCAGAGTTTTGTCAGTCGGCCGAGTCCACGGTTTACCTGAGTGGATTTGTAACCTTTATTAACACCTCTATGTAACCTCCCAGTGTTTGCTATGCATCTGCCTCGCCTACTCAAGTGTTAAACAACCCTCATGGCATGGACTTCCTCTTTTTACAATGGCAGATTTACCTCTGTCTTAATGAGTTCTTGTAAAACACTGTCAGGTTTCTGCATCTCAGGATGTTTATTTTTTTTTAATGTGCCGTACAGGTGGGTGGGATTTGAGAAGCCTGGATTTAGCGGAGAGCTCTACATCCTGGAGAAAGGCCTGTATGCAAACCCAGAGGACTGGGGAGCCCAGAACTACAAGATCTCATCCATGCAGCCGGTCTTCCATGTAAGAAATTGATTTGTTAAAAACAGAATGTGACTTATGAGATTGTTTATTAGGTTGTTGTTTTTAATTTGAGCCTCTTTCCCGTCTGTTCTACAGGACACACTGATGGAAGCAACAAAATTCAAGGTATCAGCCCTCCATTCAAGGCTTCATATGAAACAGATTGTTCCTCAACCATCCTGGTTGTCTGTTCCGGTTCTCTAAACTCTGTCTGTATGTGTGTTTTAGGTGCAGCTGTATTCTGAGGCAGACTTCCAGGGAAAGCTGGTGGTTCTGGAGGACAGCGCAGCAGCTCTGGATGAGGACTTTACTCCCAGGTCCTGTAAGGTTGTGGCTGGCAGGTAGGGACCAAACACTGCATGGAACTGTCAGTGATGACACACGAAAAAAAGTTTAGAAATATGACAGCCCTCTGCACTATTAAACCCTAGAAACAGAGTCATCGGCAAAACTGAAGAACAATACGACAACAATAATGTGTGTGTATCTTTGTGTGTCAGCTGGGTCATGTTTGAAGGAGCCCAGTTCACAGAGAACATGTACGTGTTGGAGAAAGGAGAATATCCCAACACGGAGGCCATGGGCTTTCTGTCTGCAGACTCTAGCATCCGCTCCATGCAGACTGCTGGACATGTGAGTATTGTACTGTATTCCTCACACTGCCTTGTTGGTGGGAAAAACAAACAAACTAACAAAGGATTGCTCTTTCTGGTCTTCTTGTTCAGGAGTTTTCTCTGCCCTCCATCATCTTGTTCAGTAAGGTGGACTGTCGAGGTCGCAGAGTCGTGTTGACAAACGGAGCCGAGAACCTGCTGCAGGCAGGCCTCGACGCACGCATACGCTCCCTGGTGGTGGAGGGAGGAATGTACGTCCGTGCTAAAAAATTCTATCTGCTGTTTTTCTCTTATTTTTACAGGCAGTCTGTAATTTATCATGAACAAACACCGGCATTAAAAACCTGATTCTAACTTGATTGACAGCCTGCTAGTTTTCTGCTCTGTCTGTGCTCCTGGCTCTGTAAATGGGAAACACACAAAGTGACTCGGATTGAGCCACACAACGTTAACTCGCTATTTCAGACAGCACGTGTGTGTCAGGTAACGTTAAATGACATGGAGACCTATGGACAGTTAGTTACATTCTGTTGCTCACACTACATCACATCACATTTGTCGTGGTTTTAGATTCTTCCAGAATCACTTAAACCACCTTTTACCAGCCAGCCTTGGTGTGTGAAGGTTCGAGTGGAGGAAATGTTCATAATCCTGAAAAAGCTTTGACAGGGACACATGAAATTCCCTTAAATGGTGTTAGAGTAGCCTTTAGAGCTGGACATGTCCTCATTAAGAGCAGTAAACATGTCAAATATGTGAGAAAGCCACAAGTCAAACATGTTAGTGCTTTAAGTCACGGAGCTCAACTTTAAATGTTCATTTTTACATGCAGAGCTGAGCTAACACGGCTGATTGTCTTCTCCTCAGGTGGGTGGTGTATGAAGGTAGTAACTACTCTGGTCGACAGCTGCTCCTTCAGCCAGGTGAAGTGGCTGATTGGTGCAAGCTCAGCGGCTGGCAGCGAATAGGATCCCTACGTCCATTACTGCAGGTATGGAAGTCACATCAAGTTAATGTCTCTGTTTTGTTTTTTTTTTGCTGTGTGGAAAGAATTCAAATGACCGACACGTCTTCAAATTCAAAATCTAACCGTGTAGCTTTTACATGTTTCCCTCCAACAGAAGCAGATGTACCTCCGTCTGCGGAACAGGGAGACGGGATGCGTGATGTCCCTGACGGGAACTGTGGAGGACATCACGCTGATGAGGGTTCAGGCTGTGGAGGAGACAGGAGGGATGGAGCAGATCTGGCTCTGTCGGGACGGGCTGCTCACATGCAAGGTACAGCACTATACCAACACCACACAAAACTGCTAAAACACTCATTCATCTGCTCACCCATGGGACTGGAAAATGACTTGAAAACATGTTTAAGGCAGCACCTGGAGTATAGTCAAAGAAATACTAGAAGTCTGATAATGATAATCACCTCCTGGCTTTGATTGTGGTCGCACACCCATCCTCAGTTTTTACACAAAAAGTTTGATCATTTGGAAGCAGCTGTCACTCAGTTCAACTCAGTTTTTTGAAAGATAGCCACATCTCTAATTATTTTACCCTCTGGCACCGTTTATTATTAACAACAGTGTACCTGATGAACAAGGGCGTGATCAAGACAATATGCAGAGCAGGAAAAAACACGTATTCCCAACTGACTTTCTTTATTCCACTGGTGACCTCCGTCATGAACTGTGGTAGCAAAGTTGGAGGTGCCAGAGACACGACTAGAGCTGTAGCTTAGAGTTTGAAGATTATGATGACGACCAGTTTGCTGTTTCTGAGGTCCAGTTCACAAGAGTCCAAGATGTCTCATGTTTATTGAAGGACTATAGAGGATGCATTGATACACTTGTCGTTGCATGATGCTTCCTCAGTTCTGAAGAAGCTGTCCTCATATGTCTTTAGAACAGTGACACTACTACTCTGTAAATGGCCGTCTATAAAGAAGAAAATATGTTTACAGTGTTCTGACTGTTATCTGGCTCATTCTCATAGTAATCATCAAATGGCTTCCTTCCTTTATAAACACAAACAAGCAGCTGCTCTGTATCTCAAGAAGAAGAAGTCAGCGACCGCGTAACAGTCTAAGATTTAACACTATCCCTACAGTGACCTCTGTGTCTGTTGTGACCCCCTATATGTAGCTTACACACAGTACAATGACTGGTTAAATTCATCTTAAACCTCATCTATGTCTCCAGCTGGTGGAGGACTGCTGGCTGCAGAACACCGGCAGCGTGGTGATGGCGGGCAGCAGGCTCTGCGTTTCTCCAGAGCGAGGCAAAAACAACGAGCTGTGGAACATCACTCCGGATGGCTTGGTGCGGTGCCACCTCAAACCTGACCTGGTCCTGGAGGTCAAAGGTCAGACTTGTTGTCTTAACTTTAGACACTTCTTTGTAGAGTTTTGTGGAATAAAAAAAAAAGGATGAACGACTCACCATGTGAGTGAGATTTAGTCCTGATCCAACAGCGCCATCTCCTGCTGTACATAAGAAGGTGCAGTGATGGGAAATGGTTCATTATTTTGATTCCGTAATGACTGACTTCATCCACACTGACTTGTGTTGTCTTGTGTTTCCTCCTAGGTGGGCTTCAGTATGACAAGAACCAGGTGATCCTCAACACGTTGGATGAGAGAAAACTGAACCAAAGGTGGACTGTGGAGATCCTGTGATTCTCCGGGAGACGCTCTGCTGTGCTCTTCACAGCATCTCTGCCAGGACAGTGAGCCCTGTGACGCAGGGGCACCACAGATCATAGACCCAGTTTTGCACACTGTACTCTTTTGTAGTATTTTGACTCTTTTATTTTATTTCTATTCTTATTTTTAAGGATAACCATTGACTGGATCGACTTTTAAACATAAAACTTTTAAAAATATGCACTCATGTGCTGTTTGATGAAATAGCGTTTTCTCTTTTTCAAAAGGAACAAGTTGTGCAGAAATGTTGCTCATTTTCAGCAACTTTATTCTCGACACTATACCAAAGACTCCGTGGACCTGCCTCTGTGTTGTCACAGCATGCACTTGAGACCTCAGCCCTGTTTCAATGCTGCACATCTCTCTTTACATTATGGTACTTTACTACTGCATGTCTGCTTTCTGATCGTAATGTTGGTAAATATGAATGTATACTGACAGCTGCAATATGAAGTCCGATGTGCCTACACTCCAGAGTTCTCTACTACACTTTTTTTTTTTTTTAAGTTTCTGTAGATCAAAAATGATCTGTTGTAAAGTTTTGATATCTTTTTAGGATTTTACACAAGATGTTCTTTACTGCAGGAGGTTGTACATAAGCAGCAAGTGTATAGATTTGAGTTTCAAAGCAGAGCTGCAGCAACAATACTGCCCTCTGTTGATTGTAAATATGTCAGTGTAAAAGAGAAAACTGTTACATGTGAAAATAAAATTTTTCATTTTCATTTCAAAGTCATTTTCTTGCGTAATTTTTGTTTCTCTTGTTGGTTTGTGAGAGCAGTTTCTCTGACGGTCAGCTGATTTATTCCGTCTTCCATTTCGTCACCAAGTTAAGTGGCACAAGCCATTTGGCATGATCCACCGGTGCATAGAAACAGGCATGTTTTTTTTTTTATTTTATTTGTGTGATAAGGTGTTTGCATTTAGGACACAGGACAGATACAGACAGGGGCAGGATCCAGGCCGAGCCACTGGGAAGGTGGGCACCCGGCACAGAGACACAGGAGAGGAGCAGGGATCTCTGTGTCCGGACCTGTGGTGTAGAGCCCAGCAATCGTCTGTTTTAATTTATTTTTAGTATTTTAAAGTTTATTTATGTATTTAACTAAAGGTTGTTGTGCTGGTGGGCAGCCCCCAGACAATTGTGAGGAGGCCAGCTCATCCTGCAACTGTCAGCCTTTAGAAAGAAAGAAAAAAAAAAGAATATATATGAATATACAATCCAAGTAAATGATGATGAAATGTTGGTGAGATGAGAGATGAATGGGTTTGTTACTGAGAGATGTGATTTCAGATTGCTGGTAGTGACAGGTTGAATGTGTGGGCTATTTTAATGTGTGCCTGTGTATCATTACTAATGTATAGAGTTTAGGGTTGGTTGGTGATTCGGCGGCATGTGCCAACTGGTATTATCAAAATTAAGATTTGTAATAAATGTGTTCCATGTTTTCAAAAAGACGACATTTGACAGAGAAGCAGTTATTTTTTTTCCATTGCAATATGTTCAGTGAGCAGATTTAGCCAATGGTTAATGTTTATTGATTGTTTAGTTTTCCAATTTATGAGGATGACCTTCTTGGCGATAGCTAGTGTAGGTTTGGTAAGATTTGGGTGGGGGTTCAACTGGAGATACAGTGGGTACGGAAAGTATTCGGACCCCTTTAAATTTTTCACTTTTTGTTTCATTGCAGCCATTTACTAAAATCCAAAAAGTTCATTTTATTTCTCATTAATGTACACTCAGCACCTCATCTTGACAGAAAAAAAACAAACAAATGTAGAATTTTTTGCAAATTTTTAAAAAAAGAAAAACTGAAATATCACATGGTCATAAGTATTCAGACCCTTTGCTTAGTATTGAGTAGAAGCACCCTTTTGACCTAGTACAGCCATGAGTCTTCTTGGGAATGATGCAACAAGTTTTTCACAGCTGCATTTGGGGATCCTCTGCCATTCTTCCTTGCAGATCCTCTCCAGTTCCGTCAGTTTGGATGGTGAACGTTGGTGGACAGCCATTTTCAGGTCTCTCCAGAGATGCTCAAGTGGATTTAGGTCAGGGCTCTGGCTGGTCCAGTCAAGAATGGTCACAGAGTCGTTCTGAAGCCACTCCTTTGTTATTTTAGCTGTGTGCTTAGGTCATTGTCTTGTTGGAAGGTGAACCGTTGGCCCAGTCTGAGGTCCTGAGCACTCTGGAAGAGGTTTTCTTCCAGGATATCTCTGTACTTGGCCGCATTCATCTTTCCTTCAATTGCAAAACACCCCCATAGCATGATGCTGCCACCACCATGTTTCACTGTTGGGATTGTATTGGGCAGGTGGTGAGCAGTACCTGGTTTTCTCCACACATACCGCTTAGAATTAGTGCCAAAAAGTTCAATCTTCGTCTCATCAGACCAGAGAATCTTATTTCTCATAGTCTGGGAGTCCTTCATGTGTTTTTTTGCAAACTCTATGCGGGCTTTCATATGTCTTGCATGGAGGAGAGGCTTCCGTCGGGCCACTCTGCCATAAAGCCCCGACTGGTGGAGGGCTGCAGTGATAGTTGACTTTGTGGAACTTTCTCCCACTGTGCTCTCAGTAACCTTGAGTGCTGCAGAAATTCTTTTGTAATCTTGGCCAGATCTGTGCCTTGCCACAATTCTGTCTCTGAGCTCCTTGGGCAGTTCCTTCGACCTCATGACTCTCATTTGCTCTGACATAAGGTCTTATATAGACAGGTGTGTGCCTTTCCTAATCAAGTCCTATCAGTTTAATTAAACACAGCTGGACTCCAATGAAGGAGTAGAATCATTTCAAGGAGGATCAGAAGAAATGGACAGCATGTGAGTTAAATATGAGTGTCACAGCAAAGGGTCTGAATACTTATGACCATGTGATATTTCAGTTTTTCTTTTTTTAATAAAAATTTCTACATTTCTGTTTTTTTCTGTCAAGATGGGGTGCTGAGTGTACATTAATGAGAAATAAAATAAACTTTTTTGATTTTAGTAAATGGCTGCAATGAAACAAAGAGTGAAAAATTTAAAGGGGTCTGAGTACTTTCCGTACCCACTGTAAGTCACCAAGTATGCATAGTGCTGGAGACGTACCCACTGTAAGTCACCAAGTATGCATAGTGCTGGAGAGAGGGGAACACTACGACCCCAGACAAGACATGTTTTTTATTTTTGGACAGAGTAATGCATTTGCCCACCACATTTTAAGAACAAAAATGAAAACAATACATAAACATTAACTTAAGAGTATAGAAACACTAGCCTACAGCACCACATACTGTCATACTGACATACTATCAGAACATCAACAAAGATAAAAGACAGCATGCGGTGCAGAGATATTGCACCGGGATGCATCATTTAGGCAGGTGTTCATATTATTTTGTCCAGCCCTTATATATTTGTAGCCTTAATTGCACAAGACAGGACAAAAGGCAGAACAAATATTTTTATTTGATTTGCATGGAGGACAAAAGAACGAGTCAACGATTAAATGTATACAAATATGCCGTGTGAGAGAACTTGTTCTCTCTCTCACAAACACTTTTACTTTAAAAGGGAAGACCTTAACTTATTACAGTAAGTGTGGAAACACAGCAGCATATCATCATATCATAGTCCAATCACAATCACTGTCACGACAAAAGCAGTCTCATTCAAATCTATTTGTATATGGGAAACAAACATCAGATATTCTAACAGTTAAAAAAGAAAGTTTGAGGAAGTTGTTTATTTTTTGAGGAAGTTGTTTCCTTACTGAGGAAGTTGTTTCCTTACTGAGGAAGTTGTTTCCTTGACTAACGTTACACAGAGAGAATAACCTCCATTTGATCATGAAGTTAAATTATCATAACTTTTATCAGGCTAGGAATTATTCCTGGTTTATTAGACTGCATTAGTTTCTGCTAAGTGAACCTAATAAACCGTCACTCGTTATTCTTTTAAAAAATCCAGTGTTCACATGATCACTTTTCTATTTATTTTTGTCTTCAAGCTCATATAAAAATGGCAAACATTTCAAAACATACGACCGCAGCTATAGTGCTTACACACGCTCAGCAACCAAACACACAATGACAAGCATTAATAGAACAGAAATAACCTCGTCGTTGTACCTTGTTTGCAGCTGTAGACAGAATAAACCTTGCACTCAAATTATTTTCATTCAGTGTTGGCTCAAGATCGTGCAGAAAACGGCACGAGTCAGTGCTACAAGTCATCTCCCCCTTTGCTGATCTGGACTACAGTCTTTCCTCGGGCGTGACCCTTCTCCACCTTCTCCATGGCCTGAGGAACCTGAGAAAAACTGAACGTCTCTTCCACCACAGGCCGGATCTGATAGAGAAAAGATAGATTTTTATAAATTACATGAATAAATTAAAGTTTTTTTAGATACATCTCCATGTTCTTTATTTCAAACTATGCTTGTGCAGGAGTATGCCCAAGTGTGATACATAAGATAGATAAAGGTCTGTCATCTGCATAAGATGAGATAACCCTCAGGTCAAATCATTCAATCTAACATACTACTGTATTTACCCATGTGCCTTTTGTGACCCATGCACTTCTCAAAGTCATTATAGAAATCATCATCATATCATTATATAAAATTCTTACATATTCCACATTTAATGTCTAATAATATGTAATGTAGGGGTAAAATTAGTTGTCCTGTGGGGGGAGGGGGTTCAGCTCCAACAGGGATATTAGGAGATGGATTTCAGCCCCAGTCCAATTTAACCCCTGATGTTGTTTCATTGACAGCCTGTGAAGAGTTTAGAGAAATAGTTTAGTACCGTACCTGTCCCACATCCACCATTTCCCTTATTTCATCCAATGCAGGACCACTGGGTGCAAAGAATCCCCAGCGGTAATGAACTCCTTTGACTAAGTGCTACAAGAAAACAGAATGAGGGAAAAAGCACGAAGAATATCAGAATTACACGAAACTTTACTGTTGACAAGGTGAACTTGACAGTGCACAGATAATAAAGGTCTGAAGCTTGGAGGATGACAAAGCATGTTGAACTGGTCATGTTGCTGCTGAACATCTAAAACAGTCTCAAACACTTCCTCTTAACACTTATTTTACTGGATTTCTACTGAACTACGATCTCAATGCTGTTAGTGCCTGTCATAAAGGACACAGCTAGTGTTCTTTATACTGTGTGCGAGAGAATTCTGATTGTTTGTCTTCAAGAAAAAAAAGCAAGATTTAACTTTTAAACTCTTTCAAATTAAAAGGTTAAAAAGCGTTAGCATTCTGTGTTTTCCCATAGCTGCCATAGGCTTTAAACCTGTATCACATTTGAGTTTAACTTGTGTGTTTATGGCTGTCAGACTTGTCCTGTGTATTAGCACTCCCGTCAGACAATGAAAGGTCGATCTGTATCAGACTCTTTTCATGTCAACAATGGGCGGTTCAGGTGTATTATCTCTTGTTTGACTTGTAAATAAGATAGCCTTTCAAGGGAGGTTGAATGCTCCTCAAACGATTTGTGTTCTCACAGTAAAACACTGATTATTTGCTTCTAAAGTATTTAATTCTGGCTGTATGTCTTAAATATGTTCCTTTGAGATGAGTTAAATCTGGGGCAAATGCCTTCTGGACGACTCAGAACCTTCACAGACGCCTCAAATATGGTCGTGACTTTGACGTCAGATTTAACTCTGATAAGAGGAAGTGTAGCCACACACACGCCTTATCACACACACACACACACATATACTGTGCACACATTGCTCCCGTAGCCAAAGAAACTCAGGCGACAGGGTGGAGATGCAGCCCATTTTCCTTTAAGCCTTTGGCAGCTGGGTAGGATCCCCTTCAACTCATGACAAAAGCTTTGTTGTATGTTTGAGCCTGCGTGTGTGTGTGTGTGTGTGTGTGTGTGTGTGTGGGTATTTTCAATGTAAAAGAAGTTATCCAACATCTTTCCTGAAGGTCTATTTAAACGAGATCACTGTGACAACCAAGCCAGCTGTCGGCGCTCTAGTTTTCTTTTTACTCAGTGTGCGAGTGCGCGTGAACAAAGACATGTACAATATAAACTTCTTCCTGTCCATAAACCCACAAGGTACATCCCCCTCCCGTTCTTTTTACGCAGAGCTGTCATCGCTCTGATGAAAATTGTCTTTCCATATCAGCTCACAGAAACAAACAATTCATCAGCGGATGGGGGAAAAAAAAAAAAAAAAACTCTCTTCCGCCGTGTTAGTCTGAATAATCTGAAAGTTGAATTTGAGCATGCCAATAAACACCCATCCGGGTTCGACTTTGCTTGTGTTTTCTCTGGCTTCCTCCCCCAGTCTAAAGACATGCTGGGTAATTCAGGCACTCTGAATCGCCCGTAGGTACGAACCCGTCCAGGGTGTACCCAGCATCTCGCCCAACGTTAGCTGGGATTGGCTCCAGCCGCCTAAGCAACCCTCCAGAGGATAAGCGGTAATAGATAATGGATGGCGCCATTAAGCCGTCAAACAACACGACACACGATCCTGTCTGGTTACATTTAGCAAAAAAAAAGAAGGGGAGGATAAAGGATAAACAATCAGAAGAAGAGGAAAAAGAAACTGAATATTCTCTTTGTGTGGAAAAGGAAGTGAGGGAGTGTAGTTCTACTTTCTCTGGTGCGTGTCGCAGCACAATGCTTCAATGATTTCATCTTTCTGCCTCGGTTTATTGGAGCTTAATGGCTCAAAACAGCCTCCTGCTGCGGGTAGAAACGAGTGTGATGAGAGCAGGTGATGATTTTGCATGGGTTTGCATCTTCATTTGATCCACTTTTAATCCAAAAATATTGATTAGAGCACCTTTACAAGAACAATAATTTTCATTTTAAACACTTATAAACAGTTAACGGTGTTATGGGTAGAATTCATTCATCTTTAAGATGACAGAATATGAGCTGGCTGGAGATTCTTAGTGATGTAATGGAAATGATTTGTCTAACGCTCCAATCACTTGTTACTCTGTGATTTCACTCCCAAACAGTAAATACGCAGAATTAGACAGAACCTTCTTTTACTTTCCTGCTACACACGTAACATATTCGCTTCTTTTCCAGGTAATTCACACAAAACAAAACGGAGGAAGTCGAGATGTTACTCCCTTCTTTTTTTCTTCACTGGCGCTGTGGATTGTGGGGTTAAGACGTGAACGGAAAGAAGTGGTGAGGGTAGTGCACAAGCCACAAGTGCAGTGCATGCAAGCTTTGCTCTGCATGTCACAGTGAGAACACTGACAGGATGCCACATGTTTGTAGCTGGGTGGGTTGTGGGGTAGGGGAGTGTTGTGGTGCTTATGTTCTGCATATGAAGTCATAGTTCAAGAAGGTTTTGTTTTTTTATGCCTTTATTTGATGGTGACAGCTGAGAAGTGACCAAAAAAACGCAGCAGAGGGTTGGAATCAAACCCGCGCCGCTATTGTAAACTTATCGTGACATCTGTGATGTTATTCGTCCTTATCTATAAGGAAATGACATTTGAGGTGTTTCTGAGCTGAGAGCTGGTCTTGAGGCCAGATGTGACTAGTCATCTGGTTCTCTTTCAGCATTCCCGCTTGTTCATTAACTTACCATATTTTCAGCTATGAATTCTAAATTGCTCGACGTGCAGGGACTGTAGGATATACGTACTGGCTGTGGAGCAGCAGCACAAGCAGCCTTCAATATTAATTTGAAGGCATTTTGAGAATATTTCTAAAGAGGAAGCTAAGCATTGTTATTGTAACAACACAAGCTGCGTCAGGTTCAGACTTCTTCTTTTTTTTTTTTCTTTTGTTGTTGTTATTGTTGCATCATAAATAGGTAAAAAGGCCCACAGGTGTTATGATATATTCTCAGACTTACACCATACAGCCATACACAAATAAGGCAACACGGAAAAACAAACAAAGAGGGTGACTAAGAATGAAAACAGATGAGTGATCGGAACCAATTTGTACGTCACACTGCTAACACTTGCTTGGGTCATATCTCGTCAAGCACATACCAACTATGATGCAATGCAGCACCGTGGGAAACGGGACTATGGCAGGACTTAGGGTTGACTAACCACCGTCTGTGGCTACACAGCCGGAACATGTTTACCATCAACATGCACATTGTTTAGTATCAAATTACCCTACAGAGCCTAAGATAAAGCTTTTGCGTGACGTGCACACATTTACCAGGTAGGGGTACCCGGGAGGACACGCCGGTGCTGGCAGAGCGCACCAGCTCAGCATCACTTCCACACGGAGTCACCTTCTCATTGTCAGCTTTCTCTGAATAAGCTGACAACATGTTATTAGTCAGCGGGACACTATTTTCAAGTGCCTTGATACATGAGACAACAGAAGAGGTAACCAAATCAGAGTAGGACTGTGGGGCGTTATCCGCTTCTGTGCACGGAGGAGTGCCAAGCTCTTCCAGCGCAGGAGTTACTATAGGTCCAGCTATATCGTGACCCATCAAAAATGCAATACCTTTAATTGGCAGCTTGCGGGAAACAGCGGCTGTTATCAACTTTGTTTAGGACATACACACGGTGTATGGGTCTGCGTGCGCGACCTATTTCAATGCCACGTAAAACCATGCCATATCCACAATCAGACAGAGGCAAGAGCCACCAGTGTCTCTCAGTATGCGCACTGGGTGCTGGTCTGCAGGTTTACCAGTTAATGATACGAGACCATCAAATATGAACAGTTCAAAACAGTCATCACAAACTTTTATGGAATTTTGGAGGTCACGAGGTCACGTGTGGGCCTTGAGGTCCTCGGCAGTATTAGTTGTTTGGCTTTGACTAGGTGCCAATCTCTCTCAACACTGTGGTGGCCAGGGTCGAAGAGACCTGTTGCTGCCTTCCTAGACATAATAGATAGCTGGCTTGTTGACGTTCCAATCTGCATAAACAGACATCTGTGTCTCCAGACCAGAATATGCTGATAATAACACCTGCATGGGTAAAGACATTCTCTTTGGTTAATTCTGGGTGTATAGTATTTGTGGGGTTATCTTGGGGTTTAAAGTCTGACCACCACCATGAGCTGGGGCAGAATGTGAGACCGACTCAGGCACTTCTGATGAACTTTGAGAGTGTCTCTAATTCTCCTTGGCCAGGCGTCAATAAATAATACAGCATAAGACATCAGAGGCTCCTGAACACTTTCTTCCTCCCTGACCTCACCATTGACCTTTGACTTCAGCAATTTCTCAACAACACTTACCACCCACAGTGCTGCTGCTCACTTTGTGATTTGCGGTTGTTCTTTTCTTTTTAGCGCTAAACAGTTAGCAATAATGTGACCGGACTTGTGGCAATAGAAACACTCGCGGCCCTTTTTCTTAGGACTCAGCACCTTTGGCACACCGTTTTGCTGAGCCAGAGCAGAGTGAAGCTGTTCCACAGTGAGCGACGGATATATACGGTTCTGTGAATCAAC
Organism: Larimichthys crocea; assembly: GCF_000972845.2. Taxonomy (NCBI): domain Eukaryota; kingdom Metazoa; phylum Chordata; class Actinopteri; family Sciaenidae; genus Larimichthys; species Larimichthys crocea. The sequence goes on along the minus strand of NC_040034.1, from coordinate 19,355,134 downwards.
ACGTTTTTATCTGCTAATACAGCAGCGGATGACAATGACGTGACATTTTGTTCATTTAAATGAACCACAATACGTTATGGTAAAGCATCACGGCTTTGTCAGCTTTTTTTAAATCTCCAGCTGGTACTGTAGCTGTGCCTGTCTCTGCTAGGCCTCAAACTGGAGACAGGCAATGCGGACTTTCACCCTTGCCTCGTCTCTGGACCCAGTACGGCTGGACGAGACGTGATCGTACCGCCTTCTCCCCACCTCCAGCCGCCACGGCACCTTGAAGTGCACTCTCAATGGCTTGGTTGCAGATAGGTAATTACAGTGCTTCCAACTTTGTAGCAGCAGTTTCCGTAACCACACAAACAAAGTCCACCAAGTTTTTTCGCAATTTGGTGTTGAAGACTGGCCTGCACAGATGACGAGGGGATGAACTGGAGTGAAGACAAGCTGCGTCTCATCAAACAACATCAGTGCCTAGCTGGTCGAGCTGGTGCTAATGCTTGTTGGTTTGCTGGATGACGAAGGGCACAGCTGCGCTTGGTTCACACGGGTCACCGTGTCAGCAGCGTTAACATTCAAATGATTGAGGAAGCTGTGGGTTTTTTGTGTGCTGCTGAAACTGAATTAACTAATCCGATGGGACTCTTCGATTGGTCTGCACAGAAAATAGTATGCAAAAAAGTTTTGCACTCTAATCCTCTAATATTTCTCTTCTTACTACACCTGCTAGCAGCAACAGATCAGTTCAGGTTAAGGGTTAAAGAACCAGCACCATCCTTTAATCAATATGCATCTATTATTCTACCATGAATACCTTGAATGCTTTTGTGGCCACCGTCGCAGCAGTCTGCATCATGCCATCAGCAATGCCCAGCGTGTCGGTGTTCTGGAGGAAAGGTGTTACGAGGGTGACATACTTGGCTCCAGTCCAAGGCTTAAGAAGATTCAGGGCCCAACGCTCCGTGTCCCCGCCAACATTATCCAGAATCAGGTCAAATCTAAAAGGCGGAGACGGGGTCGTGTTGGTGAAAACGTAAGACACGAGCAAGGATGCATTAAGTGTGGGCTCACTGAGTGTAAAGGACAAAGACAATGAGAGGATATGTAGGTGGTGGTGCGCTCCGTTTTCTCACACTGACTGCAGCTAAATCGTCACTCATATAAACACATTTAAACATCAACATGAATGAAAACTGGCTGTGGATGTGTGTTTGGGTGTGATTCTCTCACTTCTCCAGAGCACTGAGCGGCTCCTCAACAGGTCCAGCGGTGTAGTCAACCACATGATCCGCTCCCAGTCCCTTCACAAACCGCTCAGCATTCTGGGAGCAGGTAACAGTCACGTGGGCTCCCCAAGCCTTCAGCATCTGGACACGGTGATAGTATTTCAGCATGACAAAAGTGCGTCAACACTGTGATTTGTGTAACTCGTATCAGAAGCACAAAAGCAGCGTATGTCTGTGTTACCGTGGGGAGCAGAGTGTTACCAAATGTTTGAGAAACACACAGAATGCATAATTAATGGTATCAAGCGCTACATCTGTGAAATGTGAGCTATATTATTCAGGTCACCAAGTAAAGTCTGAAACCCGACAGGCCACGCAGACTTTTTATAACACCCCATGACACCACATGATCAGTGTTTATTTCTACACTGCTGCCACGGAGCAGGTGTGAACGTGTCTTCATTTTTGCATTTAAAGCTTTTTGTGTGAAATGCATCATCTCCCTCCTCCTCTTCATCCATACCTGTATAGCAAACGTTCCCACTCCCCCGGACGCTCCAAGGATCAAAACCCTGTGGAGATGAGAAGAAACGCAGGCAGACAATGGTACGATGAATGTGTCAGTGTTTCCTGCGCTGTCGTAGTTGCGCAGACTCTCCTCTCATTAGGATTAATGTCAAACGCACTCCGGGCTTTAAAAAGTGTCAAGTTCACGGCGGTGCAAGGGAGCGTTTGATTCGCTGCCAGAGAACCAGAGCGAACATCACCCAGAGGCTCATTACGGAGCGGGCTAACAGGGGCTAAGCTCAGAAGGAGCACAGAGTGGAATAATTGGCTAGATCAAAGACAGGGAGCTTCTTTGGGGTGGACAGGGATTAGCAGCAAGAGGAAATGTGTGTGTGTGTGTGTTTGTGTAGCCACGTGGCAGTGTTTTTCCACGTCCCCCCCTCACCTCTTCTTGGCACAGTTGTCCTTGTTTAGCCCGCCTGTGTTGACCAGTGCGGACCAGGCTGTGGTTGCCACGTAGGGCATGGCTGCTGCCTCGGTGTGGCTCAGTGACTTTGGTTTGTGGGACACCTCAGCACAACACACATTCATAATAATAACAGTTATAAAGAGTAACAGTGGTACACCTGCTGAGTCATTCTGAAAGAGCACGGCTGTGTCAGATTTAGCCCGATCTTCACTGAGTTTTCATTCGCATGCTTCAATAAAAAGCAGCAAGAAGAAGCTTTTGACTGATGAAGTGTCACAAGAAGCAAAACAACAATCTTGATAAACTTGATACTGATTAAGTTACTCTAAAGTGCAAAGTGAGAAATCTGCCACAGCACTAACAACATGAGCTCAGTGCAACACGAGATAAACAATACCTCATTGGCACTCAGCACCACAAACTCAGCCAAGCTGCCCTGCTTCCATGGTGGGATAGCTGCCCACACCTGAGGAGGAGACACACGACATTCATGAACCAAAGACAGAAACAACCGTGCATCTACATTTCTATTTATTATGATGAGATTGTATAGTAGTGTGTGTGTGTGTGTGTGTGTGTGTGTGTGTGTGTGTGTGTGTGTGTGTGTGTGTGTGTACCGATGTCATGCAGAGGGCCAATCTCTATTCCTGTAAACTTGCGGTTAACAGAAAGCAGAGTGCGACTTCATGAAGTGTTAAAATTAGGTTATTTAAAGGCTCCGTTTACTGTCACACAAGCAGACACAAGGCTGGAGATGAAAACTGATAGACACAAAGTATGACTGATATGAGTAAAGAGGGGAAAATGTGATCTTAAGTTTTTTTTTTATTCAGGGTAAAAAAAAGAAAGAACAATAATCAATACTGTGACTGTGAGCTGACCACAAACTGAAAGTTATTAAAAACAGAAATGAGAACGTTTCAATGATGAGTTTCATTCTCAATTAATGTGTGAAAAGATCCATGCTGGTGTATTCAGAGTGCTGCTTTCCTTTCTACTAGGTCACCTGCTGCACTCAGACACACTCCAGTGATGATGCTCAGCCTAACGTTAAACCAAGAAAACACTTTTACACCAGCAGCTGTTTGCACCGCAGGCACACTAACCCCGCTCCTGCCAAACACCCCGACTCTGCCATCAGCATGTGGCACCGCAAATCACAGTTTACATGACATGTCTGAATGATTCTGGTGTTTTCATGCACAATTAGTTTGTGTTTACACCCGCATGACTAGGTACTTTTACACTCATACTTTATTCATACGTGACTCACTGTGAGCGGTTTCCATAATCATTCAAATAAAGTGGTTAGTGAGTGTACATGCACACATCTCTGTCATCTGCCATTTGCTTCGCTTACCTCATCCCTTTCTCTAAAGTACTTCACGTCCAGGCCACACTCCATGATGACCCCAGACACATCCCTTCCCAGGATGAGAGGGAACTCGCTGCCTGACTGATTGATATTCAGAGGGTCTCTCTTCATAGACAGCGTTGCAGCACCATAGCCACCTGACAGTGAGAGATCAGCACGAGATGAAAAAAACTTCTGAAGGCTGCTGGAGAGACTAACAGCTACATATACATTGGATACACTGACCAGTCTCTACATTAAGATCAAGTAACAGAAGTACAGAAGTGGAATTATGGCTGCAACTAGAAATTAGATTAATCTGATGATTATTTAGTAAATAAGATTAAAGTACCTCATGTGACACCAGCTCAAATGTTTTAAAAATTTAGATAGAAGTGTGTTGTTATCTGCCAAAGCAACATTTTTTGTATAATTAGTAATAACAAACAAAATCCTGAATTACATACTGTAGCCAAACTCAGTAACTTTCCACTACCTACTCATGTGACGCTTAATGACGCTTAAGTTTCTTTTTCCCCAGAAGACGACATAAAAGGCTCTTCGGGTTCAGGTGTCAGGTAATTCTGCAGATTATGTTTAGTTAAACGGATACAGTGACTTCCAGACAGTTCATGCTCTCACAAATCTCACTTTGAAACTTTGTCATCCCTCTATGACGACAAGCAATAATCAAAGTGCAATCCAGCTAGTCACACTTATTTTCTTTCACTAAACAACATCAAAAAATATCACGTGTCCTCCCTCAAGCTCACGGTGTGATGAAACTGGCTGTGTGAGAGACGGAAGACGGGTTCAAGAAAAACATACAACCATAGGAAACAGTTTAAGAGTCTGTGTCCTTACTGTTTAGGAAAGACACTACAGGCAAAAACAGGTTGTTTTTTTTTGTGCACTGCTTCCATAACGTCTTCTGTCAGACTAGTGGAAAGAAAATGTTCAAAATACACGTTCAGTTGTTTCTTTTGCATCTGTGGATTTCACCAGAAGTAGCATTAAATAATACCTCATTTGCATAATTAAACATAGAAATTCAGAAAACTTGTATTATAAAAAAATAATTGATTAATTTCATTTTCATGGTGATATTTGTTAGTTACATTTTTTTAACCCATTCACCTGTAATGTCTTACAAAATGTATAGAATTTTACAATACATATCTTTACATATACATATCTCAAGGTCCTGTGTGTTATTATTTATAGAATATGGCAGAAATAGAATATAATACTGTATATGTAGGTAGGTTTACATGAGTGTATTATCACCTAAAAAGAATAGTTGTTGTTATGTTTTTGTTACCTTAGAAGACCTTTTACATCTACACATGCTGCAGGTCCACGGTAGCCCAGAATGAACAAACTAAACACTGGCTTTGGATAGGGCCTTTCCTAAATTTCCCATGTTTCACAGTCACTATAGTTTCTCCTTCATGCTAGGAAGGAGAGGGTGAGGCGAGGAGGTTGCAAATTGCAAGTACATTGTCAAATGCCACTAAATCCTACTCACTGGTCTTGAGAAGGTCACTTTCTCAAAGGGATATTTTTTTTCTCAGACTCTGAGTCAGAAATCTCCATTTCACCAACAATAACTACACCAAACATTTGATTTTATTCTGAAGATTTTTACTGAAGCATTTTGTTCATATATCATTCATAGCCTGATTTATAGAACATTTTATTCATAAAAACATGAATTTTTTTTTCAAGCTGTTGACAGTATTTTTTCTGATAAATAAAACAAACTTAATCTTAGAAAACTTTTAATACAAAGTAGTGGTCTTAATAGAAGTCATAAAAAAAGACTCCATTTATACTATATTTCATGTTTAAAAGGAACGTTGCGTATGATTTAGTGGCATCTAGCGGTGTAGCAGCTGGTTGCAACCACCTTGCCTCACACTCACCTTTTGAATGTGACAGAGAAACGACAGTGGCCACAAATCACATCAGACACCTCAATTTGTCCACTCTGGGCTACTGTAGAAACATGGCAGTTCAATATGGTGGCCTCCGTGGAAGAGGACCCGCTTTCACTGTAGATATAAAAGGCTCATTCTGAGGTAACCAAGACAGAATTTTAAGATTCTCACTTTTAAGATTAACAGAAAAATAGATATATTATATTATATTCCATTTAAATAGAGTCACCTAAATCTGACACACTGGACCTTTAAGCTTTGTGATGTGGATTCGGGCTCATCACTCACCTCTCATGCTGACGTCAATTGGGTTCAGTCCTGCTGCAGACACCTTCACTATGACCTCATTGGGGTAGTTTATGATGGGGAAACTGGCATTTTTAGTGAACCGCAGCACATCATTGCTTCCATATTTATCAATAACCCACGCAGGCATGATAGTCCTGCAGGTTCTGCTGGTGCTGAACAGTCTCGTCTGGCTGCCATGCCAGAAAACCGACGTGCTCACACTTGATTTACTGAGGCGCAACAAGCATGTGATGGTTCTGACAGAACACATCATGCAGCTCTGTGCAGGGGACACGAACAGGAGATCCCTTATTATCTGAATCTGAAGTCTTCATAAGACACCACTACCATCTGAATACAAACATGCTCGTTTAATATACACACGTCTAATCAGTCATTCAAAAAAAAAACAAAGTAACTCAGAGTTAAGTCAAGACGTCCTCATCCGACACATGCCACTTCCTCGACCGGTGTCCTGGAGGAGGCGCCGACAGCCGCTCCAACCAATCACAGCGCGGCTTCCTCAACAGCCGTCCAATCAGAGAAAGCGCTGTTAGACGGTGACTTGAAACAAACATGGTAGCCTGCTGGAGCGTCACACCGTGCGAAGGTTGCTGTTGATTTAAAGGTTGTCACTTAAAAACTGTGCAAACATGCTCGGCCTGACAATCAGAGAGGTTAGTACGACTGTCCTCCTGTTCCCCGAGCTCTGCTCCGCGTCTGATCATCGCTCTGTGCTGGTTCATAACCAGCTTCAGTGAAATAATGTAGATATGTTGCCACTCCTGCTCTCAAAAACATATTGTCAAGTTGTTGACATTTCATCTGGCTGTTATTCTGTGTTACATGGTTGCATGCATGTGTTATCAGATGCATCTGGCTAACATCTGTCTACATAAACTGAACGTGTTCATTTAAAGCACATTAGTACTTAAATTTTCAAAATATATGACTGGTTTATGACATTTTAATACTGTCCAGGTGGACCTGAAATACACTGTTATACTGTTGGAGATATTTTATGTTGATTTTTAACAATTTCTATCTTTTCTTTTTATCTGATGTGATGTCTAACTTGTGCTTTATTTGAGTACCAGCATAGTTGAAATCATTTATCAGCTGTTTAACTGAGACTACCATCAGCTGTGTGGGGGGTACTGTCCTCTGATGCATGTGAGACAGACAGAGATCGACAGTTTTTGACCTCGTGTGATGACTTAAAACCTGTTCGGATGTTTCGTTTTGTTTTGAAATAGTCAAGGATTGAAAATAGGAATAAGTGACTCAAGCTTTTTTCTGATCAAGCAGCAGAGCTCTGTAAACCTGGCACAGCGGTTTAAGTGTAAAAAAACAAAAACAAGGACAAGACAGCTGGGTAGTTTAATCTGTAGCAACACACAAATCTTTTTTTTTTTGTGAACTATTGAAATAAAATGTACAACATTAACCATGTATAGGAGTAGCTGCTTCAGTTTCAGGGTCCTGGTTTTGCACATGTCGGCTCACTCTCCTACTATCCAGAACATCTGAATAGGAAGTAAATGTCTGCTGTGAAAGTCTCATTGAGTAAAGGACTTGTGATGCAGAGTCACACTTTAACCCTGATGTTTCATCGTTGCTCTTCAGGTGTCTTTGGCGCTCAGGGAGGGAAGAATCTCCCCAACAGAGCTTTGTAGGAAGTGTCTGAACCGCATCAAGAAAACACAACATCTTAATGCATACATCACCGTGACAGAGGAGCTGGCACTGAAGCAGGCTCAAGAAGCAGAAACCAGACTGCTGCAAGGTACGGACACGTGACACATGTTTCTATATAACCTGTGTAAAGTCCTCAGTTGTTTAATGTTTATCGCTGTTTTTGTTCAGGTGCCCCCAAAGGCCCTCTGGATGGAATCCCCTTTGCAGTCAAGGACAACTTCTGCACAGAAAATATCAAGACCACATGTGCTTCCAGGATGCTGAAAGGTCTGTGTGAGCCTCACCGAAAGTGATGCTGTGTTTTTCACTGTATGTCAGTCCAGCAGTGATAACGCACCGTTACTTTTGCCACAGACTACCGTCCACCCTACAATGCTACAGTGGTCCAGAAGCTCTTTGACCAAGGGGCTGTTCTCATGGGGAAGACCAACATGGACGAGTTTGCTATGGGGTAAGGCCATTGTTATCAATGTCAGAGCGGCTAGTTACAAATTAAACCTTTTTTTATTAATTGTTTGATGAAGCTGTGCAGGCTTTCATGATTAACTGGTTGTCATTGTCTTACTTATGTATTTGTCTCGCAGTGCGGGCAGTACTGACGGGGCTTTCGGTCCAGTGAGAAACCCCTGGAGCTATGCGGCTCCCTACAGAGAGCAGACAGGGGCAGCAGCAGACTCTGACTGGGTCGTCACCGGAGGAAGTTCAGGAGGAAGTGCTGCAGCTGTGGCTGCGCTCACCAGCTTCCTGTGAGGGGTCACATTCATGAAATTAAAAAAAGATACATGATAATTGATTTAAAAATGGTGATTACAAATCAAAATGTCCTTTTTTTTTAACTTGGCAGGTCTTTGGGTTCTGACACAGGTGGTTCCACTCGTAACCCTGGAGCTCTGTGTGGTGTTGTGGCCCTGAAGCCCACTTATGGTCTACTGTCCAGACATGGTCTCATCCCCCTGGTCAACTCCATGGACGTCCCCGGCATTATGACCCGCAGTGCCAGTGATGCAGCTATCGTCTTAGGTAGGAAACATTACATTCATACATTGATAGTTGAATGTCATCCTCTTGCTCTTTGTAGATATGGTCTACAGTACATTTCCAGCTCTTTCTTTCTAAAAGATGAATGAATACAGATCAAATTACTTAGTCTAACTGTGTGATCTTCTTGTGGTCTTAGTAGGTTTAAGGGGCCAGAAGTAGCTCAGTCTCTGTGGACTTGGTTTATTAACCCCTAGAGGAATAAATAAAGAATAATACATTGGCCCAAAATACACTCTTATTCTTCCACTGGCCGCAGGCTGTTCTTGTGGTATCAGATGACTAATATCTTTTTAGGCTCCTGTGAATGGTTCAGGGTGATGCTACTTCTGGGACATGGTCAAACAATACAGCCCAGTCCATCCACTACATTCTGCTACTGCACTGGCTTTGGCTGCTGCCATCTTGGCAGTCCTGCCTCCACCGGCTCCTGGCTAATCAAAAAATAGGCAAATAGATCTTTTCTCTAGTGAGTGAGTGAGTGACCTGTCAGATAAAATGAGGAATACTGACATTAAAAGTACCCTGTGTTGTTTTTTGGCCACTTAGTTTTGCTATAGAGTAATTGTTAGTACCATTCTGCTGATCATGACTTGGCATGTAGTATCACACCAACAAATGTAGCAGCCATCATTGTGAATGAATCAGTTGTCATATTAATGGACTATAATTTTGTTTATGTCTATGCAGATATCCTCCAAGGCCTTGATATTAGAGACTCAACAACAATCCCTGCACCTGCCTCATCACTAACAGAGCTACCTGAAGGCTTTGATGTCAAGAACATCTGTGTGGGCATCCCCAAAGTGAGTTTAGCTGTGTATTACAGTCTTTACCTCTTCTGTATTGTCTCAGTATCAGTAAAAATGAACTTTACCTCTTCTGTATTGTCTCAGTATCAGTAAAAATGAACTGAAATAGTCAATTAATTCAGCATTTCAATGGTAGTTGCCAGCTAAGAAGAAGAAACTGTTAATACTATTGATATCTATATCATACGTTGTCTGTTGTCCATCCTGATCATTTTTTAAATATATTTCTTCTGATTCTTTGAATGGAAACTATGAATTCATGTCCTGTACCTGAAAGGTGTGCGTCTATCATCAGATGTCTTGTGTCTCTTAATGTATGTCAGGAGTACCATGCCCCGGGGCTGTCTGAGGAGACTTTAGCACAGTGGAGTCGTGTTGCTGACATGTTTGAGAAGGCGGGAGCACGGGTGGAGCAAGTATCCCTCCCCCACACTCAGCACTCCATCGTGTGCTACCACGTCCTGTGCCACGCTGAGGTGGCGTCTAACATGGCCCGTTTCGACGGCCTAGAATACGGTATGAACATTTCCACTAGGGTGCCACATCACACGTGAGATTACACAGGGAATCTGGAAATAATGTTACACTGTTGAACTCTTCTGTCAGGCCACCGTAGTGCAGTGGACAGCTCGACGGAGGCCATGTATGCCTCCACCCGACATGAGGGTTTCAACGACGTAGTGAGAGGGAGGATACTGTCTGGGAACTACTTTCTGCTCAAACAGTAAGGCAGCAGATTGAACCTTTCTGATTCACTAACCCTGATTTCAAACCGTCAGTGTGTCAGAGCTGATAGTATATCATGTTATCGGTTTGACCTTTTCTTTGCTCTATGAGCCAAGTTCCTATACGTGAAATATAAGAGAGGCTAAAACTACTCTGGTGGAATTGCGATATTTCAGCATTTTAACAAGCATTAACTACGGACTTCCTATATCTCCTCTCCTTAAACAGGAACTACGAGCATTACTTTATAAAAGCTCAGAAAGTCCGCCGACTGATCGCAGATGATTTCAAGCGCGTGTTCAACTCAGGCGTGGACGTGCTGCTGACGCCCACCACTCTGGCTGATGCAGCCTGTTACTCCGAATTTACCCAGGAAGACAACCGAACACGCAGCGCACAGGAAGATGTCTTCACCCAGCCTGTTAACATGGCAGGTACAGAGAGAAAAAAACAAAAAAACACAGTTCTACTTTCAGGTATAGGAAGTGTGGGAGGATTTAGAAACTTGTACGGGTATATTTTGCCTGCATGAATATAAACACATGCTATATGCACCCACACAACCATGACTGAAAACCTGTCACCCAAAACTACATCCGCTTCCTATTTACTATTCATACCAGTCATAATGAAATTAAAAGGGGAAATGAGTATTTGTAAGTAAAGCAGTTCTCATTTCACTTTGTTAAACTCTGATGGCAATTCTGGTCAATGCATCTTTTCAGATCAGTGGACCTCGCAGCCATAAAGCATTGTGTTTGTATTCAGTTAAACTTTCTCCGCCTTTTATTACTCTCCAAACTAACCTGTAACTAACCTTGAGATCTAATCATTGCCTTTTTCTTTTTTATTTACCCCAGGTCTCCCCGCTGTTTCTGTGCCAACTGCTTTATCAAGACGGGGCCTTCCTATTGGTTTACAGCTTATCGGCCCAGCCCTCCATGACAAGAAGCTGCTCAGTGTTGCCCAGTGGATCGAGCAGAGGGTCGGATTTCCCTCCATCTGTGACTATGGAGACTCCAGCGAGACAAGGAATGACACAGGAATGACCAAAAGGGAGCAGACTTCAGCTGTATGAGGGAAAACCGCACACAAATAACTGTTGACAAAGTCACTAAAGACAGGCACACAGAGCGGACTATGGTGGACATTTTGAGCTTGCAGCTCAGGACAGTTTTGTTGGAGATTCAGTCATCACTCCAGTGCGATAGCTTTAAGTACAATAAGTGATTAAACTCAATGATGTACAACATGCATCATATTTGAAGTGCAGGCATACTGTGTTCAATCTGTAACCTGCTGCTGTATTTGTTGTATGAAGATAGTGCTTAATAAATGCAAGCTGGTTGAGTGGTATTTATTATGTTACTGCACTGTTGCTAAAAGTAGACACATTGGTGACACTTGATTTGGATAGCCTGCCTACTAATTTCTAGGGTATTTGTAACATTTCAACAGCTTTTAATGAATGTTTTTAGATATTACTCTGCTGTAGTTATGGCTAGGTTTAGGCACCAAAAATATCTTGGTTGGGTTAGTATGTTCATGAGGTTTCACATATTTTGTAATCTGTTAAACATACAGACAAAGCCGAACATTCTAAACTGTCAGTAGGAAGACTATCCGAGTTACCGACACATTTTCTTCTAAAGCTCTGTTCTTCACCTGCATCTGTTTTTTGTAATATGCCATCTTCGTGGATCTAGGTATGGCGTCTCTTGCATGGTCTTGGGAGTTGAGTTGCCATGAATCTTCTTAAGAGTGATTCCTAACCTTTCGCAAAACCATGGGGTTTGACATTTTTGAATTCTCAGTGAAATGTCTCTAAAACTATGGATGGATCACTGCGAAATTAGGAGAATGAATGAACCAGAATATTTAATTTACTATCACCTTAAGGCAAGACAAAGGCCTCACCCCTCACTCAAGAAGCGGGAACTAGCTAATTTGTGCTAGTCATCTTGGTCAGGTTCAGGACAACTATTGGATGGACCAGTATGAAATTTGATCAACATTCATAGTCCCCAGGGGTTAATAACAACACTCCACTATACTTGGTGTTAAATGACATACTAAACTAAAATGATGAAAGTAGTGGACATTACACCTGCTAAACATTTAGCTTTGTCATGCTGAGCATGTTTGCATGCTGACTTTAGCATTTAGCTCATACCACTGTGCTGTGCTAGCATGACTATGAACATTATATTTTATATTAACACTTATCAAAGTAAAGCCTTGCATATATTACATCCAAGCAAGATCTTTGATGCTGAGTAGGATATAAATTTGTAAATGAATCTATGTGCTTGTCAGGAAATGAGTTTATTTCTTAGAAAAACATGTTGTCCTCCTTGTGCTACAGAAAAAAAGATACAGAGTTTGGTAACAATTTTGCACGACCAAACACCATCAGCCTCTTGAAACCATTTTGGCTTACCTTCCCTGACACACTAAGACTGTCCACATTAAAGTGTTGGAATCAACTTAAGAGAAATCAATCCAGTAAACCAATTACAGAACTGGAAGCTGTCCAGGTGCAACTAAGGTGCTACACTGAGTCTGCAATAACCTGCTCTAGTTGACTGCAGCTCCACGTAATCCTGACCCATTTCTCTGCTGGTAGGAATCTATATTTGTCCTTGTAACAGTCATATATTTATATATTTGTTTTATTTTCCATTTATGCCCCTTTAAAATCCCAATGTTAGGGTTAGCTGTAAAAATCATAAATTATTTTATGTATTTATTTATTTTTTTAAACCAGTATCAGTCCTAATCATACATATCAAATATTATTTTAAACTCCTCCATGCACCTCCATTTTATGGTCTAAGAAACACAAAAAATTATATAAAATTAAAAAGCCCCAGGCCTCAAATGAAGTGGAGAAATGAGAATTTACATGTTTTATATTTTGTATTTGAGCAGGATCAAGAATAGTGTTTTGAATGGGTTTAAATGTGCACATTTAGGTCTATTTTAGTCCACGTTGTTTACAATAGGCTATAAAAAAAATACACTAAAAATGTGAGAACACTCAAAAATGCACAACCTTGCATGGAAAATCATGCAAATAAGCTAGAAAGTAAAAGCCAAATACACAAAAATGTGCAAAGGGGCATCAAAGGGTTAAACTGATAGTGTTTCAACATGTTTGCATAAACGCACATCTCATAGTCATACTTCCTTCTTTTAACATTATTTTATTTTATATTCTTACCTCACTTCGTTTTAATATACCACACAAATCTCAGTTTAAAAAAAGAAAAGAGATCATTAAATTCAACAAATGACTGTCAAGAATCAGTAAACATAACATCTGATTTCAAATATTGCTTCATAAATGAGGTGAAACATCCTGACTACACTGGCAGATTTTATCATTTGTTCTGACAAAATTACAATTACAAGCAAAAATGAGCTGATAAGAAGAAGCTATTTGATGTGTGGTGAGACTAGGTCCTCTCTAATTTTGCTGTAGTGCCTCGAAGTGCCAGCTCACTGTTTCTACATTTATCATGCAGCTAACACATTTTCTCAATTAGCATATAGCACAACATTAAGACAGTTAAGAATAGGATTAAAGGCTTGTTTTGTAGGTACATTAGCAATGAAGAGCTTCATCTTTAAAGGAGTAGTTTGATATCTATGTCATATAACCAAAGTCAATTTTAAACAACTAAACTGGCTGGTTTAGCAATGGTTCAGCAACATTTTACCTTATAATGTGCATTATTTATATATATAAATCAAGCTTCTTCTCCTTTATGACAGGAAGTGATCAAACAGGTCAAGGTAATTCTGGATGACTACAACATGGAGGAAACATTACAAAATGGCTTCTGAGCTGTCTGTAATATGGATATATACACATATATTGAGCTACTTTTGCTATTTCCAATCTCATATGCATACAAAGCTCAGTGTGAAAAGGCATTTTTTTTGGTTTTTTTGAGGAAGTGAGAGGTGTGATCACCACAGCAGAGAGAGGACAACTAAACCGTAAATATGTTTTGGCTGGTTTGTGAAGGTGCAAAGAACAAGTTGTGTCTTTCCTGGAAAACCAAGGAAGTATGGAAAAACATGCAGCAAGTGTGTGTGGGCCTGTTTCTCATTAAACCAGATGATTAGTAACACAGCTGGGTGGTGCTGGGTGAAGGGATTTCCCCCAACACGGAGGATGGTTCCTTCAGCTAGCACCTATTTTTGGAGTTGAAGCATCACTGTGTGTGTAAATGTGTGTTAGGCCTGTGATGGACTGGTGACTTGTCCAGCGTATATAATGATTCTTAGACGATATCCAGTTTAGACTTTCTTTTTTTCTTTTCTTAACTTCTGATATTACCTCTAAAGAGAGGTAATATCATACCATTACCTCGAAAGAGAGGTAATATCATTACCACTAAAGAGAGGTAATATCAGTAACAGGTTAACTATACAAAACTAGTTTATGTAATAGACCACTGCCCCACTCATCTGTTTGATTTACAAGACAAATAGTATTAGTTTACAACTATTGTGCTACATAGACTTTAAATATCAGGCTTTTATTCGTATTTTAAAAATGATACTAGAAAGGGAACAAGCACAATAGAAAGCAGAGGCCATTTTGAAGAATGAGACTTTTTGCTCACAAAGGTTTCACACAATATGTATGTAGAACCTGCAGCATGACATGACGAAACCAAGATGTCTTACAGACGGTTGCCAAGGTGCCGGATAAATGGATGATAACCCTGTCATTACCTGCTGGCATTTGTACCTCGTACAGAAAGACATGTTTGATTGATAATTGGCTGTTCAGGCTTACAGATGTTTAATGCATAAGTCTGGGAAATGTGCTTGTATGATATTATAACCTAGGTGTCAAAAACAGGAACAGGAAAGGAGGACATGCTGTCAGCCAAGGTTGGAGGCTGTGGTGGTTAATCTCTTTGAACCGTGTCAGAAGTTTGGTACTAAAGCACATCTGAACCCTGCAGTGATAGAAGCCATGATAGCTTCACTTTGTATTATAATATAATTATATGTTGGCCCTGTTGGTTTGCCAAGTCTCTACAGTCTGATAGCAGTCAGCAGGTCAGCATGAATGTTTTCCTCATAAAATCTGACATAGTGAAGCAGCTGTAAGTTAACTGTGTGCTCTTTATTTTTTGTAGTCGTAAATACATTTATTTCAGTTGAGAGCAATGCACGAAAGCCAACAGAGAGATGCTTGCTGTAAATTTCCAATGCAGCCACTGTTTCACAGCAGACTTTGAAATAAGATCTCTGTCTTTCTCTGTTTCCGTTAGTCTCGTTGGTCAGGATGTGGTCACTCAGTCTGCCTTTAGTTAATGTCATTTTTTAGATAATTTGTTCAGATACATTACCTCTTGGTAATGTTTGATTCGTAACAATGAAGTTTTAAAAAACAGATGTCTACTGGAGGTTTTATTGGGCTGTTTGTCAGACAGTTAACTTCCCTGTTTTGTACCACTGGAGAAAAACTATCATTAATGACATATTTACACACACAAAAAAACAAAAAAACAACTAAGTGGGGTGTCAATTAGCCCACTTGGTAGAGCATCTGCCTCATGTATGAAGGCTAAGCAGCGGCACAGGGTTTGTGGCCCTTTGCTGCATGTCGTTCCCCATCTCTCTCTCCACACATTCCTGTCACTCTTCAGCTGTCTATGTCACAAATAAAGCTTAAGCCAAAAAGTCTTTAAAAAACAAACAAGTAAATGAATACAAGAGAGAAAATAATCATTTAAAAGCATCTTAGCCTGCATGAAGCTAATAATAACATGTATAAAAGTTTAAGTTAATGTTAGCATGCTAACAGTGCTCAGTTAAATACATGACTAAATGTCTGCAACAATGCAACACTAATGTCATGCTAAATGCTTAGCAGGTGTATTGTTTACTATGCTTTGCATTCTAGTTTAGTGTGTTAGCGTGCTAACATTTGCTAATTAGGCCTGAAGACAAAAGTACAGCCAAGGCTAATTGCAGTCCAATTAGTTTTGCAGGTATTTGGTCATTGACCAAAGTTTTGGAGAAGTTTTGACCTGATGATGGCGTTAAATGAAAAGTAAATGAAATACTCAAAACCAGTGCAGAAAAGTCATCAAAGCCGTTAGCATCACCGTATGATAATCATAAGTCTGTACAAAATGTTGTGACAACCATTCTAGCATATCTAAAAAAGAAATTCTCAGTTCTTCTTAAATGTACGGTGCAGATGATGTCAAGCTTTTTCACTCAACTGAAGCAACTGAGAATTCTCTTTACTTGATTTCCTAAAGGCAGTAAAAATAAACACGCATGTCATTGTATAATGACTTCATGGTTTCAGTTCTTCCACAGCCAATGTTACACCCAGCGCAGATCAACGTAGATCTCAACCATCCTATGTCACGTGACGTAGGTATCGCTGTGGCTTCCCGGCAGTATTGGTGATGTGATATCCGTTCTAGCACATGATAGTCCTTGACTTATTGATAAGCAACAAACTCACACAGAGACACCGTGGAACGAATGCTCAATCAGTGTTGAGGCTTGACATGCCCAGATGAGATGGCTGTGATGCAAGAACAAAAAAAAAGAAAGAAAAAAAAAGTGTGGCCGTGTAGTTGCTGGTGTCAGACCACTTCTCAGAGGCTTCGACGTCATTGCTTTGAAATGCAGAAATGTGTGAGTGGTTGTCCACCTCAGTGAAGAAAGCTTTAGAGCAGCGGTCCCCAACCTTTTCTGCGCCACGGACCGGTCTCATGTAAGACAATATTTTCACGGACCGGCCTTCAAGGTGTGGGGGGGTAAATACGACAAAATAAAATGATGCAACCGGCATAAAAACAAATATAAAGTGCATAAAAATACAACTCACCATTACGCTGAATTAGTGGGAGCCCTGAGCTTGTTTCTCTGCAACGAACCGGTTCCATCTAGGAGTAATAGGAGAGTGTGTTTCTTATGTCCAGTCTAGTTCGTAATTCAGTTTTGGTCGCTGAAGAAGCTTTCCAAAGACGTTTGTTTTTTACTTATTTTTGCTAGCTTTGAGGGCTTAACTGGGGTAACGTATCACATGACCGAGACGAGTGTCTTGACCTGTCTTAACCTGTGTCAAGAGGCACAGACAGATGTAATTGGGAAAGAATCCAGCCATTTTTAAAAATAAAACATCATAATATTATAATATATATTTCTGTGCGGCCCGGTACTAAATGACCCACGGACCGGTACCGGTCCATGGCCTGGTGGTTGGGGACCACTGCTTTAGAGTGTCCTTCACCTCTCCCTGATCCCCCTCTCATTATTTGTTCCCTTGCATGTGCCCCCACCCCCTTCTCTACCAGTGAACAAACACTTATACCTGAACTCAGGTTTCTCCTTACGTTTCAGGTGGAGGGGAGGACATAGGTGGAGTGGGTGGAAAGGAGGAGGAGGGCCTTAAGTGGTCACACTCTGGCGGTCAACTAAAGGAGAACTCTTCTCTTGATCACCTGACCGCACTCCAGTGGCATTAAAGTTTCACGGGCACACTGCAGGAATGTGACTAGTACTCCGTCAAGTCTCTGTTGCTTCGGATTATGTAGTAGAGACAGAATGGAGAAAACATAACATGTTTATGAGGAAGGAGCAGGGGTACCTGATGAAGAACAAAGGGGGAGGGAGGAATGAGAGGAAGGCTCTTGGAGCAAAGGTCCTGATCTGGGTCTAGCTTTGGAGCAGATAAGATGAGCTGGACAATACACCCTTTGTCATGTGATCAGGGAGGGATGCAATTCCCACACAGATCAAGAGTGGGTGCACAAGGAGGGGGTTGGATGAGAGGTGGCAACAGGTGAATTCCAGCAGTTAGTCTTTCATAGAGAGGCCCTTTGATGGAAAAGCCCCAGCACCAAGCCTGCCTCACTAGCCTTTAAATTATTCATCCCACTCAGTTAATTATTAAAGTGAGTTTTATTTGTCTAGTACACAATTCTTCCTATGTGGTAAGAAGACTGTATTTACTGTTACTAACGTTGGCACCTGATGCTTAAGTTGTTTGAGACCCTGTACTGTCACATCAGGGAGCCAATTGTGCAAACAAAAAGTAAAGTCTATAGATGTAAATAGCCTGTATAAATAAGTATTGCAGATTTCAGAACTGGTTGACAGGAATTTGACTCAGGTTTCAAGACAAGGCTCACACTTGTCATGTCATTAAACTGGAGATTTGGGGTGAGCACAAAAACTGTCCCTTTGATTCGTCAGTGCAAGGGACAAAATGTGCCATTAGCTTCTTGTAGCCACCACGATTGCACAAACAGAGTTCCCTTTATGCAGTCATGAAGCCTGTTGAGTGAAACATTGAGGATGCAAGTGAAATATCCAGTGCAACCGAGGACTGTGAACTCAGCTGAAGTTACAGTGACCTTTATTTCAATTTCTCCATTTCTAAAGCCATTACCAAAAAGAGTCAAGTGCCATCTTGTCACTTACAATTCAAAGCTTTATTGGACTTACAAATTTTAAGATTTAAAAGCAATCATTTTACACACATATTTCCAGAATTTGTAATGTGACATTTTCTAATCTTGTTTACAATCACATTTGGGCCTACGAAGCCTGGTCAAGTATCCATGATGCTTTCTGGGCACGCAGTGGGGAATAAGATACCAAATAACTCTTCTCTCCCACTCCCCTTTTGAAGGCAGTCCCATCCGAGAGAGACCGGCGGTTTCCTGGAAAAGGGGAAGTTTTGATATAGTCCATGGAGGGACCCTGCAAAGATCAGCGGGACAGGACGAGAGCAGCGGGGCGCGTCACCGGTCGGTGCGTGAGGACGGACACGCACTCTGGGCTGCCATTGCCCAGAGTGCACGCTTCTTTCAAACACAAATTCCCAAAATGAGGACAGGCAAAATGCTTTGGTGAAATCCAAAATGCGTTTATGGACAGGGCTTTTTTTTTTTTTTTAAAGAGAACTGCTCTTGGAATAACGTTGCGTCCCCAGTCCAGCCCCAGCCAGTCTTGGCAGGTCTGTGTCCAGTGCCAAGAGCCATCAGTCCGGTCATTGGGACCAGCCGTAGAGGAGAGAAGCTATGACAGCCAGCGGGAGGAGCATTGTGAAGGCGTCGATACTCCCAGAGCCGTTCTTATCTGCGGACGTCACGTTCACCGGGCCCATGGTAGTCATGTTGTAGGATGTCGAGTTGGACATACTGGTCATATTTTTGCCTGCCTGAGCCTGGACCACCTGTAAACGTACAAAACCGCATCAGCACATGTTCTCTGCAGGGGAAGAGTTTACAGCACAGCAGCTGAACCATAGAGTATTGCATATGCGTGCGTAAAAGTCAGGAGGCAAACAGACGCGCACGACAATTTCAAACAAGCTTTGCACCCAGTGATGAGTCTTTAAACATGCACCCCTCCAATGAGGATAAACGTCGTTTTAACTTCTGGCTTAAGATTTTTTAATCAACAATTACAAAATTAAAGGAGACGGGTTTCACGTTCCGATTATTTGAAACCTTAATGCACCCATTTAGAAATTCTCAGGACATTAAACACCCAATTAAGTTACAGGCAACTGAGTCTGCGTTTTTAAAGTTTATTTTAAGTCACTTCTGCTGAAATACAAGAGGTACTTGTAAAAAAACACAAGCTCCCACTTCACATCTTGAACATCCATTAGTTAGAAATTAAAAAGCCATTTCTGACCTGAGCGTTTGTTAAGACGCTTAGGAGAGGAAAAGCCACTTTCAAAGCTTTCCTGCGCTCAAACTGTGAAACCACACATTTAAAAAGAATTTAAAGAAGAAAAAAAAGGTCACAAACTAACCTGTGATGAGAGGAGATGGAGAGCCAGGAGGAAAACTCCAAGGTGAGCTAAACACATCTTATTCATCTCGGTGCTGAGTGTGACCAAAGGCTGGACTCTCTGCGCTGTTCGGGTCCTCCGGTTAATGAAAAGGTGAATGAAACTGGAGCGGCAGCCGTGCGTTTTATACCCCCGGTGACATCATCAGACACTCAGCAGCACCTGCTGCAGCCTGGATCCTGCTGCACGTGAACGCCTATAATTTATCCCTCCTCCCATTGGTCAGCTCACAGTAAACACAGAGTTGTGGTGATAACTGGTGTCTTTTCAATAGTCTCCCCACACCCGCGTGTATATGATGTATACAGATAGTATCAGTATTAGTACTAGTAACACCAATAGAAATAGCTTAAGGGGCACTGGGGGGCTTAAAATTCACTTTTTCTAGCAGTAAGGGGCACTGGGGGGCTTAAAATTCACTTTTTCTAGCAGCACAAAATACACAAAGTGTATTCAAAAAATGAAATAAAATAGAAGAATCAAAGATATATAATATATATATTTTGGACAAGTCCTAAAAGTTAAATAATTCATTTTTAATAGGTTATTCAATAGACACATAGTATGTAGCATTGTAGAAAAGTGTGTGTGTGTGTGTGTGTGTGTGTGTAGGAAGGAGATAATTTTCCAAAAATAAAATAATAAGAAAGAATTATTAGTATTATTACAAATAAATAATTAAATTAAATGACTTAATTAAACAACAAAACAAACTATTAAATTGAATTATCAAATGAAATTATTTAATTTCACTTGATTTATTTGAATGCACAGGTTATTGTATAATGTATTGCCACGAAAAAGACATAAAAAGAAAAGAAAAAGAAATAAATGAACCCCCAAAATAAATATTTGCGTTGCGTTATAAATAAGCGAAATGTATATAAGGGTATGTGTGTACAGAGAGTGATATATAACAGAGAGACGGGCGTAAAAATGATAATAATACACATATTCTGTTGACATTTTTCAAAATAAAAGCTCATTTGTTCCCTCCATCATGGAGAGGTGGCGTCCTCCAGTGACCGCCGCCTGTCAAAAAATGCGACTGCCGGTCACTGTTGACCCTGCTGGGTTTCCGTACTTGTCCTCACTAGAAACTCTTCCGCAGAAACACAGCATTGCAAGAAGTCGGAACTACAACAACACCACATCTGCGAAACAAGCCGCAGGTTTGAGTTTCTGTGCTCGTTGCTTGGCCGCGGAGCTACCTCACCTCCCCATGCTGCTGTGCCGGGTTTCGGCAGTAAGCCGGACGTTAGCGAGATGGGGCCGGAGGTCACAGCAGGGAGGTGGCCTCCTCCTCCTCCCCCGGGCTCTCTCCTTCAGCTGCGGCCGCTGTCATGGTGTCAGTTCTGGAGAGGCGAGCTCTGCTCAGGCTCTGTACCGAGACACGGTGCTGCTACCCCGCACCGAGTTCCCAATGAAGCTGACCGGACAGAAGCTGCTGGACCGAGAGCTGGAGATCCAGAAGGTACGAGGCAGGACCAGCCCCCACTCACAAAACAGCCAAGTTCATTTCAGTCTTCTGGTTGGCAGCTGGACACACATTGTAGCACATGGCCTTTAATCTTGTATATTTATTTATGGTGCATTCTTCAATTCGGCATACAGCAGATGACTGAAAACAAGTTATTGTTGACTTAGGTCAAGTCAGTATACACAGCACCTTGATGCTTACACACAGCTCTATATTATTGTCTTATTAGAAATATGAATACTGATTATGTTTTGCAGGTCTGTGGATTTGCAGATTTGTACTCCTGGCAGAGAGAGAGGAAGTCCAAGAAGGAGTTCTGCCTTCATGATGGACCTCCGTATGCCAATGGAGACCCTCACGTAGGACACGCACTGAACAAGGTGATCAATTCAAAGTGTGCTTTCTGTTGCTCATATGGCACATCATAACAAGTACTAATATTCTGTTCATTGAACGTTGTTTAATCCAGATCCTGAAAGATATCCGTAACCGCTTTGAGGTGCTGCGGGGGCGACAGGTCCACTACATCCCAGGTTGGGACTGCCATGGCCTGCCCATCGAGCTGAAGGCGCTCGGGGAGTTGGGGACCGGTGGCCTCAGTCCACTGCAGATCAGACAGAAAGGTAAAGACGGACAGAAAGCTGGATGGACATGAGGCCTGTTAGACTTGCTGCTGCTGTAACGCCTTGTTCTCCTCCCCATCCAGCACGGGCGTTTGCAGAGGGGGCCATAGCTCGTCAGAAGGCTGCCTTCCAGCGCTGGGGGGTGATGGCAGACTGGGATCAGTGCTACTACACGTATGACGGGGCCTATGAGGCTGCTCAGCTGAAAGTCTTTCAGGAGATGCACGGCAAGGTGAGCAGTGATGTGCTGTTCGACATTCATCAACCTGAACCGTATTTTTGGTAGCCAGTACAGATTGAGAGCTCTGCACCAAACCTTGTTTTTGCCACTGACAGGCTCGTAAGTCTATCTACAGAGGTGGAGCTTTTATATTACAGAGAAAGATCTTTTTTTGTTTAACTAGAAACAGTCCAAAGCCACCAGACTCCACTGTCAAAAACATAATTTTACCCATAGTCCTGCGCTGGTTCTCGACTACAGGGCTCTCACTCAATGCCAGTTTCAAAAAAATGGAAAAATAAGTTGAAAAAAATAGTTTCACTTTAATAATTTATAATAACATTAGTTGTAACAACACAAAAGCAACAGGGAATGAATGTAGTAAGCACAGGCGTTGACATTTATTCCACTTGTCGTTATTCCTCAGGGGCTCATCTACCAGGACTACAAGCCAGTCTTCTGGTCTCCTTCATCAAGGTACTAGGAGGCATTGATGCTTTTATTCTGTTCCATATAAATATAATAACTGTTAAGCTACTCTCATGTGCCTCATCAGAACGGCTCTAGCAGAGGCAGAGTTGGAGTACAACCCTGAGCATGTGAGCAGAGCTATCTATGCCACATTCCCTCTGATCACACTACCGCCTGAGATAACCTCAGAGGAAGGTAATACAAATACACACACACACACACACACACACACACAAACAAACACACACACTGCTAATTCAGATTGAATTATACTTGTGACTGTGATCTTCACGTGTGTTTCTCAGCAGGTCTGGAAGGCGCCTCTGTGTTGGTGTGGACCACCCAGCCTTGGACCATTCCTGCCAACCAAGCTGTTTGCTACATGCCCAACGCCCAGTGAGTACCTGCATCCTAATATTCCACAAGAAGCTCTCTGTGGTCAGAAGCTGATGAAGATGTACGTTGTTGGGCTTAAACGCCTTGAGGCGTACTCGTCAGTCTTGTCAAAGTCTTGTCTTGTGTTTGCAGGTACTCTTTGGTGAAGAGGGCAGACAACTCTCAGCTGCTCTTAGTGGCCACTGAGCGCATGGGCAGCATGGCTGCACTGCTCGGCACGGAGCTGGAGAGTGTGGGCACATTCACAGGTAATGCTGACACACACACAGAACAGAGTATTCAGTGTGTGTCTTGTCATTTCCAAACATTTCTTCTCTTTTTAAGGCTCACAACTTGAGGGTGGGATCTGCAAACATCCCACAATTCCTGATAAGGAAGTGCCACTGTTGCCAGCCAATCATGTGACTATGGCAAAAGGAACCGGATTGGTCCACACAGCACCAGCTCACGGCATGGAGGATTACAGCGTGGCTTCACAGTTTAAACTGTCTGTGGTATGTTTTCTGTTGTACTTCAAGCAGTGCTGAAGTGATCAGCTAACAGGCAAAAACATGGTCGACATGACATGACATGGTGAAACATAAAGTATTTTTTTTCTTCTACTGAAGGAGTGTATGGTGGACGAGGACGGCAAGTTCACTGAATTGGCCGGCCCCGAGCTGCAGAATCTGTCTGTGATGAGTGAAGGGACGGACAAAGGTGCAACAAAAATATGTGAAAATAAAAAACAAAAACATTTAGAGGTCTTTGTCTGTAACTTCTGTTTTTTCTCTTTCCTGTTTGTCTTTGTGGAATCTCCCTGTTAGTGATTTCCATGCTGAAGGAGTGCGGGGCTCTGGTGAAGGAGGAGCAGTGTGTCCACAGTTACCCCTATGACTGGAGGACGAAGCAGCCCGTCGTCATCAGGCCCAGCAAACAGTGGTTTATCAACACGGCGTCACTTAAAGACAAGGCTACGGTCAGACTAGTTTCTGTTTCCTTTCGCAGAGAATCTGAAGCATTTTGCCTTTCCAGGAAGAAATGTGGTTTATGTTTCAAGGAGGGGACTTTGATGTGTGTGTGTGTGTGTTTCCTCCAGGAGGCTCTGCAGAAGGTGCGTGTTTTACCGGAGTCGGCGCGGAGCAGCCTGCTGGCCATGCTGGACAGACGGACCTACTGGTGCATCTCCAGACAGCGAAGCTGGGGCGTCCCCATCCCGGTCTTCTACCACAGAGAGACCGGAGAGGCTCTCATCAACAAGTAAGCCGACCCACTGCGCAAATGCAGACAAACAAGCTTGTACACACACAAATATTTCATACACACATTTTTAAAGATATTGCAGACAAATTCATACTCAAACACACATCCCCATGTCTCTGGTCTCTGCAGACACACAGTGTCCCACATCGCAGATCTCTTCAAAGAAAAGGGTAGTGACTGTTGGTGGGAGCTTCCTATTGAGACTTTGCTGCCAGCAGAAGTGCTCAAGAAGGTGAGTACACTGTAGGTGTGTTAGTGTGTATGTGGGGATGAGGTTAAGTTGGGTTTGAAGCCTGTCAGCCACGGTGAGGTGTATAAGCCAATCCGAAGATGGCAGGTTAATTGGTGACTCTAAATTGTCCCGTAGGAGTGAATGTGAGTGTCAGTTGGCCAACTCATTTACCACTGCTTGTTCACCGTCATTTCACTTTGCGTGTGTCTCCATCAGAGTAAAGCAGGTCCAGTGACTGACTACGTTCGTGGAGAAGATGTTCTCGACATCTGGTTTGACAGCGGAGCATCATGGGCTGCTGTACTAAAAGGTACAACTGAAACATTGATCGTGAAACTGTACAAATAGATGAAGCTCTTTTTGTGGCAATCGGTATCCGTGAAATTGGTCGATCCTGCTCAAGTAGAGAAGATGTGAGCGGCGCTGTCCTCAGAGTAGCAGCAGTTAATTCTCCGGCTCACTTCAACGTCTGCCAGCTTTTAAAATGCCGTTAATCAAGGCTAATTTCATTAGTTTTATCGTGGAGAAAGCTACTTACACTCACCTCACGTAGTCCATTTAAGTTGCTTTGCCAAGTGTATCGTCAGCACAAAGCAGTCGCTTGCTGAGCACAAACTTGGATTAGATGGCGGTGCAGCCTCAGCACACCAGGTCAACTTGACAGAAGTGGAACAGCAGACGCTGCTAGATTAAGTCAGTGTGGGATCATTTCAGCTGAAGAAGATCAATTTGTTTACGAATCTTGAAATGTTTTCCCTAAACAGGTTAGTAATTCTGACTAGAGCATTACTGCTAATTACATATAACTATATATGAAAAAACATAAGGAATAGATCTAGATTACCCCAAGTGTCTTTGTCCACATTATATTCTGGGAAACGCACAAAGTCAGAGTAGGCGATTGTGCTGGAAATTTTCACCAGTTTTCAGTCCAGGATTTTTTTGGGCGGTGGCTCGATGACACGCTGAAGCCACCCTGAACATACCCGTGCACCCCGAGCAGTGTTTCAAAGTTAGTCTTGTCAATTTCTGAACTCATCTGACACATTTCACATTGCTGCTTGACTGCTCCCACGAGTGGGCGTGGCTTCAGCACATTCAGCAGACAGTCCTGGAGCTCAGCTGCTCATTTTGACGCCTAACTTCATATCGATATTTGTAATCATTCAGATTTGGCTGGGTGGTTAATACGTTCTCATTCTTACTTTACACAGACTTTAAATATGGTAGATCTCTATTAGCAGGATTGCAGTGACATTTTGTACATGTGGACAAATTGCAATAACTTTAGTCTTCCTCTGACATTTCCTCTCAGGCCATCATCAGGTCAAACTTTTTAAATTTGTCCAGTATATGTTTTTATGCCTGCAAAACTAATGACATTCCCATGAGCCTCAGCTGCACTTTGCCTTGAGCGATAAAGATGATGAACACTGTGAACGTTGTAAACATAAACATGTTAGCAGTGTAAGTTCAGTAAGTTAGCACGGCTGCAGACTTGTGTGAGCTCGTCGTAAAGCAGATAAGTCCGGCGGCTCCGTGTCGTGAAGTGATTTTAAATGGAGACACTTGTTTGCTTGTGAATGAGAACACACAGGCCAGTCGACTTGCTAAAGCGGAACCCGTTCCCTGTCGTTCACTGTTTGTCATTTCCAGAGGAGATAGACGGAGACTCTGAGGAGCCTGAGTCGCGTCTCAGCTGGCTCCCCGCTCCACTTCGCAAACCCCTGGCCACAGGTTGTTCGATCAACACAGTAGTCCTCGTCTTCTCGTGTGTCTTTGGCCCACTCTGTCTTTGTTTCTCAGGCTTTTACTCTGGTCTCCTCTTTCTGCCCTCAAATGCTCTCAGATATGTTGTAATTATACACTGAATACACACGAGTGGGACATGTTGTGCCCTACTGAAGTGGGTTACAACACTGGTGCCAGATGAGTTTTTCTCATCGTCACTCTGCAGAACATGTCTGATTACTAAAACACGTTCTAGTCCAGTAAATTCAGAGAGCATTTGAGTGTGTTAGGTCATGCGGAAGTAGGAGATTACAAGGAACTCTTGAAGACAGCATGAATCTAAACTCTTCCTCACTCTTTTTCTCTCTTTTGCATGCAGAACACACACCACAAGCGCCTGGCTTTGGAGAACACTGACTGTTTGCTTCTTTTTTTCCAGGATTGGCTCAAACTCTTCACTTCTTCTCTGCTGTCTGTGGATTGATTCTGAAAGTTGTTTGTGCCCGTGATGCCCTGGCTACAACACCTGTCTGTTTAGAAAGCTATCTACATGGAACATGTAGCCAGCTTGAAATGAAATAGACAAAACAATAGCTTGTTTTGTGTAGTGCACACACAGTGGGTTGTTGCAGTTTTTACAACTAACACTGGCTGGTCTTTCTCGTCTTTTCCAGACACTTCTGTCGACATACCCTAACCATTTTGTTTGCCTTATTTTTGTAGCATGAGTTCATCCTTGTTTTTTTCTCCTCCAGAGTCAGACCCCAGGGCAGATGCATACGTGGAGGGGAAGGACCAGCTCGGAGGCTGGTTTCAGTCCTCGCTGCTCACCAGCGTAGCTGTCAGAAACAAGGCACCTTACAAGTGAGTGTTATGTGCCAGATGCAAAGACAAGAGAGGAGTCCAAACTGAAGCAGCAGAAGCTGAGACATCCTGACTTTTGGCTCAAAAGTTTGGCATTTCTATGCACAAATATTTGTTTTAATACTACATTTTTAGCCACACTAACCCAACAAGTACAATATACACATTTTTGCATTGTGTGTGTGTGTAGGTCTCTGGTGGTCCATGGCTTTGCTGTCAGTGAGAAAGGAGAGAAGATGTCCAAATCTCTGGGCAACGTCGTGGATCCTGATGAAGTCATCAGTGGAGGGAAGGTAAGGTCAGAGGAGATGGTATAAATAGTTTGACCTCTGGGAAAGCGTCCTGTGACTTTAACAAGGTTTGGGTTTGTTCCTGTGACGATCTTATACAGAGAAAAACAACTTTTCGTTATTAAATCTTTTTCCAAATACATGTGGGCAGTTTAGCTGTTCATTTCCCCCCTAATCGCCTTTAGAGGTGTGTAGCTACATAGATTTTTGGTTCTGTTTGCCACCTGCTGCTGAGACTTTATCCATCATAATAATGGAGATGAATAGATTTTTATTCTATTTTGTAGCAATATCTCAGCTTAGATTTAAAAACCATGACAAATGATGTTAACTCCAACACTAGATACCGCTAAGGAGCATGTGGTGTGTTTTTAGTGATTTGGGGGACCGGAGTCAACATGAACTTGTATAAGTCCTAAAACTAGAACTCTGTTTTTATTTCTACATTGTCAGGACGCCAGTGCGCCAGGCTATGGGGCAGACGTGCTGCGTTGGTGGGTTGCGGAGTCAA
Source organism: Larimichthys crocea (assembly GCF_000972845.2). Classification (NCBI taxonomy): domain Eukaryota; kingdom Metazoa; phylum Chordata; class Actinopteri; family Sciaenidae; genus Larimichthys; species Larimichthys crocea. The sequence continues at coordinate 19,327,166 of NC_040034.1, read as the reverse complement.
ACGTCTTCTCCGAGGTTCAGATCGGACCGACTGCACTCAACTCAGCCAGAGAAAGCATCAACAAGGTACCAGCGAGAGAAGCATGCGGTATATTTTTCTTGTTTTATGACACTCACTGCTTTCACACTCTATTCATCTGCCTCTCCCAGTTGAGGAACACTCTGAAGTTCCTGCTCGGCAACCTGCAGGGCTTCGACCCACGCGTGCAGGCCGTGGACCCGAAAGAGATGCACTACATCGATCAGTACATGTTGCACTTGCTCCGCGAGTACAGCATCAAGGTGTGCTTAGGTTTTTTCTTCCACTCGTACTGCTCAGCTCAAACAGAACCGGGTTGAAATGAGTGTACTGTGAAAGCCACTGAAGTAAGTGTGTGTGTGTGTGTTTTTGTGTTTATTTGCAGGTGACAGACGCCTACAGTGAGTTTGATGCTGGCAGGGCCATCCGTGTCCTCCAAGCCTTCATCAACAGAGACCTCTCCAGCTTCTACTTCAGTATCATCAAAGACAGGTAAAGGACTGACGCGTCATAAAAACGACTTGCTTTAGCTGTGGTCGTGCTCTGCCGGTGGCTTTACTCACGCACCTCTTTGTCCTCCTGTGTTTTTCATTCAGGTTGTATTGCGAGCCAGAGGACTCACTGGGCAGAAGGTCATGTCAGACTGCTTTGGAGGAAATTCTAGATGGAGTGACCAGATCCATCGCTCCAATCCTGCCACATCTAGCTGAAGAGGTCTATCTACACGCACCAGGACATGACGGTATGTGTCCGTCGCTTTGTGTTGCCAGGCTATTCGGGTTACTCCTTATGCCGAGCGTTCATGAACTGTCATTGTTTCTGTAGAAGGGGAGACGTTATTCAAGAGCGGATGGATAAAGAGCAGTTCTGTGTGGCGGCGACCAGGATTGGAGGAGGCCGTGGAAGGAGCGTGTGCCATCAGAGACTCCTTCCTGTCGTCCATACCAGGCAAAAATGCAGCTCAGTATGACCTCACCATTGCCATTGAACCCGGTCTGCTGTTTGAGCTCATGGAGGTAAATCAGACATTGTTAGCAAGTCACTAAATTTAAATAAATGCAAACCAGTCCACGCTGGAGATGACTTCACAAATGCTGCAGCAGTGGACTGTGCCTTTTTAAATGAGCAAATACGTAATAGAAATCGTCAGATGACTACAATAATACACAAGCCACACAAGCGTTGTCTGATGATGTCAATTGTTTTCTGTCCAGAAGATGAAAAAATGATTTACTAAGATATTCTTTCATTATTTAAATTTCTTTTTCTTTTTTTTAATAATTGTGTTCATTTGAATTTCTTGTGTTTCTGTGTTATAGCAAGATAAGATGTCTTTAAATCTGCACTGAAACTCACCTGGAAGAAAACATGAAAGGTTTTAGTGCACTTCAGCCTTCTGTGGCTGAAAAGAGAACAACAAACGCTTACTTAAAGCAACATTGCATAGAAATTGGTATTTAGCAAAAACTCTGTTTCAGTTTCAGAGTGTAATCCTGCTGTGGTAAATATGGACAGCTGTACACGTGTATTTGTTCTGATTACATTACTTATGATCAAAAACTAGCGAGTCAATAACTTTGCAACAACAGCAGACATAGCAGCAGCTAATATTACTGACTAGTCCAACAGCAGTCAGCCCAGCTCGGCGTCTGTCTTTCAGCCTTTTATTTCACCAAGCTCTCACCAGCCACTAAAAGTCAGTCCCACATTTACTCTTGTCTGGTGGTCCAGAACGCCTGTGGTACAAACACTAACATTCCCCCAGTGCTCTGATATCACAATCTGGGCAGCCCGGCTAACAAACTGAGCTAACATTAGCTAACAGCAGCTACAGTTGGCAGCAGTTTACTTCACTGTCCATCAGGAAACTCTGTAAATCACAGAGGCAGAGCAGCTGGAAAACATTTTCTCTATAAAATATGATCCAGTTTCACCAAAATCAGTCAAATAGTTGGTGGTGTGTGACTTAGTGCCGTAAAGCGTTACGTACTTCTCCTGACCCGGAGCCCAAAGTTACATAGTGTGAGAACAGACGTACGAATGACAGAGACACCATTCACCTGATTACATGTTAATATAGCACCAAAATGATTTTAAATTATTATTATTATTAGTTTTTTTATGGTAAAAAAGTTACATAATGTTGCTTTAGAAAATTGGTCACATTTTAAAATGACACTAGTATTGTTACTTTTAGTTTCATACTGTCTGTTTAAAGGGACAGTATAAATTCAAACTCTTCCACTTCACTTTCAGTCTCTCCAAGAGGAGCCCACCTCCACCTCCTCACAGCTGGCAGAACTGATGATGGTAGCACGGGTCAACCTGACCAGCAAGCTACCCCGCGACCTGCCGCCGGATGCCATCCTTAGCCACGGCACATTCCTCATCAACCTGGAGGGTGAGAAACATCTACTCTAAACTAGTGACAGTGTTATACTAGACCTCACAGCAGACACTTCCACCTGTTAAACACAGATTCAACTAAAAATATTGTTGGGTCAGGGTCCTGGCATACATGCACACCTGAATGAAACAGAGCCACTGTTAATGCTATTAGTTAGACAAAGCAAGATTAATGAGAGAGGCTATGTTTGGATTTGGCTCGCTACGGTAATCTATGCTACATGGATAACTCTGAGGATCGGATCAGTATCGAACAACAGCCTGACTCCTGACCAATCAGATCCGTGGAAAATTACCAGTACAAGTACTGAGTTACATACACAGTATTTTGGATTCTGTACATTAAAATTGTATTTTAGTTGTACTGTGTATATTCGTAGTATCTTTTTTTGAATATAAAATGTAGCTACTGCTGTAATCAATTGTAAAGAAGTGATGCCTTCCAGTTTGCTCAGTGTGTGTGTGTGTGTGTGTCCTGTCAGGTGGTGTTATCCGCGAGGACAGTCCCTACGATATAGCAGTGGTGCCCACTTCTGCTGCTCGGTGCCCGCGGTGTCGTCGCTACACTGCACAGTCGGCAGACTGCCTGTGCCCGCGCTGCCAGGCGCTCGTCTCACAGGCTCAGTGACGGGCCAGACGTTGCGTCACCATGATGACCAGCACACCATCACCTTGGCTGTTTTTTTGTTTAGCAGCTTTCAGATGAAAGCTGCACTCGAGGGCTGAATGTAGACCGTCATTACAACCCTTGTCTCTGTCAGCTGAGCGACGTAAAACTCACTCCACATCAGCTGTCGCCTCGCTCATTTTGGCCGCTGTCAGTTAACCTACAGCTCGGCACAGAGCTGGCGTTGTAAAAGCAGGTACTGTTTCTCAATGTACTTCAGATGTCGCTACTGTTGTACACTTAACACGTCAAACTCCTCAAACAGCAGGCGTGAAAACCAAAAGCAGCTGTGGGCACTTGGCTGTGGCATGAATGCACTAGTTTGATCTGATACAGCATGAGCAACAGTTTACTGTACATAAAGTTTGAAAATGAAGATGTGTCACTGTGTGACGACAGTACAGAATCTATATTGGGTTTGGGGAAGTTGTTGTAATCGCCTCTCTTTGTATAATAAATCCCGTTCCTTGTAAACTGAAGGTGTATGAAAAATGTCTAAATTATAAATAAACAGTTTTCATGGGTGTCAATGAAATGAATGCGTAGCCAATAACGCTGCGTTATGTCAAGAGAAACCTCTTTATTCTGCATCCGTGGGAGCAGCTGGACGTGGTGACTACAGAATAGGAGGCGTACAGGCACAGCTAGTGCAGTCTGCATATATAAATAAAAAATAAGGTCCATATTTCTTTATGATACATCTTTTGTCCATGAGAAGGAAAGGGAAAGGAGAAATGCCAAACAGATATGGCACACCGTTGGGACACCCACACACCGACATCTAACTGAAAATGTGAAGTGACAAAGGAAACCATCTCATAAACATGTCTGCCCACAATACTCTTCAATAAACACAAGTATTCAATAGAATTTATGTTACATGCGCAAAAATATGATGGATTAAAAAAAAAAAAGTTAAAAGGTTATCATATCCACTCTATGTATCGCTGCCTTCTACAATTAAGCTGTGAGGAGGAATCTATCATATTAACATGAGCTGAATGACAAAACAAAATCAAGAGGGTGAGACGGCCCTTTAATCACGAGGGTGGAGGGGGCACGGGTTCAAAGATGTCCCCTCTCCATCTCAGGGGTCAGTCCTCAGTGGTGAGGGCCTCCACAGCCTCCAGAAGGTGCAGGGCCAGGCTGTACTGAGCGTGGTTCTCCGGGAGGATTTCAATGAGACGGCTGACCAGCCTGCTGGTCTGTGACAGGGGAACCAAGGGGCACCTCAGCTCGCTGGGGTCCTGCAGCACACATAATACATTAGACACATTACAAAGAGGCTGCTATAGGCCTTTTACAGCAACACCGCAGAGCTTCCGATCAGGTGCTGAATAAAAAGTTGTTCGACTCGGCTCAACTCCAAATTAGACTCCAGTCTAACTGAGTGGACAAGAGGAACCTAAGAACATGTATTAGATGACAGTGTTTTTGGTCTCTCACCATAGCCTTGAGCCATGTGCAGAGAGTCGGGGGCAGGCGGGCCAGCAGCTCCATGGCAGCCTGAGTCTGGCTCTGACTGTGGAGCAGTGAGTAGCTCAGCCTCTGGCCTGTTAGCACCAGCAGCTGGGAGCCCAACACATCCTTATCTTCCACCTCTAACATCACCTGTGTGATAAGATGGCAACCACGCACTTCAGATAAAGCAGAACATTTGACTCGGCAAACACTGTGCTCGCTCTAAAACACTCCCTCTTACCTCTTCAGCCCGGAGGTCCAGACCCTGGTTGTAGAGCTCGCAGACGAGGTGCCGTTTCAGGATGTCTGGGTTGACCTGCAGCAGGGCGCTCAGCTCTTGACAAAGCGAGGGCCACCAGTCAGCATTGGGACCGTTAGAGGGGAGAGGGGGGGACCTGGTGCCAGAGGTTGAGCTAGAAGTGTCACCTATAGCCTGCACCCAGCCAGTCAGCACCCGGAGGAGGAACTGAGACAGAGCAGAGTGTTGAGACGATTTAGAAGGTGTTTCAAAATCTTATTTTTCTATTGACTTCTAGAAAAAGTTACAGTCTGCTCTTGTACCTCTTGTCGTATTGAGACCAGACCTGGATCCATGACTCCACTGGGCATCAGCTGGATGCTCGTCAGATCTCTGAAGAACGCATTCTTACCCTGGAACATAAACACACACACACACACACACACACACACACACACACACACACGTTGGTGCAGAAATAAATCAAGACCGTAGTGTTTAGTTTTTGCAAGAAATTCCACCAGAGCTGTAAATAAAGCAAACCTAGATTTTAGGTCATTTTAATAAATAGTCAACATTTTATTTAATGATTCACTTTGCTGGATGTAGACAGGCTTTCCTTCACAGGCAGCATGAGGATTTGTGTGTGTGTGTGTGTGTGTGTCTGTGTGTGTGTGTGTCTGTCTCCTCACCTTGCTGTCAAACAGGCTGAGCGGTTTCACCTTCAGACTGAAGGTCATGGCAGCATGTAGCAGGGACGCTAACAGGCAGTGGTGTTGCACCAGGGGGTAGTGGACGCCTCTCTGCTCCAGGGCGAGTTCAGCTATGGACGCGGGGCCGTCGGCACCGAACCACACCTCTTCCACAGACAGCTCTGGAGCGGGAACCTCCTCCACCGCCGAGTCCGCCTGCATGGAGGAAAACAAAGGGAACAGAGGAGACGATGAGGAGGAGGAGGAAGAGTTGTGTGCAGCTCATTCACATTATGATCGTAACTCACCATTTAGTTCGCTAATTAAATGCAGAATACAGCACATGCACACATTTTAAAGTGCCCCCTCTAAACATGAATTTAACAATTTGTACATACCAGCAGGATTTGTGACATCACAACGGGTTGGGAAGCCAATCATAGGCCAGTATGCAACTAACGACAAAACCATATCAGAGCATTCATCTTAAAACATGTCTGGAGGGCATCTTTAAGTAAGCTAACTGGATAATAAAACCAAATGCTTGTCAAGCGGACGTGTTGTTAGCAGTGGTGGCAGCGACACGTTTCTCCATGCTATTTTTTGGTCTCTTTACTTACATAGTAATTTAAAAAAGCCAAAGAGCATTGTTTTTTAACCAATACTCCAGTCACCTCCATGAGGATCTGCAGCAGCTGGACACAGCAGCCCAGGAAAGACGTCACAGCTTTGTCTCCCATCCCGACATCCTGCACACAGGAACACACGCCCTTAATATATGCAGCCTGATAACTACATCTGAAATAATCCATGAAATTAGAATGAATACATCTGGAAACACACACTTACCCGCCGACATAAGCGATCTTTAGGTGATTTGCCCACCTGGGAGAAACAAGCAGGAACAGTTTATATATCGCCTTCCCTCAGATATACGTACTGCATTGTCTGTGCACTACTCACCTTCTCCATGAGGAAGGCTGCTGCTGACAAACGCTTGACAATGAACGTACTCCACATCATTGTAGAAATGCCTGTGAGAGAGAAGATTCAGTGGAGAAGCAGTAGCACGCTGGTAAGTGTCTTTCAAAAGGTGCTGATTTAAAAATTACACCTATTTTTCATAATCACAGATGCAAACTGCTATTAGATACATTAGATGTATTATCATATAAATATATTGGCTCATCACCTAGTTGGATATGTGGACTAGAGACCAGCTTCAAATGTTCCACAGCCCAGGATAAGTATCGACCCTCCTGAGAAGAGAAGTCCAGATTCAAGTTCTTTGTCATTTATGAAAAATGATTTATGAAAACTTTCCCCTTTGGTGTAGCAGACTAACTGATGACAGGACATGACAGGTGAGCATAAACCAACAGAAAGATAAAATGAGTTATACAATATGTGTGTGAATGTGCACCTCGGGGTCTTTGTTCCACTGCACTACGTATTCCCAGCAGCAGTGGGCGAAGAGCAGGTCAGGTGAGAGGGAGTGTGGGAACCGCTGGCACACTGCCACCAACAGCTCTGAAAAACACAGCGGACAGTGTTTGATGAGGATTTGACATATAGTGTGTACCGTGGCAGTCGTTGTGTTGCTGCATGTATCTACAAAGGTAAACAGGTAAAGCTTTGTTAAAGCTCTTTGCATGAGAGCCGGTGTGCAATTAAATACCCAAATTTATGTACGTCAAAGCCGACACTGATCAGTTCTTGTCCGGACTTCATTTATGCAGCTAGATCCTGATTAGTCCTGACCTGCTGTCCTGTCTGCGTCCTCTTGGCTCTTCTCCTCCTGCTTCTTTTGTTCTTCTCCTGTGGTCTGCTCCAGTTTGTCATCAGCATCTTTGTCTTCTTTCTTTTGGAGGATCTCCTTCAGTCTCTCAGGGGCCAAGTTGTGCCTGAACACCCACTTGGAGACACTGTCTGCAATGCCACCTTCACAGATAGATACGAAAGAAAAATGTCTTATATAGACACACACACACACACACACCCACACACAATATATATATATATTATGTTTTATAGCCTACCTGTGCCTCCCTCCAGCAGCGTTTTGATGGAGCACTGTGCTGCAGCTCCCCCTGCTGCTCCTTGCGGAGGAGGCACCAATAGCAGAGTCTGCAGCACCAACACATCCTCTAGCTGGCGAACACACACCACCCACTGCTCCAGCTCTAGGGACACCGCCTCCCACTCTGACTGCAACTGTCACACACACAAAGAGAAAAGAGTCTGAGTACTGAATAACTCTGAAGTGAAATTCTTCATGCAGATTTCTGTAACTACTCTATGTCTTTGAAACATGTTTTAAATTCATGACTTAGTTTACACACTGTCAGGTACTTTGGAGAAGATGTACTGCTTTTGTGTTAATGAGCATCAAATAGTTGGTTTAGTCAGCAGTGCTTTGTTTAAACAGTTGGTGAAGACGACGTGGGAAGCTCCAGCTTCATTCTTGCTTCAAACTCAACCCTGACTAAACAATTCTTGTATTTCAGAATTTCATTTCTTATGGCAGTGGCATTGCCAGACTCATGTGTAAATGTGTGTGTGTATGCATGAGACCAGAGATGATCTATGACAAAAGATGACTCATTATAAGCCACACCAATAGTGTTAAACGGTATACACTTATTGTATCCTGGATGGATCACACCCCCAGGATGTGCGCTGAATTTGATATGGTTGCCAAACCATGATATGACAGGAATGGTGTCAGGAAGTTGTCAGCTCAGCCCGGGGACGTCTCAAGTGCGCTTACTCTATAGGTCAAACAATGCAGAAGTAGACACAGATACAGGAAGTGACTCTTAAGACTTCTCCACCCACCTTGCTGTCAGCCCGGCTTGTGATGCTGGCCTTTGTAGCGCGGTGTGCGACGAAGGCGGCCAACAGAGCAGCGGCAGCGTTGTGGGACTGGATGCACGTGCAGCGGACTTGCTGCCACCAGGGGGAGATAGACTGAGTGTCCCACGACTCCTCGACTGCACCTGAAGATGAGGAAGAAGAAGAAGAAGCGGTAACACTCCTCTCGTCCTGCTTTTTTGTTAACTTTCATCGACTGACAGACAGACGCTTGTGCAAAGAAGTCAGCGCATGCTGGACATAAACACACAAACACACACCTTTCATGTTGCTGAGGGCGATGAGTAGTGTGTGTAAGTTTTTAACGGTTTCTTCTGGTTTCTGTAGCATCTCCTTCTCTCTTTGCAACCACACACTTAGCAACAGAGACTGAAAGTGCAAACAAGTAATGTTAGGTTAAAAAAAAACCTCATTCAGTACTACTAAAAGTCATAGTTATAAAAATGTTCTTTCAATGACACACAAGAAAATATAAAATGTACACATCATGATCACATTTATCAGCTGTTTTATTTCCTTAACTTATTATTAACCATCTGTCACTCACTTCTACATCATCTTACCAGCAGCTGCTGTGGACTGATGCCAGCCTGCTGCAGTGTGTCACAGACTTTGTGGAGTGGGCTTTTTCCACACAGACAACCCCAGAACATGAAGTTCCCTGCAGAGGACACGCAAGAGCAAAACACTCTGGATTTGTATGATGTACTGTGTCATGGTTTCTAATTGGGGGTAAGTAGTCAGGTCAGTGCGTTATCATCATACCGAGGTGATTCCATTCAGTTTCAGACGTGCGGATCACTTTCAACTCCCCGCTCTCCATGCACTCCATCTGGGAGATAAAGGCTTGGGCGGGCAGGTGTGAGTCAGGTGAGTCCTGAGCAAAGGAAACACTGGGTCTCGAGGTGAGCTGGGCATAGCGTTGCAAGGTGGGCCCAACACGGGACAGTTCCTCCTCTATGCCTTCGAGGGAGTCCTGCTGGGTCCGAGAACAAAGAGTTATGAGGAACAACAAAGAGCTCTAAGGTGAAGACTGGCCTGAATGGTAGCTTTACCACAAGCCTCAAGTCAGCCTGTGTTACTATTTATGTTTCTATATAAATGTGTGTTGTCTTACATTTGTAGAGCTGGCCTCTATGTCTGCAGCAGAGTGCAGGTTCTGGATGTCAGTATAGAGCTGAAGCAGTTTCAGCTGTGAAGAGCAGAGCTCCAGTAATGGAGTATCCACTTCCTCTGGGTCTGTAATGCAGAAACACAGGAGCACAAATAAGAAGATTCAAAAAAACATATGTATGCGTATGATATGTACATGCCCAGAACATTTTGCATTTCACACCCGAGCAAATCATTTAGAAACCAGTTTATGACACGTTTTAGTTTCAGGATTATATCTTTGATCAGGACAAACGCTTTTCTTCTTAATAATAATAAACTCGTGCTTCACCTTGCTGCTTCAGAGCATCATATAAGGCGGATGTGACATTGGTAAGACATGAGACAGGAGCATTCTTGTTTGACAGCAGAGAATCCAAAGCCTGAAATGAAGTGCAAAGACTGCGGTTACACATGTGACTGTTACAGCTGATGATAACAGCCTTTTCTATTAGTGTCTGAGGATATCTGTACTGTCTCTCTGGTTATACCTGCTTCTTAATGGCAGGGTGTTTGATATCCAGCAGGACACTTTTGGCTTCCTGCTCCAAAATATCTGAAGAGAACACATGATTAAAACATAGCTTCAACTCTCTCTCATCTCTTGTATCTACATCTCCATTTCGCTTTCCTTCTTGTATCTCTTACCAGGCTCCACCTCTCTGCTCCTTAGGATGGTAGTCAGTCTCTTTAACAGGTGCATATCTTTAGCACGCTCGCTCTTCTTGTCACTGAAATGATGACACAAAGATGAGAGTTTGGATGGACTGCTAGCAGAGAGACAAGGCGTAGCTGTGGTTGTAAAAGTAACTGATGGCAGTCCAGTTTCTATTCTTTAGCATGATCTAAATTAGGCCCTTGAGTTAAGGGGATTTATGATGTAAAACACAAAGTGTCATAGCTGAGGTATACAATACAAATATTACTAGAGCTTCAATTCCTACATATAAGAACCTCAATAGTAAATAGGCAAAATTAGAGTTTCAGAAATAAACGTACCACATATCTGCAAGCAACCTTACAAAAAACACTAATTGGCTGGTTTTTGTATGATCAAGGGTTAGATATGGCATGTTAATTAGAGAGTGTTCGATCAGTGGTTGTCAAACTTTTTACACTGTGTACCACCTCAGAAAATATTGGGCTCTCTCCACCATTATGACCGTGATGTCAAAATACATTGCGGGGGGCTGAGGTGGGTTGCTGGGTGTTATTTGTGCTGAATATAACCGCTGTGAAACAATCAGGAAATAACTTCTCTGATTAATCAGCTTTATCAAGGCTGGCGCTCGCTCACTCTCATTCACTGTCTATGTCTCTCGACCAAAGCTCTCCTTCTTTCTTTAGAGGTTGGACAGCTCCTGATAGTTCCAATTTTATAGTTATTTTAATTTGACTTTTAGAAGTACTTTCACTGTTTTAGGATTTTGAATTCATTTCAAATAATGGTCGGTACCACTAGAGGGAGCTCATACCATACTGTGCTAGACTTTTCCTTTAAAAAACGCCAGCTGATCTACATTATCTTTGAGTGTGTGTACCAACCTGAGGGCCAGGTGGAACGGGATGTTCACTGTCCTCAGTGCTCCTGTAATGGGATCGAGCAGACACACCTGCTGAGTGTGGAGCTGCCAGCCCTGACTGGTCACACTGTTCACCCCCATCAGACGGTAGCCAGCATACAGCAACCTGGAAGTGCAGCAAGCACACAGAACATTGAACATAAATTTAATTTTGTGCTATTCCCCATATGAAGCATTTGGTGATGCTTTGTTTGTGAAGAAATAGCTGTAGTAGGTCATAAACGGCTTCAGCTTCATTCTGTGAATGCTTTGTTTGTACCTGCAGTGTTTGCCCACAGTGAATGCTCCGACTCGAGGCCCATGCTGCATCGCCCACACCTCCAAGATTCCCCTGCGGGGGGCGTAGATGACCAGGAACAGAGCATGGCGTCTGGGGAGAGAGGCAGAGGGGGAGAACTCCCGATCGCCTCGCTCCTCTGGAACCTGGAGCCAACCTAACTGAGCATCTCGGTAACCTGTAGTTACATAATAAAGACAAGACAAAGGGAATACACAAGAAGGATGGAAAGGCTCTACTCTCATCTTCCTCTAAACTATTCAAAAGATCTCTTTACAAACCCTCTACATTATTCACGTCTTCACTCTTTTCTCTCTGCTTTCTCCTCACCTTTCCACATGCGAATGGCAATGCCCCTGGCCAAGTCCAGCAGTGTGACTCGACCAAAGTCATCCGTCACTCCAGCTAGCGTGTTGCAGGGTGACAGACAGATGGACTCGCCGTGGCGACGAGAGTCCGGGAGACCAAATCTGCACAGGACGGGTCAGATTTAAGATTCAGGATGACGAAAGGACATTAACAAGCTTCATATTGCCTGTGTCAATAGGGCACAATAGGAGTGCTGCATTTGTGCTTGTATATCATGACTGGTACCTGATCCCCAAGGGCGTTGCGGCCTCCACCTTCGGCTTCTGTTTCTGAACAGCCTCCTCTTCACTCTTGTTCTTGTTCCAACCTAACCATCCGCTGAGAGGGAAACAGCAAAAGAGAGCGATGAAATGCTGAAAGATCAGCCTCGGGGAAAGTGAGCACCAGACAAATAAGATGATGAGTCCGTTTAAACAGAGGATTAAGGGAGGCTAGAGTATAATAAAAGGTAATATAGGATAGAAGGCAACGGACAACATACACCAGACAGAGAGTGAAAGGGAGGATAAACCACCCTCCTGGATGGATTAAGCAGGCATTGAGCAGAGAACGGGCAATAACTCAGAGTATTGATTGGGCTGCTTTGTGCTGTTACAGCAACAGAGGATTGTTAACAGAGAGGCTTTAAGTCTGTCTGTGTGTCTGACAGGAACCAAACACACACACACACACACAGAAACACTGGACAACACTATTAGTCTTTTAAACAATGCACCACACAAATTGAGATGTGGGTGTTGGTTCTGTCCTGCTCCCTTTGCTGTTTCCACAGTAACCAATTGCTCATTGGATACTCAGTTTCATTGATGTCATTCATGGTTTCTTGTACATTTGATATTTTCTTTTCTTTATACAAACACACACATTCCTCATACCTGGCAGCACTGAAGAGGGCCGAGGTGAGTTTACTGGCCACAGCCAGAGCCACGTGAGAGAGGAGAGGCTGGGAGCTTCCCTGGAGACGGGAAGACAGAGAGACACACACACACACTCTTTTATCTCGCGCTGTTCTTTGGAGCTCACGTCACCACATATGTGGACGCACAGCGCTTAAGACTTACCATGAATGTACAATTACTCGTCTGTCTCACTCACCTCTACAGCATAATAAAAGCCTGTGTACGGTCCACCTCCCACAGTGATATACTGGCTCATTGCAGGAGGGCTGCCTTTAACTGAAGCATTAAACCCCCCCAGGATGGACGCATTCTTCATCTGGTCAAACACACACAGCGTCATTATGCCTAACAACAGGAGAGATGAAGAGGGGGGAATGGATGAACAGACATGTGAAAGGATGAAAAGAATTAGTGCACGCTCTCTCATTTCATTCATCTATTTTGTTTTTCCGCTTCTCCGGAAAGTTGTGTTGTCATTAAGTTCCCATAAAATTCCCTCTAATCTCTTGTGATGTACTAATAAATCTAAAAGGTGGGTCAGAAAGAGGCGGTGGTATGAACAAAAACAAGTCTCTTACCCACACTACTGTGGTCCACTATGGTATCCATGTCCTGTAGACCCCACTTCTTATAGGCAAGGGGAGGAGGCTGGATCACGTCACTACCTGCTGCCGCCGCTGGATGCAAAGCACAGTTGCCGTACCATTTGATTAGCAAATCTTTAACGATGGGAGTTCATCATCTCTTTAGCCTTTAGGCTAGCAGCAACATTTAAAACTGGGTCCTTAAAGAGTAACAAGGGTTGCTTAAAACACACAAACACCTACACACACACACACACACACACACACACAGAACTTCTAGAAGCACAGACTATGAACTTTTCTAAACACTGCACATGTGTTTGTGTGTATGTCTCCTTAGTACCTGAATGCTTTGTGGCAACCACTATCCACCCAGCGAGCAAGTGAAGAACACATCTCTAGTTAACACACTTTATATGAATGTGATACATAAATACTAGAACATTTCACACAAGGAGCCCAAAACTCTGCAATATAAATACAGAACAGCACAAGTAGGGATGGGAACTGGTTGGGTTTTATTGATATCAACGCTATTATTGATCTTGCTTATCAGTCTGATTCTTTTTTGATTCCTGATCCATTTTCGAGTAGAAAAAAAAAAAGGTATGCTCACAGATTTTCCCCATAAATGGAATTGTTTTATTATCTTTGAGTCTGAACACAGTGTGCAAACTCTCTGCTGCCTAACTGTCTAATTTGATTCTCAGTTCCCACCCCCAATTATTCTCACAGCATCATTCTCATTTGGATTTCCTCAGTCAAAGAAAGCAACTAATTCTGCCTGTGTGGTGCTAATGTTATTACAACTGGACTAACCCTTAGTTAATGGACATGCCGCGTGTTTGACAGAGTGTCAAATACAAGGCATTTCTGCAATTCAAACCCATGTTGTTAAGAAACATCAGCATACTGTTGGTGTTTGACCCTCATCAGTCATTTTACAGACATTAATTCTTTGTGAGATGAAGCCACATTCTTTCTCTACACCAAGACTCCTTCATGTTTAACATTTCCAGCAATGTAAATCTACACATATATAAACATATCAGAATAATATCAAATCATTTTGATGGATTGGATCAATTAGAACCCGTACTCGATTCCCATCCCTCCACACAAGCAAGTTGGATGCACACGTACACACACAGTCTCACACAAGCAGCAGTACCTCTTGCGACCTGGTTCCTGCAGGCTCGCAGCGACTGAAAGAGGCTGAAGCCGTCGATGGTGACCAGAGCAGCAGGGTAGAGGATGCTTAACTCTTCGTGCTGTGGAGAAAATACATCATTAGACATTTTTTAGGAGTATAAATAGAATTCAAATATTTGATCGGAGAAATGTATTTTAAGAATTGATCTGTACACTTTTTGTACTAATTATAGAGTTAATGTGGATACCACTCTCATATCTGTCTCGTGTAATCAGCATGGGGTTATTTCAGACCCAGAGAACTGACTCATGAAGCCCGTGTTAAGGTGACCTGCTGCTTTAGATTCTGTATTTCAGATATGAGAGTGGTACCAATCCGCTTTCTTAACTCATGGCAAGAAGGTGAAACAATGTGAAACTTCCTTTAGATTCTTTCATGCACTGCTCTGAACAGGAGTGCTGGCTGTGCGTTACCTGCTCAGTTACTCCAGGATGACGAGGGATCTCATATGTGCGACACTTGAGCCTCAAGACGGGGTCCTCGTGCAGCAGCTGGGCCAGGAGCAGAACCCCGTTCTGATGAAAAACAATCAATGTCACATTTAATACTGTCATTCCTGACTATTCATAGAGTGTATTGAACAGCTTCTGCTGATTATCTGACAAAATAAACTGTTGCACAAAAGCACTGGAATACTGACAGACAACGTTGTACTTCAGATTAATGACGTACCTCTGTGTAGAAGCGGACATAGCCAGAACTAAAACCCACGACTACACATGTCCAGTCAGGCCGGCCAGTGGAACTCCTGCACACACAAACATGAACTGTAATAAAAACTTTTCTGAAATGTATACATACACACAAGAATGTTCTTGTTCCACAGACATCTCCTTTATTTCATATAGAATGAACTCTTACCTCTTCTGGCTTGCCAGTGGTATGCAGATAGAGCTGTTCACACACTCTCTGCGGTGGAAAACAAACACAAAGAACAGAAGGATGTATTGTCTGAGTTGACTTTTTAGGTTCCTCTCTAAAGAGCCTCTTATATCATATTCCATTTGTTCCTCCACTATCAGACAACTATCTCTTTTCAGTGACCCTTCTTTCCTGTTTGATACGTTTGATCAAGTTGATACGTTACCCTTCATCCGTGCTGAGGACTCCAGTCCAAGTCACAGCCAGCGTCATCTCCTCTCTGCCGCTCTCATCTGAGCGCCACTTAGCTGGAAGGATCAACAAACATGAAAAACAATATGCAGTGCAACTACTACTTATATATAGATTTATATATGTAGATATAGAATGTGCGTCTGAGTGTCTGACCGGAGAGAAAGACAGCCTTCTGTTCGCGAGCCACGACCAGCAGGTCGGAGCAAGGTGACAGGGACACTACGCAGTCTTGCATCCAGGGTTCACTCTGCCCTGTGGTCTCCTCCTCCACCTGTGGGGCAAAGAGGAAAGTCGATTTCATCTACCAAGAAAATCAAACATTCATTAGATATTCAGCTTCATTCCAAAATGACGTTAGTTGCCGTTTAATGTCAGTTCATTTCCAGACATTCTCCATAATTCAACTAGTTTCTACAAGAGCTTTAACTGGAAAATATAATGTAATTATGGAGACAACGAATCAAGTCGTATTCATTTCTTCTGAATGTTTGCTGGCGACTGAAGCAAACAGAATTACAAGGTGAGAATAAACAATGAAAAACAAAAAGAGGCATACTGTCGGGGCAGAAGTTGCTTCCTCCTCTTTGTTGTCACCACCGTCCCACGCCGACTCCCACTCAGCGCTGTCCCAAGACAGCTCATTTTCTGGAAGCCAGGAAATGCAATTACAATTAGTTTCGACTTGTAACAACAACGCGCTGACAGACGTTCAGACCTCCTAAGTGGCCGATTCCCCTTTTTTTTTTTTTTTGCTTTCCTAAAGATCAGCAATAACCAGGAAAACAGAGTCACATTTATAGTTGCAAACATCACAGCGAACATAAGTTACAAGGAAAGACCAACACAAGTGATTTAGCTGTTACCAGGGCGGTGAAACGACCGGCTTTAAAGTCAAGAGGGGAATGACTGACGGAGGTCGTGCTACAGGGGAATAACCTAAAAATATTCAAAAGTGGGTGGAAGACAAAAAAAAGGATGCGATCCAGTTACCATGGACACTTACAATGCATTATGCCTTGGTGCAGTGTGTGTGTGTGTGTGTGTGGTCAATGTCACTAGGCTACAGGGTGATGAGGTGATGACACATACTGCTTGTCTGAACGCATCAAGATGAAATGAAGACGACGGATGAAGGCGACTGAGCGCAAAGTGCACTGAGGTGCCCTTTCCAGTGTGTGTGTGTGTGTGTGTGTGTGTTTGTGTGTGTGTGTGCTCTCATCTGTCAGGGCACCCCGCAGTGATGGGTTCAGGTGCCTCATGTGGGATGACTCATAGCACAAAGGGCAGACAGGCAGATTCTTCATCCACACCCACAAGTGAATCTCCATCATGTCACCTCAGCCTCATTAACTCATTAATTTACTCTGATTACACCGACAGTGAGGCCTTTCACTTGTTACTAATCATATCCACATGAGACGCGTTTACAGTGTATACATAAGATGATTTAATTAGTCCAACCTGTGATTTAAAATTACACCTCCCTATGACGTCATGTTAGTTTAGTTTAACGAGCTGCTGTCAGATTAACTCCGTGCTAGCTTTTCAAAGGTGGCTGCTGTCCCTTCACAGCTGTGGCCACAGACAAACATCTGTCCTGTCCTGACTGTCCTCGGTACCTGTTTGAGTCTTCTCCCCCGCTGGCTCACTTTTCTGGCTCTGGAACAAGTAGTCCCGGACCGTTTTGAGCTCCTGGAGCCGACAAAACTCCAACAAGCTGCAGGACATCTCTGTCGGACACGTAGCTCGCCTGCTAACAGTCCAGTTGTGCAGTTTGAGTCCGTGTTGTCTCTGTGACAGCCGCTCACAGAGACACTGTCTCTGACCTGTCTTCAGCTGGCCCCTAAAGAAATATTATCACCAGTCTAGCACTCTTATTTTCTCCCCCAACATTTGCAGAGTTTCCACCCGAGTCTCTGCTCTGTTGACGACACACGGTTAGCACAATAACATTGGTGCACTTCCGGGTTAGAGGTGAGGCCGAAATTTTCAAAATAAAAGCAGAGAAAGATGCATTTGTTTACAAACGAGAGCTCAAACGACAAGAGAGAATATCAAAGACATTTCATGGTCTTTTAAAAAAAAGCCAAATTAGTAAACCTAAAATATGCTTTATTGTTATTTCAAAAAGTATATTAGCCCATTTCTTCCAGCAGAGGGCGGTAGAGGGACATGTTTATAGTCCTTTTATAGTCCAACACTAAATTGCATTGATGTAACTGTTCCGGTTTAATGAAGTCTAATGATGATCTGGCTAAAAAAAAATATGGCCTATTTTTAAATATACAAATATTGATGCATTGCTTTATTTGGCAACTGTATAAAGGCTAACCTACAGAAGTGCAGTATTTTAATGGAGATGGAGATCAACTCAATGAATTTCACACTCTTTACACAATTACCATATGTGCCAGAAAGAGGATTACATAAAGTACTTACTGGAATGTATTTCAGAAAGTAAAACTTCACTTTCACTTTCTTTGAATGCTTTTGAATCCATTTTTAAAAACCTGGAGACAGAATCGTTGGGATGTCATTGCTTAAACTGATATTGTTGGATTCACAGTTGTAGAGGAACTTTCTCATTTGGGATATTATGTGTTGTAATACAGTCTGTTTTGTCTTGTATCTGTTTTAATTTACTTGTTGGCCAGGTCTACCTTGTAAAAAGAATGTTTTAATCTCAATGGGACCTTTCCTGGTTAAATAAAAATTAAAGAAATTAATAAAAAATCTTGTTCTTGAAAAAGTTTGATACATTTGTGTTTATCAATTTGCGATACTCCCCCTGAGTTTGCTCCCAGTTTTGTTTTGAGTCTTGTGTTTATTTTTAACTTTGAGAAACTTTTTGTTATGTTGTCAATGTATGACTGTTGAACATAAGGTAAAAAAGTTCCAGTTCCGGCAAAAAGGCCAGTACTTTTTAATCCCGGGGATTGACATCAAAACCCAGCAATCTTTATGTTTTAGATACATAAAGGTGTTGGTGATGGAAATATCTGAATGTAATACCAAGTTTAGCCATTTATCCTTATAACAAAATATACACCACAATACAACAAAACAACGAAGAATTGAATTGTTAACAGAAGGAGTTTTAGGATATATTCATACAGTGTGATCCTACTTACTAACTAACTGGTTACACTT
This sequence comes from Larimichthys crocea, assembly GCF_000972845.2. Taxonomy (NCBI): domain Eukaryota; kingdom Metazoa; phylum Chordata; class Actinopteri; family Sciaenidae; genus Larimichthys; species Larimichthys crocea. The sequence continues at coordinate 19,308,467 of NC_040034.1, read as the reverse complement.
CACAGGTCACAGCTGGTTTAACACTGCTTATTGCCCTACAAAAGTGTTTTGTAACCGTCCTTCACTCTATGAAGTCAAATGTTCAGTGTACAGATGTACTAATGTACATGCTGTTCTTTCAAAGTAGACTCTTGAACTCCCTTGACGGCACACATGAGTTCCATGTTGGTGGAGTCTTGTGGGGTCAGAGGTCAAGGTTACAACTTTCTTTCCTTTGTAAACACACTGTTGCCCGTAGTCAACACCAACGACCAGCTGTTGTTGGCATTGTTCAACACTGCTCGGTGTCTTTCTTTAAAAAGAAATGGGCATTTTGCCAGCACCCTTCCCACATATTCACTAACAATTCCACCCAACATCCGAAATACACACACACATACACACAAATGTACAGTACAGTGGATGCACACATAAACAACAAAAATACAAACTCACCTCTGGGGAGTGCCCAAAAGTTCCGGTCCGGAAGACTGGACACAGAAAATCAGGAAACAATTGGGTGTCAGAAAGGGTCCTTGGGTCTGTCGCAGTCACATTTCCCCCATTCTGTGCCATTGCTTACTGGGCTGCTGTTGCGTCAGCTGTTTTACAGTCCACAGAAACAACTCTCCATCTGGTTCCCCCTCTTCCTTTGTTGACAAAGAAGTCAACTGGCATAATTCTGTCCCAGGATAGATGTTGTGTTGATACATTGCTGATGGCATTGATTCATTAGCCACTGTTAAAGGACTCTGGAAACTTTAAAGATTGTTTTGTTGCTTGTTTCTTGATGGATATTCAAAAAACAAGAGTGAAGTGCCTGTCATGCGGTACCATTAAGAATCATATAGTGGAATTAGAATGAATCAAATTTAGAAGACAATTCCTTTTTCTGTTGGTACATAAGATGCAATAATGTGTTTTATTAAGTGAATTGGTTGCTGTATGATCTGACTTTATGTGTGTTTGCCAAGCAGCCTTCCTGTAATCTCTTCACAAGTGCACTCTACGCCTGGGAAACACAAACTTTGAAGGAAGTAGCACAGTGTGAAAGACGGGGGCCGGCATGCTGGCCGGTTTCAGGACTCCTTTCAAGATATGAGTCTGGTACAAAGTCTAAGACCCAACAGCTCACTGGGAGTTTTATATTACTTCCCTCGTCTTAAACTAGAAGGAAGAGATTAGATGTTTGAGTGTGATAAATTCAGCATCATATGAATAAAAATTTAAAAAAAAAATGTTAAGGCAGTTTTCTCACATAATGACAAGATAATGTGTTAGCTTAGGCCCATGGTGGCTGGCTGTGTTACGCCATTCAACATATCTGTGTAAAATTTCAGCACCTCATCACACCAAGGGTTCATTTTCTGCTCTGCATTTTACATCTAGTGGAAAGCATAGCCCTTTTGCATTCTTACATGTAAACGTTGCTCATACATCTCACTAGTTCAGTGGGTAGTAGATAGTTATCAGTGCTGCAGGGAAGGAAACATTCATAACTGAATACCTGGGAACTAAATCGAGGTCTACAGGGGACTTCCTTGAACTCCACATTGTGATGCTTTGAAACTGAAAACCTGTGAAAGAATTCTACTTTTACACTTGGCCCACTTGTTAATATGCATCTTATAAAAGTGTGATTTATTTTATTTTTATATGCTGCAGTAGGCATATCCTTGTGTGAATGGTGTGTGAAATCCAGTTCTATATAACCTCATGAATAACTTTAAGACAGTTATGACAGTAATATAGATCCAAAGGTCAAACAGTCAGGTGGTTACTCTTTTATGACAAATAAAATCTTCTCTCTGACCTCTTTCTTTTAGGTGTACGACAGTATGTAGCTGGTTTATGATTGTGCTTTTGGTGCAAGATTTCAGGTTCTCTCAGAAGTGAAGTCAAACTGAAAGGAGGCGTATGATCTCAAAAGAGCAAACGTCTCCTGATCTGTTATCGCCCCTCATTTTATCTCACCCCTAAAATCTGCTGTGAAGTTGAAAACACGCGACTCTCTGATTCTCAGTCACCTGTGGGTACTGAAAATTTAGCATGAGGACAAAACCACAAAACTATTATACATACAGTGGCTCCCTTTTTGAGCTAACCGGCAGACAACATTGGCTCTGAATCCACCCTTTGAGTCTCATCACAAAGAGTGACTGATACTAGTCAGAGAACAAATGGCAATTTTCACTCTTCTAAGGCATTATATTCATTTTGATGATGAAAAGGACATCCATATGCTTATGACAATAAGACTACATGGTCAAATTCAATCTTTTGCTGTCCTCAGCTTTTAAAATCTGTTGCCATGATTAAAAACCCTGTAATCTCCATGAACAAATAGCTTGCAATTAAAAAGAGAATCTGAACAGAGACTAAGATTTTGGTACCCCAAGCTTTCTGTATTCTGTTAGTAGTCCAAGTAGTTGATCAATCATGTTGAGCATGCATTCAGGCCTTTGAGTGAAATTTGGTTGCAACAGTGCTTGAGGAGAGCAAAAGAGGCAGAATACATTGGCTGAAATGCAATCTCAGAAGCCATCGACTAATGTTTGAAGATGATTTAGGTTTTTTTTTAAAAGTTATCTGCATTCATATGCACATATCTGTTTATACAGATTTGTATCATTCTTGTGTATCAAGGTACTAATTGGACTGCAGAGAACGCCTTGGCCCAGATATCCTTTATCTGTTTTCTGGATATCCCCCGGCTACAGCGGAAGCCCAGAAACATTGGCTGTTTACCCCAGAATAGTCATCAGACAACAGCCAAAAACTATTGAAAAAATATTTTCTCAGTCACCTTCTTATTATGAGCTCAGATGGTTATATGTGAGATTAGGCATTTTTAAATATTTCTGATTATTCCAATTGAAAGATTTTGTCAGTGCTCTTCCATGGTGTTTTGAAGTGGGCTGGGTTCTGCTGGAAAAGGTGATGTCATATAACAAACATCAAGTACAAGAACACGCCAACCATGATATCACAGCCAGTTCAATCCCTGATAACAGTTGGTGGGTTGTTTGTTTCTCTTGCAAGGCTACTGTCAGTCAAATCTGATCAAACTGCAGTTGTAACTGTGTGGGAAGAGTTAAACTTCAAGGTTAAAAGATAAAATTTGACTTCAATTGCTGCTTATTGAGTCACGAAAACCTGCATTTGGAGTTGCCACCTGAATCTTAGACCAATACTCACTCTCTTTTAGCTCTGTTTTTAGTCTCAACCAGCTTTTGAGTGAAATATCTGGCTCTAAAGCTGCTAAATGCTCAACCATGCTCACCTTGTCTGACTGCTGATTATTTCTGAGCAGGTAGGGTACAGCAGGGTTTAAGAGCTTTTTATTACTGAAAACAGCTGCATGCTGGAGTTGAAAAAGGATACTGTAAGAATGGTGAGAGTGAACCAAAGTTGAGGACCAGACAGCCAAACAATGAGTTTAAACTATGTGGAAAGGCCTTGACAATGTCACATTGTCATTTGATACGTTGCTATTATTATAATATACACTGTAACCACGTTAATATAATAATAGAAAAAGGTTTTCAGCGGCTTTCAGTGGTGATTTCTTTCAAATATACAGATAATTTGCCCTCGGCTAATCATTTTAGTTAAATTATCTTAACATATATGTTTGAATTGTAGCTTAGAGGTTAAGACGATGACAGTGAGTAGGAACATAACCGGTTTGAGCCCAACCGACGACCTTTGTTGAATCTCCCTCTCTTGTTTCTTATCATTTCCTGTCAATCTGCTGTCTGGCTGGAATAAAGGCACAAAAAAACGCAAATATATGGTTACGAAAAATGGCTTCAGTATCCATAGTAATAAATCTATACATAATGGGTCACACTTTGGAGTGAGTAACTTGAAGAAATAAAAAAACAAAGACTTGATTTATGTTGCGCCTGGAATCCCACAGTAACAGGAGACACTCTGGTTTCCACCAGGCTCAGCACATTTTCACAGTGAACCCTCTCTTTAGTTCGGTTCAGTAACCATCATCAGTTGAGTTAACATTTATAAGGGCAAAGAGCCCTTAACACCACCCATTCTAGTAAAACATTGATAGCAGACATGCACTAAAATATATTTACACAATGGCATCATATAGTCATTTCAGAAAAGTACCAGTGTATTGCTGTTCAATTCAATCTTTTTCTAAATGCGTGCGTCTGTGAGGTCAATTTTTTACTCAGAGTGGAATCATGGAAAGTTATTCTACTGAATCCGTTGAGGCAATGGTGTTCATTTTCATCCTGTTCCAACAACAAACGAATGTTGTGCACATGTTAATCTTGTGTTTTTTTGGCAGATCAGGATATGTAAACAGCTCCAATGGCTCCTCACTTTCACTCACATTCCAAACATTAACTGATAGGCTAAAATAAACATGTAACCTTAAAAACACAGATACTGTGCAGGAATTCACCATTTGCGTGGACTGGTACTCATTGGATGCTGGTTTTTCAGCATCATTATTATGGCTAAGTTTGTATATTTCTGCTCCTTTTACAGAGGGGTTCATTTGTCTGAAAACATGACCTTGAAGTTTGTATGCATTATGAGGACTACCAGATGTCACCAGTACACTGTGCAAAGTTTGCACAAGAACTTGTTGACACTGAATGTGACAGAAAAAACTAATTGTACTAATTCTAAATCTAATTCTACTTTACACTAAGAGGGTGAGGGTGATGTGAGGAGATTGCAATGCAGCGATTAGTCCACTAGATGTAACAAAATTCAAAACGCTTATAGTTTGTTGGCCTATGCAATGCTTTCTTCTTCTTTTCTTTTCTTTTTTAAATTGATATGCTCGCGAGGAATGCTTTTAGTCATATAATGCATGCAAAATACCACACAATATGATCTGTTCTAATATTAAAATAACATTCTTAATGACAATGATAACTTGCAAATATTAGCAGGTACAATTTTTCCCCATAACCCCTATTGAATTTTGACCAGATGACACAAAAGTAAAAGTCAGGGGAATCACCAAAGTCAGCACATTTTCTCCTTGAAATGTCATAGCAATCTAATATTTGTTAAGATATTTCTGCCTGGAACAAAGTGGTGGACTGGACATAGCAAGTTTGTGTGGATCCCTGTGCAGCCCAAAATTTGATTATCATCATCATCATCATCATCATCATCATCATCAGCTGGATGCTTGTTTCGTGCGTGCATGTACCGGCTTCACCATCCTTTACCGGACAAGATCGCTGGAGCGCCCCTTTATTGATCACAAAAAACAATCAAGTTGTATTAAATGTTTATTTACATGAAATATACAATTTTTTGGAATTCATATACAAACATGAATAATTTAATCATAAAAAAGACAACACAAACAACTATGCTGGAGTTTTACACAATGGAGCAAAGAGGGAAAACTTGGGGCAATCGGTTAAACCAGTCTAACCTGTTAATCTAGAAACATGCTTGAAATTCAGTCCAAAAAAGTACCGTGGTTACATAACAATGCCGTACTAACACATCAAAGTGGCGAGGAGAGAGACCAAAGAGAGTGAGGGCCCTGTGACTCAATTAAAAAAAACAAAAAAAAAAACACAATGGATAAAAACACCCAGTGTGAACGATTTCCCCTTTTCAGTGAATCATACATTCACATGTACAATCGTACATTCAATAGATGTTACGTTGTACTGTATAACCCTCCTTTTTGCAGTGGATTTAAGGCATTTTTAATATCTGTAAGGCAGAGTTAGGCATTAGGACTGTGTGGACCATGTGTTCACATTTAAAAAAAAAAAAAAAAAATCTGGACCACATTTACATTATGTTGTCCAACTGGCTTGAATTAAAAGTAGCCCTGTGACACTACAAACACTGCCATCTTACTATTCAAAGTAATACTGTTTCAAGTTTTTGTGTGCAAGTTAATGTGTGCAAAAGGCAGTGGGTGAGCTGGACTGAAAAGCAATGGACATTATATTTTTGCCCCTCAAATTTACAGATGTTGTGTTCACATGAAACAAGAAGAGGAGCGGGGAATACTTTACTTGTGAGAGCACAAATGCTGCTCACTTCATGTCTGGTGACTAAAACAAAATGTCAAGAAAGCATTGATCCGTTACAAGTTAACCTTGGCTTGTCATCAGCGGTACTTCAGTCACTCTCGCAAGTACGAGCCCCCAAAGGCAAACATGAGTAGCAAGGCCATGTCCTGAGTAGAGCTGTGTTTGTGACTACTGATGGGCTTTAGGCCAATATTTACAGAGCAAATACAATGAAGTGAAAGGGTGCTAAAGAGACAAAAAGTGGGAATATTGTTACTGTGAAAGTGTTGTTCCCATTGAGCATTGTCATGGTAGAAGGCCCAGGAGCCACGGATGCACCTGTGCTGTCAGCAGCAAAACAACAAAATAGGAGTTCACCAAACTAGTTTGAGTGTATTCTGAGAGCCGTCTACTGTATGACACAACAGGAACAGAAGTGTTTTAAAAAGGAAACCAAATCTCAGTTTAGAGTGTCTGGCAGGATTTTCTGGCAAAATTAAGATTTTGGCATAAAGGCTTCTCTGTTTGTAAAATGAATTTTTTAAATGTACTCTGGCTGGTTCTAGACTCTCAGTTGCTGCCTGTGCATCACTGATAACCTCTAGTGCAGTCACAATTCCATTCGCTTACAGTCAAAATAAAACAGCAATGTCAGACACAACAAGAAAGCAAGGACTTCACAAACGAAAGGAGGAGAATTGGCTCTTAACCTCCTTAATTTTTCTATAAAGGACAAATGTTTGGCTCAGGTTTTTAAAAAGATAATCTGCACTGAAATGGACTCTGAACTGTCCTCATTCGGTGGTATTATGTAATGGGAGAACCCGTGTAGCCAGTGAATAAAAGCTACTACGTCCTTCATTTTAATAAATATTATAAAAACACCAATATGGTGAATATGTGTAGAAGAAACTACTGGAAATCAAATACATCTCCAGGTATAATTTCTTTAGACTTATGAGTAGAAAAAAAAAGGACTTGTGGAAAATGGTTATTAGTCTGGACATTACAATAAGGATGTGGCATGTAGTTTTTCAAACCGTATAAAAAAAAAAAAAAAAAAAGAAGACATAAATAGAGCAGATGTTAAATACTCATGGGGTTACATGTCATGCTCTGTGGTCCACATCAAGATGTAGGATATATTTGTTCAGGAGTTCATAGGAAGCTCATCTCAGTGACGTGGATTTTCATTTCACAGCTAAGAACAGAACATTCATTTGAAATTTGAGCTTGCCTTTGCAGTCTTTTACAAAAGTGCAATGGGACTTCTGATATTCATTTATAAAAATTCATATTAGAATACATCTACTTCAATACCAGTCAGCAACAGAAGATCAGGATTCTGTATTTTCTTCCTTTGCATATTCCTCTACAAGTTTCTCATAGGAGTGGCTATGTTCTGAACAGTCACTAGTGAACACAGACCCTTCAGATTCAGAACTCTGTTCCTCCTTGGAGTTTGTTTCAATGTTTTCATCACACGTAGTAATGGATATTTTTGCTTTTGAATCGTCATCGTCATCCTCCTCATCCTCCTCCTCCAAGTTGTTGCTGAGAAAGTTCTCCTCGTCTATAAAAGTAATGTTTGCATTTTGGAACCGTAGGGAATTATATTCTTTACAGTCCCATGTCCTTCGACCACCAGCTCCACAATCTCCCACTCCGCCGCTCTCTAGTTCGACATCCTTGTCAAGCTGGTTCTCATACATTTGGTCCTGGTCAAGTTCTAAGTCACCCTCTACATGGTCGTCTGTTAGCAGCAAACCATTATCTGTACCCAGGAGGTAGTTCTTGGACTTTGAAAAAGCAACAGTTACTCGGTCACTGAAACTATAGCGTCTCTTCTGGCGTGGTGAACGGTCCAGACTGAGGATGGTGTGACCATTAAACATGGGAGCATCATTGCAACTCTTGGAACGACCAATGTCTTTGCCTTTGTCTTTGGTGTTGGCACTGCTACTGCTGTTGTTTCTGCCATCTTTTTTAGTGCCAATCTGCTTGATCAAATCATTGTAGCCTTCTTGCTTTTTTGACAGGAAGCTGAAGATGTTGACATCATTAGGAGTGGGTGGCAAACGAAGAGAGGCCTTGTGAGACTCTTTGTAGTGCCGGAGCTCATCAAGAGATAGCTTGCGTAGTTTGCGGCGTTTCTTCAGTGCCTTGTGGGCCTCAATCACCATTCGCACTTTCCAGTTGAAGAATAAAGAAAGCCAGGCCAACCCCAGATAAATCCACACTTCTACAAAGTAACGGTAGAGAGTTGGGTATTCTTTATTGGGTTCCACACCTAAGGACAAACAAAAAGATAAGTTGAATCCAAAGTTCTGGCCTGGTTTCATTTAATTGGTTTAGTCCATGGAATTGTCTAAGAGATGGGCAATAACTCTGGAGTCTATGTACAACAATAATGTGATAAAAAATTAATTGGAAATGTGGTAAGTTCAATGTGAAAATTACAGGTTTTCTGTCTTAAGTTAACAACTAAAAAGTATTTATTTCTTAGCTTACCTGCAACCAAATCCCCAAAACCAATTGTAGTCAAGGTGACGAATGAGAAGTACAAGCCTTCAATATATGTCCAACCCTCTTGGGACATAAATACAAAAGGTGGGAGGACTAAATGGACCAGCACACCCCAGAGAAGAAAAATAGCTGTGCATGTAAATTGAGCCTTTCTCTGGAAAAGAAAAGAAAAACAACATTACTTCAGATAAAGATTTTGTGACACCACAGGGAGAGTCAAGTACTTGTCCAACAAGTATGGAAAAAAGAAGCAGCTCATATCCACTTACCAGAGAAAATCCTTTCTTGGTTAAAAACTGGCCCAGGTGCTTGGCTCTGCCACCAAAGAACTTTCCTAGCTCACTGATCCAGGTAAGACATAAAGGTACACCAAACAGCCCATAGAAGATGCAAAATACTCGGCCTGCTGACGTTTTCGGGGCAATGTTCCCATACCCTTTAAAAATACAAAATGATAAAGTGGTTAGGGTTACTTTGTTTGAACTTTCAACAACTATGTTTGTCTGTTTTTTGTATGGAAATTACATAAACCATTCCAATAGTGCAGATTATTTTGATTGCAATCGAGTTTGTCCCAGTGGAAGAAAGTCTGCCTGACAGCTTAGTGCAAGTTGTCAGGCAGACAACTGAACATCCAAAAGGACTTACCGATAGTTGTGATAACAGTGGCGGCAAAGATAACAGCATTTGGCCAGTTCCAGTTGTTGAAAGTCTTGCTGCCAGTTATAGTGACCCCTTGGCCTGCAGCATCGGACACCACCTGAGAACAAAGAAAATTGAAGAACACAACTGAGTATGAGCTTCTATTTAGGTTCAGTTCACTTAAACAAGAAATTAATGGGTACTAAACAAATGGATGCTATCAATTGGTGGTTATTAAAATGTCCAATCTGACTAAGATGAGGAAGACAGGAAGTTTGTCATGTGTAAGCTCCATTTCTTCCACCACATCCTTCCTGTGATATGTTGATGGTATCACCAGTGGTACTGATGAGCTGAAACGAGACCCAGGCACCCTGGAGAATTGCCGTTAACCTGAGGGCTTTATAGTTCTCAAACACTGCTTACATTGGTGCAGAAACAGGAAGGCAAGTGCCGCATCTCTAAACAGTTATTTCATAATCACCATGATGATGCATGGCAATATTTGTTTCTAACCACTTAGGGCACGGGATACATCAGCTCACTCTTGGACGGAAGCTTTAGTGTTGACATCCAAAGAAGACAGAAAATGCTTAATCAATCATTCCCAACCGAATGTGTGCTTGAACAGCCACAACAGACACTGAAATCTGTGGTGGGACAATGCATACCCCCCACACAAAGGTTCTTGTTTCTCCAAATGTGCTTGAAGAGGGGAAATCTGCAGGGGTTGGCAAAATTCACATAAGCCCTAAAGTACTGGAAGATGCTTAGTTCTTTAATAATAACAGGTCTGTGACAGTTCTGCTCTGTAATTACCAGCATGAGGGGAGGCCTTTCTTTTGTCTACTGAAACAACAGAGTTCCTCCGTTGGGCTTTAGGATGACAGCAATGATGACCAAGTTTGTGTTCCAACCATGACTAGAAATTAAAGAGGAAAAACCTCACTTGAGGTCCTGCTTACGCACTTTAACATATGACGGTCCTTCTGACTAGATTTACTCGTTTCATTCATATGCATGGGATAACCTCGTTATTGTCCATGTTCTGGCTTAAATCTTATTTGGTGTAAGCCGATTACAGAAGCGTTTGATATCCCAAAACGGCATATCCCTGTTCACCTGATGAACCTGAACACTAGTCATGTAGATATAACAGTCTACAAGCAAAGAAAAAAGTTCTATTAATCCTCCAACTGTGTACAATAGAAAGAAATATCCATCTCTTGTAATTAGAACAATCAATTTTTTGCACAAATGGTGGAAACACATTGACACCACAGCGGAGCGTATCAAAACAAAAGTCAGTTACTCTAGAAACTTGATAAAGAACATGTGTGTTCACTCCTCAAGTTTGCCGACAGAAAAATGTTAAGGGCATAAAGGGCACATGCACACTCAGTTTTCAGCACTGTGTCTTGTACGAATGGAAATTGATAAGGAGCGGAAAAAGTGAAATGGGTGACAAATGTTATGTTTATGCGTCATGTTTGTGGTTTATGTATGTGTGTGTGTGTGTGTGTGTGTGTGTGTGTGTGTGTGTGTGTGTGTGTGTGTGTGTGTGTGTGTGTGTGTGTGTGTGTGTGCTCAGCCCTGCACTTGATTCAAGCCAAATGAGGGTGATTTGCACATGTTTAGAGTCTGTCTGGCAGATAAAAAGTGCTGAAGCTTGAGACATACAAAATGCTGATTCACAGGAATACAATGAGGGCAGAGTGCAAGTTAAACCATTGGAGTTAACATCATGCCCTCAATGCATGTCACCTAAAGGACAGAGGATATAACCTTTAAACCTAAGGCAGACTTTAGAGGTTAACATGTTTGCAGTCATTATAACACATGCTAGGATGGAGACATATTTTTATTCTGAGGTCTACAAACATTAACCAGTAAAAAGATGCATGATGCATATCTGAACAGGCTTTGCAAGGCACAAGGTCCTCAAGAGGTTAAAGGGTCATTGACGGGTCAAGTCAGGTGGCTTCAGGTCACAAATGATCCTGGGAACAAGGCAAAAAGCACAGACACACAGGGAGAAAGATAAAAGACACTTTGTGCCACTCTGAGCCCAAACCAGTTTAGGAGGAAGTTGTTCAACCCTCTTCTCTGCAAGCCTAACCACTGGACAATTGTATATCAATTTGAGAAACGGATCGGATGAAATAGAAAGAGAGAAGCTAATTCACAGTATCGGGAAAAATACTGAAAGATGATTCACGCATTATTGAAGTAACAGAAGAACATTAGTGGCAGAAAAATATCCTTGCTTTCTTGGGTTGTGGTTGACTCATCACTGTCCAAAAATGTCCAGTCTTAAAATGCAACCAACACCTCAATGAAGATTCCCTGTCCATCTATACTGAGCTGAAAGAATAAGTTTGATTTACAGAAATAATAACAAAATAATTAGCAACTATATGGATATATAGATTTTTAAAGAAAAAAAAAGCAAAAAGCAAATGCCAACATTATTTGGTTCCTGCTCTCTGCTTTAATATAGTGAACTGCATTTCTACGCTTGAATGTTGCTACTTAAAAATAAAAAGATAAACAAAATCGCTGATAAAAATGAGCTGCAGCCCTAATAATATTTTATCTTCAGGAATGGTGAATTGTGCATAACTTATCTCAGCTGCAAATTCTATTTATTATAATAAATAGAAAAAATAAGGCAATAGTTGACAACAATGCTACAAAGTATCACTTTAAGTATGTTGACATATGCTGTCAACTGCTAAAAAGAAAGCATGGTGGAAGCTGTTTTAAATTTCTGCAGGATCTTAAACAAACTAATAATAATTTACTTATTGAGAATACATATTTTGGAATATGGTTTTACTGCATCATGTTGACTTACATTCATATGGAATAATCACAATGTGATATAACTTTAGTACATATCACACAAACCTCATCACCAAAACAGAGTCAGTGCCACTGGCACACTCAAGAGATTCCCTTATTTTTTGTGGAACATATTACCAAAGTGCAGCGCCCTGATAACCAAAGAAAACCACAATGACAAACTCTGTCCAGTCTGTCTGGACTGTTATCAACTGGTGGCCCAGAATCCCGCTCCAGTTACTAGGCATTTAATTTCTCCAGCACATGTGCACAACACAGCAAACAGCTGCTTGTGGGAATGACTGACCAACCAACAATGAAGACACTCAAGCTCTTCCATGTTATTTGGTTTTGATTTCTAATACAAATTGGTTGCAAACAATGCATCGCTGAGATTTCTACAATAAAAGATAATCAAAGACAACGTACAGAAAACCTGTGTCCATTTTACAGCTTCTTCTGGTACAGACATGAAGGGGCAAGCTGTAAAATTCCCAGACAGTGAAAGGATTCTTACATCTTACATCTGTTAAGCAGAACATATCACACCATTAACAGATTTGTGTGTGGCTGTTAATACCACATGAGATTGAAAGACTTTCTTCATTAACATCACATGTGGTATTTTTCTTTATTGCCAAATGTCTTTGTTGAGTTTAAATAAATTACACTCAACTTAAACTTGATGCAGTGTCATTGCTAAATCAGGTTAACCCCAGAACTGCTTACGCTGATGCATGTATGTACCGTACAGTACATGCAGTCATCCGAGTCTAAAATCTAATAAGGTATGCAAGGCATTTCTGCCTTGCCAACCAATTGCCGAAACTCATGACATTCGAATACATTGCTACCTTCAAAGACTTTTTTTTTCTCCCTACACTTTTCAAAAGGGGGAAGAAAGACTTAGCTATTTCCACCCAGTGGCCTTTGGACAGCACCCTAGGCACATGACATAGTTAGCTATCCCGAAAAACAAGAGTGCTGCTTCATTCTCTTGTGCTTCTTGATTCTAACCAGGGGCCATGTTTCACTTCACCCATGTGACAGCAGTGTGTCCAGCAGCGTTTGCAAACTTCTTAGTTGGCTACACAAACATGATCTTTGAGTCACATGTAACAGGACCAGAACCAAAAGATAAAGTGAAACAAATAAAGTTGAGCTGTCTGTTACAGTAACCTGAATATCTTTGGGTTGTGGACAAAACAAGACGTTTGAGGGCGTCACCTTGGGCTTTGGGAAGCCAAACAACTAATGGTTACATGAGAAAATGAATTAATCAGATTAATGAAATTGTTGTTAGTTTCTGCTCTTTGTAATTTAGTATTAGATTAATTCTGTTTTATAGTAGAGCTTACAACAATTAGTCATGAAGAGAAAATTAATTGGCAATCGTGTTCGCTTTTTACATTCCATTCACTGATTAATCAAGAATATAATCAGCAGATGAATCAGTGATGAAAATAATGATTGCAGCCCTACTTCATGCACATTAAAATCAACATTTACATGTTAATGATTTATTACATAAACAATGACACGTTTCTATGTGACTTGAAAGATTCTACTTCTTCTAAAAAAGAAAAAAGGGTCTCAAGCACTAACAGACCAAAACTGAGGAAATGATGGGACACTTGGCGGGTTGTATGGGATTATCTTAACACTCAGAAGCTCAGAAGGAGCTATGGAAACACACACAGGCTACTTTTAATGACTGAGATCAACACAAATGTAAGAACACTTTAGAGAACTGTGTGGTTTACTGTGAGCGTTAGTCGATAAACATCGTCTTCTTATTTGCAGTAGAGATAATGTGCAAACCTTCCCTCCCTCCCTCCCTGAACTTTTATAACTGCCTCTCAAGAGCCAGCATTGATGGACCATAAAATCCAATCTGTTAACTGTGACCACTTCAAGGGTCCTATAGTTAATAGTAAACTCCTTGTTAATAAAACACAGAAGAATGACTTTTACAAGAATGTCGCCTTCGCTTGTAAGCCTGCTTATATATTTTAAATTGTTAACAAGCAGTGCAAAGTTTCCACAATGGAAACATAATAGAATCTCTACTCCGAAAACAAATAAAATAAAGCAACTCAAAGCTGATATACTGCAGTGTTTATCTGTTTTAATACACTGACTCCAAAAGCCTTTGGAGCAGGTGTCTTGGCAAATGCAAAACAGTGGAAAAATACCGGTATACTACTACTACTGGTAAACTGTAGATAACAGCACAGCTGCAACAAACCGACCGTGTGACTGGGGAAAGGGTTAAAAAGTCAAACATAGGATTTTAGATTCTTTTCAGAGTGCCTTGGAACCCCTAACAGATGGTATTATGTGGTCTTTGTCCCTGAGAGAGCACACAAGAGCAGGAAATGTTTCAGTTGAGCTGCCTCAACCAAAAAGTTCAACCAAAAAAAAAAAAAAGGAAAGAAAAATCACAGCTTTTTCAGCTGGTTTACATCAGCAAATACAAAATCTATCAATCCTAATACTCCCTGACTGCTATTCAGAGGCACATTTGAATATTGCAGGGATTTGGCCGTTATGGCGGGAGGTTCATGGGCATATCCCTTTCAACCCCCCCAAACACAAAAAGGAAAAGCAGACGGAAGGAGAAGGGGGGATGGTGGGGGGTGTAATAAATCTCCCTAATACTGATGTGGGCCCAAAAGAGGGGCACGAGTTGAGACATGTTTCTGGTCATACTTGCAAGTGCAAAAAAAACTAAAAAAAACTAATGAAACACAGAAAATAATACAGAAACTAACCGCTGTCAGATCACAAGGATTCATCACATACGCCCCAGCGTTCTTCCTCTTGGTAAAAGGTTTTTGCACCTGACTCGTTCAGATTATATCCGTTTAACTCAAAACGTGCCAGACAAATAAGAATGGATCATGGTCATAAATCCTCCACGTTTCACAGAAGTAAACAAAAAGTTACCGGGCAAGTCCCCTGTCAAAATGTTCACTTGAATGAATGTATTCATTCAAGTGCTGCTGGTAAACCCCCTGGGTTAGTGGCAACTTGTTTTTTTTACTGCTGGTTAAGGAAGTGTCATCTTGACAAGAACTGGCACACCAGCTGCACTGAAAGGATTTGAATTGGCAACTCCACACCTAGTTACACAACCACTGCACCAGACAAACAATTATTCTTATTCTAATGATAGCTATTGCCCATTGCAAGATGCTGCTATGATACTAAGTCAATTAAGTTAATAAGTTCACCTCATAAACTTAATAAAGTATGTGTGTGTGCAGCCACAAAGATCAAAGTATGGATTGCTGACACCTCAGGAGGTTTCTTTTTAGTGTTTAGTGTAAGCTTCCACACCAGCTGAGGCTTATTTAGCACTCATGTGTCACCAAGTCAGAGAGAAGTGCAGTGACGCAACATTCAAACAATGATTAGAGGATTCACTTCGAAATCATCCTCATGTGGACTTCACATAAGAGCGCAGCAGTTAAGTTTCAGCAGGAAAACAGTTTAAGAACTTGTCCATACCTCTAATATTTTGTCCAAATCACGTGTCGTCAGACAGGGATAGTCCTCAAGTATTTTCTCCTTCTGGGCACTATACTTCTTTGCAGCCTGCTTCCAATTTGGCTCCTCCAGGACTTGAAAAATTGCTGCCCCAATGGACAGGTAAAAAATAATGGCAGAGGTCAACAAGGGGCCTTTATCTACCATACTTTATGTGCAAGGACCCAACTTGGAGAGAGAGACAGAGCGCGGGACAGGGGTAAAAAAGAAAAAGGAGAAAAGGAGGGGTGGGGGTAGATAACAACAATAACCGAAGTTATGCGGGACTCATTCTCAGTAAGTCTTTTTGCTTTACAAAATGCTTCTTCGTCCGCGCGAGGCCTCTGAAAAATGAGTGAAAAAGGTGCGAGGTTGACAGCATTGGGCTCGAGACATAACAAAGATCAAATGTAGTCATAAAGCGGGACTGAGCGCGCGTGGAACCGCAGCCGCAGTAGTAGTGTCTCCACGTGCGCAGCCGGAGAAACAGTGGCTGCTGAAGTACTGAAGACTGAGTGCGGGGAGTGGACAAGAGGACAAGATCCGCCCAGAACGACAACACTCACGGGGGGGTGGAGAGGTGGAGAGGTGGAGGTGGAGGTGGAGGTGACACCTCTTCTGCTGCGTTTCTCTTCTCTTTACTGCAGGTGTTCAGCTGGTGAGAGCGCGCACAAGTTATCTGACTATGAGACTTTGCTAGAAACAAAAGTGCAAAAAACAAACAAACAAACAAACAAGCAAAGTAGCTATTATAAAGTTGTTTAGTTCTCAAATATAAAATGCATTTAGCAGAATAAGATAATATATTATATAATGGACAAGTAGAATAAAAATCATTTTTAAAAAAATAATAAAAAAAAAAGTTAAAAAGAAAAAATAATTTCAAGACAAAATGAACAATAACTTTTTTTTTTTTATTATCTCAGACTATCTTTTACACTACTATAATATTCCTTGACATACTCTTAGTGAGTTTATATAAATCCTATTTATTATTCCATTATCTGTAACCGCTTGTCCTGATCAGGGTAACAGTGGGGCTAACCCAGCTGACTTTGGGCGAGAGACGGGGTACACCCTGGACAAGTCACCACTTCATCGCAGGGCACATGGAGACAAACAACCATTCACACTCACATTCACACCTACGGACAATTTAGAGTCACTAGTTAACCTTGCATATAGGTGTTTGAACCAGACTACTTCTTGCTGTGTGGCAATTCTTTGAGATGGTTTGACCAACCATTGTAGGTGGATGTGTAAAAGTACCTTATTGAATAGAGTGCAGCTGTCAGGTTTTATGGCACAAGTTGTCATTGACTGCATTGATTTCCACCCTGAAAACTCTAGACCTGACCTGACAATAAAATTAACAAGAAATAGGCACTGACGCTGACTTGTAGTGACATTGTGACATCTGTGTCACAAACATATAGTTTTGCATATTTTCACATGAATTAATTTGCCTGTAGTCATGGTGATGGTGAGTCACTGTTGGATTTTATATGCTGACAGTTGCAAATGTTATCACGTAACTTTATAGAAAGCCACAGATAGTAAAAGACTTATACGGAAAGTTTTCAGACCCTTACAAGTTTTCCATCCAGTTATCACACACAGTACTCCACAATGGCAAAGTACAAACAATTAGACTTTCACATTAGTTCTTTTTTCTTGGTGGCACACATTAACTTGGACTGATGTTGTTCGCTCCTCACTTTTTACGGTGTTAAGTTGCCTGACTCGCTCAGGCGCTTCCAACTCTCACGCAATGACCGCGAGACTCACCCAATTAACCCTTTCCACATGTCAAACGCCACTTGCCCATCAGTTTTCAGTTGGTTTATGACTGACTGGCTCATTTTGAGACATGGTTTGTCAAGTTTTGTGAGAACACGTGTGACAAAACAGCCTCATTCTGTGGCTCTTCTGACAGCAGCACAGCGTCTCTAGCTCCCCTTTGGCACTGCAAGTGACTATGGTTATGGGAATGCCCTGAAACTTTATAATGATTCTCAATAACATCATGAATGTAGCCTGATTGTTCCTCAATGCTGAAATTATAACATAAGTGTATGTGAAAAATCTGAAGCCAAATAAAAGAGAAAAAAAGTGAAGCCTCAAAGCCACTCCCTCATGAAAATGTCATGTATGTTAAATTGTCTGGTGTGTAAATCATCATCATGTTTTGGTATTTATCCTAGCTCTTATTGATCACATGTCAGAAGATGAACTGCCTTTGTAGTCTTTTAAACACTTAGTCTTGTTTAACTAATTTCTTTGTTTTCTGGACAAAATGATCCTCCGTGATCTTTGAACAGTTTGCTTTGTTTTCTCCATCATTTGCTTTTTACATTACGGTTCTGTTTGTAGCTACTTGCCATCCCTAAAATACAGCAAGAGATTTGATGTTGATTGATTTGTCCATCTCTGTTGTGTGCGTGTGTTCGTTCAGTTATGAGTGGAATGTGAGATTTGTTGACCGCACTAGGAGTTTTTTGGGGCTACAAACAAAATCTTGCTTAGGGCCACTAAATGCCTAGTGCCTGCATTGACACAATCCTATCTTTGCAGGTCCAAATATCCTGACCTTGTGGATTACTTGTTTATCTTATGCTGCAATCCACCTGACATAACATAACCCTAACTTGATATAAAATGATCTCCAACACTGAAAAGCCAAGTTGGAAACTCTGGCAAGCTCACATAAACACACCTGACGTCACTGCAGCATTATGGTGGCACACACAGTGAACAGCGAGCAGACTGACCTTTTTCTATCACTTTTGTGCTGTAACAACACTGTAGTCGTCATTTCCATTGTCATTCAGTTGATATGTGTTTGATAGACGTCTGTGTGTTAATAGACTACTTGTCTCATCTCTTTCAAAATGTGATAAATAGATGCTTTTGCAGTTCAGAGACTTGCCACACAAACATCAATTTCCTGCTGGTGTTTTTTTGTTGTTGTTTTCCTGAGCAGATGCTCTGGGATGCATTTAGATCAGAATTCAGAAACAGCAACTTAGAGCTATTGACTCATGACTTTCTTTGATGGAAGTAGGATGCACCATAGCTCAGTCGCAGGCATCATAACAAAGGGTATGAATACTGTAAATGGAATATCAGTCTTTTATTTTTAATAAATGATCCAAACACCTGTTTGTACTTCATCATTGTGGGGTATTGTGTGTAGGTTGATAAGTGGAAAACTTCTGAAAACTTTTCCTGCTGTATGTGGAATAAATATCATAGTGCTTTCTCAAGAAAAATGAATACACATCTGTTTGACATTATCAATATGCGATGCAAATGAAGGAGTGGGATTGAATAGTTTAAGGGAATGCTCCTGGGGAAACCTGTGTCAATGTCCAGAAATCAGCTGTTCCAATGTTTGCTCAGTTGATTCGTTCTGTTTTCTTTGTCTGTGCTGCGAGGAGCAAAGATCAAACAAAGAAACAAATATATTGATTAGTTAAGTAGATTCACAGATGCTCAGACGGAGATAACATGGTTTATTATCATACATGTCAAAGTACAGAGTTGAACACTGCATGTCATTTGCAACAACTGGCATGAGAAAAGGAAAAATCAAATTGATTTACACGCCCAAAATGTTACATTGTACAGTGTAAGTCAGCAGCTGTGTGAGAATTCGTGACATGACATGCAAGACAACAAGATATTGCATCATGATCACTGGTTTTCTAGACCAAGGCCGGTTTTCTCCTTGTGTGTGTGTGTGTGTGTGTGTGTGTGTGTGTGTGTGTGTATGTGCGTGTGTGTGTGTGAGATTTTGTTTTATGTTCCTGCAAGTACAAGTTAAGTACAAACTCAAGCTGCTCGTTTTTAGACAATTGCACTCCCACAGTGCATTTGCTTCCTCCAGTTAGAAAATATTTTGAGCTTTTACAGTATGTCAAGAGAAGCTTTTTCGTCATAACATAATTATGCCTTTCCCTTTTACACATTGGCATTAAATCAAAGGCAAATCACTGAAATGCTAATGTTCAAAATATACTGTATGAGAAACTGTATAAAAGCTAGAATTATGTTCACAAGAGTAAGTACTGAAACTAAAGTGGATGCAGAGTTACAACTCTGTGAGCTCTAAACAAATCAACAGGATCAGAAGATTCTCAAACCTTGTTTTATATTTCCTTGGATGTCCCACAGTGAAAAACAAACACACATTTGACATTTTATTATTTTAGGAATTAGAAGTAGCCTGAAGCTCAGTTAATTACCCACAAAGTCCTCCTTCATTAAAACAATTAGGTTAGACTCTAAACAGTAATTTTGTGTGTTCATAACAAGATCCTTTTATTTACTGTTCTGTCACCTCCTGAGCATTTACTAAGTAAAGATCAATAATATTTACAATCATAATCCACGATTAGTCGTCTTCAGCTGGTCCAAAATGCTGCTGCACGTCTTTTAACTGGCACAAGCAAATTTGAGCACATTTCACCGATTTTAGCTTCATTCCACTGGCTGCCTGTTCATTTTAGGATTCATTTTAAAGTTCTTTATTTGCTTTGAATGGCCTTGCCCCACCCTACCTCTCTGAGCTGCTGCACCCCTACATGCCTAGTCGTTCCCTCAGGTCAGCTGACCAGCTGCTCCTGACTGTCCCTAAAGCTCGGCTTAAGTTCAGAGGGGATCGAGCATTTGCCGTTGCAGCTATGGAATGAATTGCCGCTGCACATTAGACAGGCCTCCTCTCTGTCTCATTTTAAAACCCTTCTTAAAACCCACCTCTTCTCTTTGGCTTTTAACACCATGTAGATGGTTGATTTTATGTGTATACATGCATTTTGTTATTTACGTACTTATTTTTGTCTGTTTTTATTTTATCTAGTGCCTTTTATTCATTGATGTTTTGTTGTGTTTCTATAGTGTTATTTATTGTGTTCTATCGTATTGTGCAGCACTTTGGAAACCCTGTGTTTGCTAAAATCGTGCTATATAAATAAAGTGGATTGGATTGAAGTGGATAATCTAGTGACACTAAAACGTACTGACAACTGACATTGTTAAACACGCCTAACTTTATGAAGTATGTTTCAGTCTTAGCTGGTGCTCCAATGATCTGCATTCATTAAACTTCTGACAAAATGAAAAGAATAGTTCCATATTTTGGGTTCATTTCATTTTCTTGTTGCCTTTTTGCTAAGCTGAACGGCTGCTGGCTCCTGCTTTATATTTATTGCATCATTCTTATCTGACTCTTCACAAGAAAGCGAATAAGCATATTTCCCTAAAAATTTCAAATGACTCATTTGAATATTTACATAAGACATTCTTTTTCAGCGCCAATGGTGTAATGTTAAATGTAGTGTAATCTAGTGTAGTGATCTTTCAGAGTTATGCAGAAGCATGCATTATCTTAAAAAATCAGCTGACTGAGCTGTGTGCTGTTTGGCAGACCTGTCAGTTCTTTGTCATAAGGATAAAGATCAGAGATGAACAGTGAGAAAGCTCAGCATGTTAAACAACCCAAATGCTTACATAACTTCCATTCCTTCCAACACTCAGTGGAAGACTTGACCTTCCTAACCAAAGGGTAAATACAGCTCAGCAGTGAACAACTCTTGTGATGTGATGAAAATCCTTTAAGAGCTAAGGCAACCAACTATGGTATAAACTACAGGTTCATAAAACATTGACTGTGGACATTTGAGGAACTGCAGCTCGGCGTAGGCGTCACTTCACTACAGCCCCAGAGGTAGCTGCTTGGTTGTAAAAAGTGCTTAAATAAAGAAACAGATATCACTGTTACACCTTAGGATTTTGGGTACAGTGGTACCTCTCCATGAGATCACAAATAAAACGTGTTTTTCTTAAATTAATGTTGATATCATATAGACTTATGGTTTCTATACCATTGTTCACAGTCTCATAGCTCAGGCTTTGGTAAGTCAACCATGGACCATTAGGTCAGTCTCAACAAAATGCAACCTGGAAAATAACTTAGATCAGAAACAGCAAGTACATTCCATTAGCTGACACACGATTTTATGGCATTTCGCCATGTGAATCAGATGTCTACCACTATTGGGGAGTGTAAGTTTTTAGTTTCAACATGCTGCCTAAAGGTGAAGCGAAAGAATGCAGCCCACTGTTTGCACTGTTTGTACCATTTGGATATTTGTTTTTTCAAATAAATCTACAGAGACATGTTGTTCCATTGGTCCTTTTAGGCTGTCAGTATATGCAGTCTAAGGCCAAACATCCGCAGATGTTCAGAGATATCACATAGTGATGGCCATCATGGTGGTCTGGTGAAAAGCCCTTTGGGATACAAGGAGACTTCTGGGAGTTGCAGGCGGGCCAGATAAGACAACCGAAAGAGCCACAACAGATAACATAGTATCAGTGTGGCTGCATTTACACATGTTTACTAAGAGGATGGAATCTTCTTGGACATCTTAGAAAGCTCAGAGTTTCTGTTGCACGAGGACGCAGCATTGTTTCAGTATGGTCTTCAATGATTATCACAAAGCATGAAGGTGTGATCTGTTTATGCCAGCTATTATCATACTCCCAGGAAGAACACACCCAAAGAGACTTGCGAGACAAGATTTATAGCACTTTGTGTAAAAGCCAGGCCGCGTAAGCAAAACATTAGAACAAGAAATACATTTTGAGAGACAGAAATTGTAAGAAAAACAAAAACAAAAAGGTAAAACCTTGACGTAAGAGCGAGCAAGATGTTCTACCTGATGTTCAGGCGGCAAAATCACATGCGAATCCAGCAGGAAAATTTCTAAGTTGTTTCTTAAAAAAACTGCTGAAATGAATAAGTCATACAACGTTGCCATGGAGACGACTCACCGCTGTGTAGAAACTCTTGCAGTTGTTGCTTGCATCAGCATTTCTGGGACAGAAGTTTGTTTAACCGACTCTGTTACTCAATCTGGTGATCCAGGTTCAACATGACCACAAGCATCTGACCTGCTGAAGTGTCCACAGACAAGTTGGTTAAGGAGGAGCTGTGACCGCCCTCTGACCTTACAGTTTCTTTAAAAAAGAAGCCCCTGATTCAGTTGGTAATACCGAATATTTAAAGAACTAATGAGTTTTCTCTCAAAATATATGTGCTTCCTGTTTGTTAAGTTATTCTGTATGCCATCTCTTTGTAAAGGATTATTTTTAGTGTCTGTAGAGGTGTACAGTGATTTGAGCATGTGAAATGGTCACAGAACTGCTTCCTATAGTCCATTGTTTTATGTTTGTGTTGTGGTTTTTTTTTTTCCAGAGTTTGTCGGTGGGAAGGAAACCTGCACAATCAGCCTGCTAATTTGTTTCTGGCTTCTTTTACAGTATGTGTTCCCAAACATAAAAATCAGAAGACCCAAAGACAAAGTTAGACTCATAATGAATACTTAAATCGCTGCATGCTCTCTCTATTGTGCTTGATAGCACACACTGATATCATTTTTATGGTTTATGATTCGTGTGTAGACAGTGTGTCTCTAAAGTGTGCACTAAAAACAATATATCAGCTGGTTGTATAGTTTATTACCTCATGATATTTAAACAGCTACTGATTGAGCACAGAGCACTTTTTATTTAAACTTTATTGATTTTTCCTTTTTACTGGTTTTTAAACTTAGAAGCTGAATAGGTATAATTCTAGAAACGCTAGAGGGCAGGTTAGGATACAGTGAACACAAGTTACAGATAGCCTCGAGGCAAGGTGCTCCACTGATTACCCTGTCAGAGTTCTTGCACTGTGGATATCTAAACTGCAGAACCTGTCGGTTCACCAGGCGAATCCTGAATGCTCTAAAACAGTGTTTCTCAGTCCTGGTCCTCGGGGACCCTGCATGTTTTAGATGTTTCCTCCTCCACCACGCCTGATTCAAATGAGTGGCTCCTTATCAGGCCACTGCAGAGCTCATTTGAATCAGGTGTGGTGGAGTAGGAAACATCTAAAACATGCAGGGCAGTGGCCCCGAGGACCAGGACTGAGAAACACTGATCTAAAAGATCCTGCACCGCATTTTCTGTAAGCTTAACTATGTTAATGCTAACTTGATAGCAGGTTGGTGGACACAATGAACCATTTTTTCTGCTGTGAGAATAGTGAAATCATTTTAATACTTTGTTTAGTGTATTTCAGATTTTCATCCTTGGTCCTGCATAACAAGCCATGGCAGCTTCTGTACAGCTGTGCAACATAATCCCTGTGCCATGTACTGAGGGCTTCTTACAATGAGGACAATTCAGTCAGTTCAACAAAATATCATTTGGATCGGGGGAGTCTCCCACACCTTCTAAGACAGGCTCTTTCATTCTGACTGTAAAATGTCGAGTCACAGGGTGCTCCTCATTCACTTCAACACAGGGCTCATTGTTTTTTGTAACAAAGAGCTGTAGCAACAGCACCATCAGCATATAAGTACAAGGCGGTGGCACAAGAGTGAAGGCCCATAGATATTCATGATCACCTAGTCTACCACGAATAAGTGCTGTTTAAAGATGTTAAAGGAGCACTCCGCCCATTTAACTCATCTACATCTGTTTGTCCATAAGGAACACTAATAAGCCTGGGAAACCAGTTCTGGGGGGAGCTCTCTATGGTCTGAAAAAACACCCTGATAATGCCATGAAGGTTATCTTCATCTTCACACTAGGGAAAATTCAGGATATCTGGATATCAATTTTGACCTTCTTTTTTTAAATTATCCACCTCTTACAAATTTCCCAGCATTAAAGAAGTGGAACACTACAGTAACCTTCAACTTGGAAAATAGCAAAGTGGGCCAAATAAAGAACTGATAACTGATTAAGGATTGTAGAAAGTTCCAGAATATTATCTGCAGTTAATGACTTTGTTGGAAACCACTCCTATTTTTCTCAGCAGTACAATGAGGGAGAGAGGAGAGAGCCATGAACAGGTGGGAGGTTCATTCAGTGAGGCAGCACAAAGAGAGCTGTTGGTATCTCCCTCCTTTTGGTTGCTGAGTTGGTCTCAGCTGAGAACACCGGACAACTCATTTGCAGATCAGACATGTTTGCCGTAGCAGACTAAAAAAAGTGATAAATCCGCAGCCTTTGATTTGAGAAGTGCAGCGCCAGAGCTGCAGTACACACAGCTGTTCACTGTGTTTATCTTGTAAAAACACATGCAAATGATACCAGGCTGCTAGAACATAACCACACACGTGGCTTTGTTATAACTCAGTGTTGTGGCTTTTTCTCCTGGAGACATCAGATTACTGGACACATTTTAAAGCAGCACAGTGTAGCCTTTCTACCATAAAATACCAACAGGTTTTAAATCATTTTGATGCTACCCTGACTTGTAATCAGGTGAATGGTCTCACACTATGAAACTATGTAACACCCACAAGAAGTCACACGCCATCAGCTATTTCACTGTAAAACTAGATCAAATTTTAAGTTTTTTCCTCCAGATGCTGCACATCAACTCTCTGTGATTTACAGAGTTTCCTGATGGACAGTGAAGTAAACTGCTGCCAGCTGTTGCTGCTGTTAGCTAATGTTAGCTCAGTTCGTTAGCAGGGCCGAGAGTATTAGTGTTTGTGTTTTGGTCCACCAGGAAGAAGAGGTTTTCAGGTTCGATGGCATGGGGGAATCTTTGAGTGCCGGAGCCGGTGTCATGTCAGAACCAGAGCTGGGCATGCAGGCAATGTAACTGGGCCTAATCTACACTGCAAACTGCGTGGTATGATTGTAAGCAGAAAGTATTGTACATGCGAAGGACAAGAATTTCAACATTTAAAGATAAATCATTGACACTAAATGTACAATACAGAAAATAGGAACTGATTTCATACAGGGTTCGTGTTATTTCGAGTTATATTTGAACTACAAATACAAATCTTAGGATCAAAGGCTTTTAAAATCAAGATAATCAATATCACATATTAATGATTCCACAGATCCAAATTCACACCCTTACAGTCAGGGGCGTAGTGGGGGTTGACTAAAGTAAAATCTGAGAGTTACCTCACCTATTTTCAGATCAACTGTATCAATCAATGAGGGGAAATAAGACAAGCCTCTATGCTTATAAAGTAAAGTATAAACTTCAAATGTAGTTGGTTGAAGGACAAATGGCGTGATTACAGAATACAGATCATATAACACAAGGTCAGCGTATCATCAGTCTATGAAGTGGACTTGGAACAATATGCAATGGAACAATCATTTCACAAATGCATAACAAAATTGGATAAGGATAAGGTGCTGATCTTGAGTATGCTTTACAAACATCAATATTGACCCACTTAAAAATTTTTTGATTATCACAAGGTCTCCTGTGAGAAGTCTTTTTTTTCCCAGGTTGTCTTAATTCATGATTCATGTGCCGATTGCCTAAGGTTTTAAGCATTTGCTCCAAATCGTGGTTGTAAAAGGTTGAAACAGGCCAGCAGAATTGCTGAAAAAATGCCGCAGGGTTTTTTTTTTTTTAAGTTGCTGCTCTCCTTTCCTGTACAGGCTTGTCTGAGCTACAGAGAGAGTATTTGCCAGAAAGGGAATGCTTTGGGATGAGCAAGGGCATGTTATTTGCTGGTGGTACAACCTCTAACATTGTGGCACACTGACTTTACCAGAACTTCCCCAGAAACGAAGATTAGTTTTTCAGGTGTATGAGAGGAACAGAAGTCACAGGCTTGCAAAATCAAAATCCACTCCATGTAAAGTCAGAGCTCAAAGTTTACTTCTATTATCAGGAAACGTTATCACTGGATTACATCACATATATCATTTATTTCTAAGATTAGATGACTAATAAGTCAGGAATACCCTGTGAACAAAACCCAGTCTCCAGCTTCAATTGAAAAATATTTTAAATATACATTTCTGCATTAAAATCAATAAAAAATGGCGAGACCTGTTGAGCTGTGTACTTACATTATCCCAAATATTTCATACAATGTTTAAACCCAGAGAAATCATAATTTTATTAAGGTAATGGTGCGTTTCATCTGGTTGCCAGTTAATGGCGTCACATCCTCTTGAAATGCTCAAGTTCAGAATTTCCAGGTGTAGCTCATTCTGGTGTTCTGTATGAATCTCATCAGACACCGTAACCAGACTGAATGTGCATGTGCAGTGTGTTGCCGCTTGGTGGTTTTCGTACAGGTACTGTGTGTTTGCAGTGGCATCCAATAAGGCTACTGTGGATTTAAAATGTGTAGTCACTTATTCTCCTCACACACACACACTGACATCAGGGAACGGAGGATACGAAGGAAGGAAGGAAGGAAGGAAGGATGTCTGCCAATGTGACTAAAAGTAACATGACTGAAACCTAAACTTACGCACATTACCATGACATGATTTCTGTCTGAGTCATACTCCCATACTAATTCATGCTATTTAAAATTATGTCTTTTCTTATTTGTTTGATTTGAGAGAAGTAATTGTATACTGTCAGTATAGTGGACAGGACAGTGAAGTAAACTGCTGCCAACTGTAGCTGCTGTTAGCTAATGTTAGCTCAGTTAGCCGGGCTGCTCGGACTGTGAGTTCAGAGCACCTAGTGTTTGAACCACAGGCATTTTGGACCAGGATGAGGCTTACAGGTGGTGGGAATACTTACGGGGAGTGAAGTTAGTGTCATACCAGAACTGGACCTGGGAAAAGAGCAAAGAGGACGCTGACGGGGGAAGCTAAGAAAAGGAAAGGAGAGAGTGAGTGGGCAAAAACCTGCCAGACAAAAGTAAATCTGGGACTGACTTTTAGTCGTTGATGAGAGCTTGGTGAAATAAAAGGGCTGAAAGAGAGACGCCGAGCTGGGCTGACTGCTGTTGGACTAGTCAGTAATGTAATCGTAACGAATACACGTGTTCAGTTGTCTATATTGTCCAAATGAATTCACAACAATACCATAGATCAAGTTACCTTTCTGACCTTGTTGCAGAAACCCTCATTGTATAATGCTAAATATATATTTCCTACTCATTAAGAAGTGCCTTTTCTATGTCGGGAAAAAGCTGATACAAAGCTTTGAGTCAACAGTGATTATAACCATAACCATAAGTTATAAACACATAAAGCGTTTTATCACAGACTCATATGACAACAGTCACAAGTTTACAAGCTTAAATTACCGTAGTTCAGCATATAGACATCTTTATGAATGTTTGCCCTCTGAAGTCCTCACAAGAAGCTGCGAGCCAGCAGCCTAAAGGACACACCCTTTTATTTTACACTGTATCTTTTCTTTATATCTCAGAAGCATTTTAGTTACACAAGCCTTCACCTTTTTGATGGGCAGACTGCTTCTTGCTATGTCATATAAGCACATGCTCTATCTAGGGCGAGAAAGACCCTGAGGCTGACAAGAAAGTAATGATGAATGAAGACAAAATACTGTATCTTCTGTAAACTATTAGCTGCTTTCTTGTTGATTCAGTTGCTTTAACGTTTACCAGCAGGTCCAATAAAAAAGTTTGCAACCCTCTTATAACAATAAACTCTCACCAATAAAACCTTTTAATCATCAATCATATGGGGGTTTGATTGTTTTTGGTAACCAGGGTGGGGATGGGACTTTAATTTTCCTTGGGTTTACAACATTGTTTGACAATTAACATAAGGATTTGTCATCTGGTGTGGAGTGACTTTATGGCACGTTCTACGAGACGCGTGTACATGGAATTCAGACTATCACGGGATCAAGTTTTCCTAGTATTGTTTTGCCCTTAAAATGTATTCCCATATAAGAATCCAAGTGGAACAGTCAGCCTGTACCGCACCGTGTGTTTTGCACCCTGGTCGCCAACTTGCAATTATAGCAGTTTTAGGGTTGGCTCAGTATGACATATGATGTTTGATGTATAAAAAAAGCTTGAGATTTCTTTCTTTTTTTTTGCAGCCTTTGAAATGCCCACCACCTTGATTTTTTGAGATATTAAAACTTTTGGTTTCAGATGATTTTATCAAAAACATTATGAAAAAGAAGGTCCTGAAGTCAATGACCACATCTCAGGTAGCCAGAACAGCATGTTTAGACTCCGCTGCTGTGTGGACTGTCAACAAGAATACACCCACTTGTGTGCACTCAGGATTGGTGAGTAACAGTTCATGACAGTTCAGTTAACAGTTACATTGAAGTAAATTTAGCATTGTTGTTTTTAACTTTGAATTATTCAGATTAATCAGTTATTAAAAGCATAATCTGTACATGTTTATTGGTTATTATGTTTTCTGCATTTGTGCTATGGACTTGTACTTCAGGTTATCACTAACCTGTAATCTGTCGTGCACGCTATAGTGAGTCAAACACAGACCTGCAAACATGCTCATAGTTTCCCTCAGACAAACTCAGACAGACACACTGATCACACAGGCTTAGACAGAAGTCCTCGCCTCAAGGCCCCTTAAGTGACACAGAATCTTTATAGTAGTCTGGGTTACATGGGGGTGTGTAAACAGACCACTGTTTCAGCTCAATTAACCCAGAAAAATTATGAAATGTACTACTTGTTGCACAGTAGGTCAGGTCAAGGTCAACATTTATGATCTGTAATCTACAAATTATGGATTTGTAACAAACATGTTTCTGTTGGGTAATGTTCTGTTAAAGGTGGGAGTACTTTCTCTGTAGTCATGTGACGTTTAGTGAAAAAAAAAAGATCACAGTGCAGTGCAAGAATATGTCACAAATATATTGTGCATGGACTATAGAAAGTATAGACATTTTTTGGTCATTTTTTAGCATCTTCAGTACAGAACAGAGACAAGCCCTTCAGTAACTCAATGGACTCAGCATGTCTTTCATCTGCCTTCATGGAAGAAAAGTTTCTAGGATTTCTACGTAAAATCAACATTCACTACAGTACTTACAATTAGAAATGGAAACCTTCATGATTTTAACAAAGTTGAGTGATTACTTTGCAAGCACAGAAACTACAGTTACCATGAAAATGTACAGGCGTAGCAACATGGGTACAAACTCCTTTTGGACTGGGTTTCATCCATATCCATAAAATTCCTCAAAGCTCTCTTCTTAAGCAGTTTTCCCAACATGCAACCATCAGCGGCTGTCTAAAAGCCTTTACAGTGTTTTTTTCTGTCCCTAGGACTTATGGGAATTGGTGTTCATTACCAAAAAGAATGAATAAACAACTATATCATCACATACGACACGCTGTTGTGAAAGGTTGTGTTCCAAGGCTGGATTTTGCTCTCAGTGGGTGGCAATTTCTTTAACTGTGGTAATGCCCTGACTTTTCATCTCTCCCCAGGCCAGAATTGGATCTGTTTATGTACTTCCTGGATGCATCAATGTGCTTTTCTGTCTTCTGTCAACAGCTGCGAGTCAACAAATATACGCTGCACGGATGGCTTTGACCTCATCATGTATACATCCAGACATGTTTTGGCACGAGTGCTGTTAATGAATACTTAGTCGAAGGTGAACTTTAACAGTGTTTTGGGCAGGTCGCCACAACCTGGGATTATTATCTGTCATGCTGTTGTTAGTAAGAGTTTGAGAGTGGCCTTGCTGGTTGGTGTTTGCACTTTAACGCTGGCAAACATCCTGTTCTTCTACGTTCACATCTTGCACGCAGCCCTGTTTAGGCACTCTGCCATAAGCGCAAAGACGAGAACTTGGATGAGCAGAGGGGCGGCCTTGACCACACAAAAACATCCAGGTAGACGCACGTCCATCTTTAGAGTGACTCAGTACACAAGCTCATGTGTTTTTTACTGTTTAGTCTGCCTCCTCACCTCCTCTAGACATTTACCTCTGTGTCATAGTGTATCATAGCCAGAGGAGGCTTGACAGAGCATGGTAGAGAAAACTGAGCAGTAGGAGTAGTTTTGGATGATGCAAGTGAAACTTTAGACTTCTAGGTTTGACTGTTGTTCATGAAAATTCATCTTTTCTGTTTTGCCATCAGCTCCTCTGCCCTCATGCCTTATACCTTTGTGTTCCGGTTTGTTGCTTACTGTTGTCAACTCAGCACAAGCCTATCTGTACACTCGCCTGATTACAGTAATTGTTGGGATTTGCGTGAAGTGCAGTTGATGCCTCGTAATGGAAAGCAAATCAAGTAAGTTAAAAAAAATGCACACAAACACAGAGGTGAAGCTGTGAATCAGAGGGGTGGTGGTGTGAGGGGGGAGTTAACTGTGTCACAGGGAGGCAAGGGAAAATAATGCCCACAGGACTGTGGAGGCAGGATGTGTATGTTGTCCTCTCATTGGCTTAGAGCAGTTAGTTCAGGTCCAATGAGTGGGATAGAGAGGGACACGCATAAGGCAACCATATCAGAGGCCCTGGAGCCAAATGTGAAAGACAGATGAAAACCTGGACTAAATAAGTGCAGTAAAAGAACACCACCTATTTAATACATACAATATATGGCTCTTAAGAATGTGGTTATTGATATCAATATTTGGACAGCACTGTATCTGTACATGTCCTTAATAATTAACATTCCTCTGGGCCATGTCAATATTCTTTATCACAGAGTTATCACTGTTTTTACAGCAGTAATATCTTTAATTGCAGTCCAAGTTTAGCCTCATTTTCCACAGTTATCTCAGTCTAGCTGTTTCGCTTTCGCCAGTCCGATCAGAGCAGATGTTTTGCTTGTCAATGATTAACATCTGCAGAGATGTTGTGATGAGAGCTGGCGCTGCCGAGAAGGCGTTAATGTGTGTCAAACAGAACATTTAAACTCCTCACTGCACTTCACCGCAGGGCTAAGTTCTGGCTGCGCTCTTAATTGAATGTGGATAAACTGTTGATACGCATCATTAAACCTGATGAACAGAGACTTCAGGGCTGCAATGTTATTTGTCCATTCAAAACTGCTGTAGCTTTAGCTTCCCTGCAGTGTCCAAGCAGCAGTTCCAAATAAATTAGAGTCATTAGCATCATGGTCAAAAATACTGACGTTAATCCCTTTTTATTGTCAATACTAAATTGTTGTTAAATGCTCAGTTTTGATTGGGCAATGAGGGCATTCTACTGTCTGTTATTTATGCATCATAAACTTTGGAGAAACACGGCAAACACAAAAGAATCTTTTTTTTTATCAATAAAATTTGACATTACAAGAATAAAATCAAACCTAAATCATTATTTTGTGTCAAATTATTGATTCCTTTCGTAAGTAGCTGCGTCATAAGCAGGATAACGTACTGTGAGCCAGTCATTGTTGCAAAATAAACCCTGACAGGATGATGTAGGACCCCAGTGTGAAGCGTATATTATCCCCAATTGTAGTTTATAATAACATGGGACCTTGATGTCGCCAGTGGTGATTATGGGACCTCATTTGTGCTCATGAGTGTGTGTGACTTACTGTATCAGCAAAAAAAGGCTCAGTACAGTGTCATATTTGTGTATCATGTTTTAACCATGTGGCATGTTTCCACTTTAAACAAGGAAGCTATCCTGAAAGTTGATCTTGAGAAAACAAAAACCCTCAATACTGTTTCCTGAATTGACATGAAGGGTCACACAGTACAGCAAAGGTTGCACACAAGCACATCCACGTGATGAACAGGCTAACTGAGATGCATTTCATTGACGGACTGCTGCTCTCGTGTGCAGATGAGCCAAAGAGCACACAGCATTGTGTGTGTGTGTTGTGTTTGTGTGTGCATTTGTGTTGTTTCCTGTGTGACTGCAGGACTAGATGCATTAGAAGTCACATAAGTGATTTGTCTGTGCGATCTAGTGGGCTGAGCATCATTTTTGCATCCATCTAAAACCTGACCTTGAATTTTATGCATGTTGTGTATTGACATGACAAACATTTCTTACTTTGCACAAGGTGTTCTTACTGTAGACACTAACTCCTGCAGCGCACTCGGTTGCAGCTGTCCAGCTTGCAGCTGCACAGTTATGCACAAGCAGACACACCCACATATTTCGAATATGCTCTGTAGATTTTGCAATAGGTTACTTGTTATTTGGTATGTGGGTGGAAAACCACATGTTGTTAAAAAACACATATAAGATAAGAAAAATGCTGACTTGCAAAGTTACTTTTAATATTTTAACATTCATATTCTGTTGATTCACATTTAGGATGTAGAAGATCATCTTCAATCCAGTAACGTCTTCGTCCTTTGTGTCACATGAAAGAGCACCTAAAGAAAACACTCCATACATAAGGAACGACCCAAAGAGTTTTTCTATTTGCAATGGAACGCAAAAAATAATGGTCTGTCACTCTCTGACTTCTCTAACATGTCTGTGCTTGTATGTTACTTTAGAATATGTAAATCAGTAAAAGAAGAAGATGCCAAACATAAAGTCTGATTTTTGAAAAATGCTCTTCTTAAAAAGAGCTGGGCACTCTAGTTTCTCTCAAATGTCACTCAAATAAGAGGATATTGTGCATTGTGTTTCCAGCTGTGGATTAATACGCCTGGACGACAAACACTAACAATCCCCTGGTGCTCTAAATTCACAGTCCAGGCAGCCTGGCTAACAAACTGAGCTAACATTAGCTAACAGCAGCTACAGTTTGCATCAGTTCACTGTTGGTTCTGCTCACACCGCTGCTTTTATTCACCATAATAAAAGAGAATATTGCCTTATCTTATCTTCTAGTCAGTTAAAACCATGTTGTCAATGTTATGAAGAGGTCACGATCATGTGTAAATAACAAAATGTCAATGATTCCTTCTACATGCGGCTGAATGTAAAAACTGTCTGGCTGCTTGTGCACCCACTTACCACAACATGACACTCACTTACACTTACACTACATACTGGTTGTGTCAGACCACTTCCCGCACTACTAATGAAAGTTTCGTGACACATCTCAAATTCAAGCAGCCCAGCATATACTGCGATGAGTAATATCTGTAGTTTGTCTGCACCGGTGCTTATTTCTTGAAATGAAACAGATAGATGATGACGATGGGGCCAAAAGCAAACACAGCCTGAATTTCAGTGCCTTCTCTCACTGTGGACAGTATGCATGTTAAACAAGTGTTCGATTAGACAGAAGATAGTGAGAGGCACCAGTCCTCTCACACATACTCAGTCCTCATTGAACCGTGGCCAGAAAGGTATGTGGCATTCAGTTGTACAACAGTCCTGTCACTCTCACTCATCTCCCCTTCATATTGTCCACACAGAGAAGAAAAGCAGAAATTCTTCAAACTTCTTTCCTTCGCTGTTTGCTGGAATTTTGTACTTTCCCTCAAATATCTCCCTTTTTTTTTCGCCAACCTAATTCTGACTTGTCTTACTATCCATCTCTCCAGAACCTTCTCATTTTCCATTCTCTCGCGCCTGCTGCTTGCCGTCTGTCTTTGTCATTCACTCCTCCTCAGTATTTCCTGACTTGCTCTGTGATATATGAGCCTCTAGAGGCGTTTGTGCCTTTGAGTGCTGCTGTGACCCATATTGTTCTACCCTAGCGTGGATCATTGTCGAGAAAAATATAAAAAAGAACAAAAAACAAAACGCATAATGAAATCATGACTGTACATTTATTTATTTAATGGTGCAAAAAGGACAATAAATTTGACGTTTGAGTTTGTTCCGTCTGACACATGATATTCTTTTCTGAAGTGTAGGAATATATTGACTGTGATCCATGTGGGTAGTTTATATGATTTCAACACTATGTAGAACAAATACACAGTATGTACTGGCTGCTTTGCCTCTGGTTTGAATGTATTATTTCCCCAGTGTTGGTATAGTAACACCACCTAGTGGATACAAAGCTAATTTCAACACAGATGAGCTTCACTAAATGCTCGAAAGACATGAAAAAAAGGCATAAAAACCCGTAACAATTCAAATGTGGTAAAAATAAATAAAAATAGAATAAATATAATGGAGATCGTAACAGTTAATATTTGATATAACAGTGTTAGTTACTTAAAATTAAAAGCAAACAGGGAAATATCTTCTGTAATCTAATCACATTGATTTTCTTTCTTTCTTTCATGTTTACATTAAAATCTTCCAGTATTTGGTGTGTTTAGCATTAGCTCAGCATTTTGAATGTACATTTTTAACATGTCATGGTAAATCAAGGCCATGATGTCTTCAATGATGGCAATTTCAGGTACTCCTATTACGCAACAAAAATCACATTATTTGCATGTATTTTTAACTGATTGTGGTTTTGACTGTATGCATCACCGGTGGTTCAAAATGCACGGGTCATTGTGTCGCTCAGCCACTTGCAAAATGAGTTGGCAAATGACTTGGGTTTGTGGTCAGTGGCAACACACCGAGAGGCCAAAGAGCAACAGACGAGCTGACTAGAGTTTTCCGCTGACCACGAACCTGCAGACAGATACATGATGCAACGGACGCGCTGACCCACTACCCTCCAGTAGACTTTAATCTCGAATGACTCTTTTTAACCAGGTAGTTTAATTGGGGCGAAGAGTCACTTGTTTACAGTATGGGAGACAAAGTGCTGACAGACCAAACATTACGTGGGCGTTGTCTGCTGTCAAACAAACAAACCTGACTCAACAAAAATGAGTCAATATTTGAGCAGCAGTGAAAGAGAAAGGGGTCAAAACCGACACATATTAAATCATCACAGACTCTCAACATTTACAGTCTTATAACACACACACACACACACACACACACACACACACACACACAGACACAGCTGTCACAGCTTAGCCACATTCCACAATATGCCCACATCCTGATCTACAGACAGATAACTCTACGGATAGGTCAACTCACTGAAATCTTTTTTGTACATTACTCAGTTACAGGAGCCTTCTTGATCTCATCTTCCTCCTCCACCTGTGTGTCCGGGGTGTCCCCCTCTGCACTGCCAGACTCTTCCTTCGTCTGTCTGCACCATCGCAGTTTAAAGTGGGTGTTGAGCCTCTCCAGGATGTCGATGGAGTGATTTATGAGCAAGGCCAGCCAGGCCAGGCCAAAGAAAATCCACGAGGCCATGAGCACGCTGTACCACTCGGGGTACTTTTTGTCTGGATTGCTATCTGTAAAGGAAAGACTCAATGAACAAAGCAACGTAAAAATGCTGATACAAACCTGAAAAGAATTGAATGGCCACTCAGGTGGAGGTGTTCACAGTACTGTACCCGCCACAAAGTCTCCAAAGCCGATGGTGCTGAGGGTGATGAAGCAGTAGTAAATGGCCTGGGAGTAGGTCCAGCCCTCATGCTGCTGGAACACAATCATGGGTACGATAAAGAAGAGAACTGCCCCTGACAGGTAAGACACCAGGTGGACCAAAAAGCGGGTACACCTCTGCAATGAGATGTGGGAAGGAGAGGTCAGTCATGTTCTGAAAAATCTTCAACATACTCAATCATTAGTGATTAAAGATCTCCTCACCCGCCCGGTCTTCTCCTTGAGGAAGTCAGAGAGGTTCCTCTCTATAACGAGCATGTACTTGCCAACCCTGTTGAGCACCACCATGTTGAGTGGGATACCAAATAGTGCGAAGAACACACAGAAGATCTGGCCAGCAGTGGAGCTGGGACTTATGTTCCCATAACCTGCGAAACTGTAAGGTGTTAGTATCTCATCATGCTGTTTCATTAATAGCACTAAATAAGTGACGTGCCTCACTTTATAGAATGGACTAAATTACAGAACAGGTTAAATGTGACTGAGATTTATAGAAATATATTCATTTGCACTGCAGATGCTGATGATTGGCTTTCTGTCATAAAGGCAAACAAAACAAAGATAAATGAGGGTCATGGTCGGGCCAAATGTACAGAAGGCACCACGAGTCTTCATTCTGGGTTAATTATTTGACATAATAAAGCCTGCCAGCTAAAGTTTGCTAAAACACATAGACAATAAAGAGGATCAAATTCATTCAAAAGCCCACCTACTGCCCAGAAACATTCCATAAATTAAATGAAATTAAAACTGCTCTCAAAGGAGTATGATTTTTTGGGCTGTAAAATTAGTCAATATGTTGAATAAGTAAAATCCAACACAAGATCAAAACTTTTTAAGAGCACGTGTTGCAACACATGATCATAAACCTCTCTCGTGGGTTTCATCCCATGCTGTCTAACCTATAGTTGTGACCACGGTGGCAGCGAACACAGCTGAGCTGGTGAACTTCCAGAAGCCGTCCGTGGTGTAGTTGCCTTTCAAACTTAAGCCTGCCTTGGACGCATCTTGAACAATCTGAAACAGATAAAAACATAACTCAAACTCGATGGCGTGTGCCGTGGACTTGGGTCAGACGTTATGACTCGCAGTTGTGCAACTCTTGTACGAACTGATTTAAAATGACCTTCTAGGACAATGTGGTACAGTTGTGGGCGAGACCCTTCTCAGCACTGTGTCAGACTGAGTGGATATGTTGATACAGTGTGTTACATAAAAGTCTTCACCAGTGTGTGAAATGAGTCCAAAAGAAATACATAACAGTGTGAGACTTGTGGCCTTGTTATGATGTAATATTTCCTAAACTCAAGAAAAATTGTTACTGTAGGTGTTGCCCTATTTAAAAAAAAAAAAAAAAAGAAACTGCAGGAAGTGAATTAAAATGTAATATCTTCATGCTGTGATGTATTTCAGATTTAACACAATGCAAATCTAGGTTTTTTTTAAACTCTCGCCCACATCACCTGCCAGGATTATCAACAATCTGCCTTTTTTTAAACATATCAGCCTTTTCTCGAGAATGAAGCTCTTAAATATTTTCCAAGGAAAAGATTGCTAAATTTAACTGCTGTGTAAATCAAGTCAGGGCAAGATGGACGAGCAAAGTAGTTTGTGCATGAGAAGCTGGTATTTGCATGAACAAAGTCGCCACACATACGCATGATAGGATTTAAAATAGGAGTCTTCACTTTATGGCGTACAAGTCCTACATATGTTTTTTTTTGTTTGTTTGTTTTACATTAATAATAATCACTTATCTGCAGAAAGTGACTGCAAATGACCATCTGTTATTTATGACTCTTATCTGTGGTAGATAAGTGGTTACTGTTCTTGTTTAAAGGCCCAAAACTGTATTGCGTAATGGTGCCACTACTGTTGAA
Source organism: Larimichthys crocea (assembly GCF_000972845.2). Classification (NCBI taxonomy): domain Eukaryota; kingdom Metazoa; phylum Chordata; class Actinopteri; family Sciaenidae; genus Larimichthys; species Larimichthys crocea. Next base: position 19,270,938 of record NC_040034.1, on the reverse strand, counting down.
CTTTTATTCCACGTTGTTGATAACTTGAGTGATTTATTGGAAGCAAAGATAAAAACGCTGCTTAATATGTGTCTAAATCTCTTTTTATCTCGGTAAAAGTCGTATTGAACCTACTGAACCTTTAAACTGTTCACTGATGCTGCTGTTAAGCATGTGTGGAAGAGGAGTAGGGCTGTGGCTCACATGTAAATTCAGTAGTCTCTCTAGAACCCATAGTTTGACCCGTATTAAACTGTTAATTTTAAGATCATAGCAGATATTAACTAAGAAAATGAGTGCAATACACTGATATCTGTAATGGTGCTGCGTCTTTTAAAGCATTTTCCGTGTCTTTTTTTATTTTATGAACCTGCTTCTTTTAATGCTCCATGTGTCTGTGCCTCACCTGAGCCACCGACTCCAGGCCTTCTTGGTTCAAACAGGTGTACGTCGCAAGCAGCTTCTGTTTGCTTAAGAGTAAAAGACTGATGTCCTTCTGTCCGAGATCTCCCTCCAACTTCCAGAAAACCACCCCGCCGATCAGCACATAGGCCACGTAAACCACCCCAAGCATGAGGATGGAGGGCACCCGTGCCAAGTTCAACATTTCCTTTATTTCCATCTTGGCTACCTGGTAAAATCTTTGGATCCAGGCAAGTTTAGCGTCTCAACCTCTGCAGCTGGGCACAGCAAAAGTGTGTTGATTTACCTTCGCTGCTCCTCAGCTTTCCATGCATTGCATGCATGCAAATTAACCTCCACCTGCACTACTGTTTTAATCACTCCAATGGTCTGTCATGCAAATCTAGTGGAACAATATGACACTGGCAGAGGTTGGGCTGTAGGTGATGACTACAGGGAATGTCAGATATTTGAAGTTTCTGTCCATGGTTTATGAGGTCATGTCATCAATCAAGACCACCTACAGTTAAATCATTTCAGTACAGTACATATCAGTTTGTATTTCTTTCCTCAGGACAACAGTTCTCATACTGACCAGCATTAAAGACAGAAAGTGACAGTTTTTTCAAAACAAAAACATGAGCTCTTCTCCTGTGTTCTTCCAGCTGCCTGTTTTGGATCAGTCCTGACTGCTGCGTCAGGTCACGTCCCATCACCATCTTGACTAATGGGTTTGTTTAAGATAGCCCTCCGTGCTCAATTCACCAGAGGTTACCATCAGTACACAAAGGCAGATGTGGACTCACACGATCACGCGATCGCACACACACGCACACACACAACAACAACTACTACTACTACTACTACACTAATGTAGAGCAATAACATACAATAAAAAGCACATAAAACACACAGTTCAACAGTTATTTAGTTCTACATGTTGTCTGAGGATGGAAAAACATTACAGGATTCCTACCTGAGGCAATACATGGTTAAACATGTTTTCTTATTGAGACTATAAAGTGCTCAAAGTAGAATTTTGGACTGAAGTTGAAGATAAAAGTAACCATCTTTCACTTTTACTTCTGGACGCAGACTTAAAAGCAAGGGAATTAAAGAAATGTATCAAATATTTTTTTGAAGCTATATAAAATATTTAGCAGGTAACATTAGTGTGCTATTAAACGTGATGTGAACATTTGGATGAGGTGTCAGCACAAATAAAGCTGGCATTGGATTTCTTTCTCTGCGTATGAAATTGTGGTACTGCATTCTTAATTTTGTATGTTTAATATGGACTGAATATTGTCCGATTGTCTACCAGCAGCACAGTTACTGCTGCAGTTTGGTTTTCTTTTTGTTTCCATTGTAGCCAAATGAGAGTAATTCTTAGAAGTTTGATAAATATAGACTCTCTGGCTGAACTGAGGTAGAATTGTCAAACAAGAACCTGCAATATCTTTCCAGCCTGTTGATAACATATTAAACCACTCCTGGACAAGATGAGACATTATTATAAATTAAAGGATTTAGAGAAGGAATGTTACAAAACATTTTTCTGAATATATTCTACATAGTGAATGTTACAGGTCAATAGTCCAGATGTCAGATCTTTGACGTGTCTTCTAATTTACTGGACGATGTTTCCTCTTCTACCTCTTGGTTCTTGAAGCCTGGATGAGTCAGGCCAATCAGGTGCTCCATTATTCTGGCTCCCATGTTGAGGATAAGAGCAAGCCAAGCCAGGGCAAAGATGATCCAGATGCCTGCCAGGCTGCGGTAGAGAGAGATGTACTCCTTGCCTGGGTCAGTCCCTATAAGCAGTGACATCGCCTTGTTAGAACATGCTAGTTTATCTGAGACACAAACATTGACTCACTGTGTATGCTTGTTCTTATTTCCCTGCTTCATACATTTAAAATTAAAGCACAGTAATTGTCTCAAATCATTAAAGGATTAGTGTGTAGGATTTAGTGGCACCTAGCGGTGTGGTTGCGGATTGCAACCTCCTCCACTTACCCTCCTGTTGCGAGCAGGAAGAGTAACTACGGTGGCAGCAAAACATGTGCAATCCCGAAATACTCTATCTAGAGCCAGTGTTTGATTTGTCCCTTCTAGGCCACCATAGAAACATGGCATCTTTAATATGAGAGGCTCATTCTAATGTAACAAAAACATAACAGATCTTATTTTCAGGTGATCCTACACTAATTAATGTATTATTATCATCATATATCTTAGACACTGCACCGCTTCATCTAACCCAGGAGACTGCTGTGGTCTTTGCACCACATTAGTACTTTGCTCTCTTTACTCACCCACCACGTAATCTCCAAAACCAATGGTGCTGAGGGTAATGAAGGCGAAATAGAAGCCCTCGCCAAATGTCCAGCCTTCCACGTAACTGAACAGCAGAGGAGGGATGACCAAAAACAGCAGGCTGCCGGTGATGAAGAACAAGCTCACTGCCAGAGCCTCAACTGTTTGCTAAAAAAACAAACACAGCAAAACTAAGTTTAGGTGAGATTCATAGGCATCAGTTGGGAATTCTCTTTTCTTGTTTGATTACTACAGTAAAGGGTGTAAAAGGAAATGACCATAAATCTACCATATCTCTGGTGCTTTGGTGCATATAATCATTTCTGTCGGTAATCCATTAGTACCTTGTGTGGAACAACTGAGACCATTCCCTTCTTCAGTCGACCGAGGTGGATGGTGAGACACTTCCCGAGCTGTTTGAGGAAGGCCAGGTTCAGTGGGATCCCGCACAGTGCGTAAAACACACAAAAAACCTGACCGGACACAGTGCTGGGGGAGAGGTTTCCGTAGCCTGTGAACAAGATAAACATTTGTGATGATCAAATCTACAAATCATTAAATTAGAAACAAAAATATCCAGACATGCTCACCTATAGTTGTGACTACTGTGCCAGCAAAAAAGAAGGAGCTACAGAAATCCCAGTTACTGGGGTTTGTTGAGTTGCCTGAGGGATTCACCCCGTTTTCCCAGGCATCCAAAATCACCTGCAAACACACAAAAGATCCTAGAATGACGTCCCACTCAGCTACTTTTACATTCGGACATTTAAAAAAAGAAATTGACCTAGTCACCTCACTAATGCTATAAAACTCCATCGATCATACATGACACACTTATTGATTTATCAGGTCAGGTTACTGTCATACCATTTATTGCTATGTACTTTACCTTGTCATAAAATTGATCTAATTTCTCTTTTTTATATTTGCACATACTTGTATCATCATTACTTTTACTGATAGACAGGCATCTTACCCTTTTGAATATGACAAGAAGTTGACAAATTCAGTCTGATTTGATAAAATCCAGATTAGTCATGCATTGTAAACTGAGCCTCTTCTCCTGCTACATTTCAGGAACTCTCCATTGCACTCATGAAACATGGACTTCTTAAATAAATGTGAAGAAATTAAAGGGAAACCTGAACAAATTTCTCCAAGGCTGGTCCGTCCAGGCAAGTATAATTAGCCAAGAAATTCAACTTCTCCAGTTGGAAGTGGTTTCGGTTGTTGCTCTCAGCCTCACGTTCCAGTATCTGGAAGATGGTGGCCCCAACCAGCAGGTATGTAAAGTGGGCCAGAGTCAAAAGTACTGTCCAGCTCACTTTGACTGGGACCAACTGGAACCTCGCCATCAACCTCTTCCAGCACCAGAATGGACACACTGATGTTTGAACTCGGAAAAGAGGTTAATTGCTTCAGAAAGGACAAACAATCAAAGTCTCGGTGAAATACGCAGATCTCATGAGTAGTTCCTCAAAAACTGTGTCCATCACTGCAGGCTGTGGCATTTCTCTCCATAAAGTAAATAAAAAACTGTTTTAAATCACAGCAACACGAAGAAAGGTTGATGTTAGGTAAAGCTGCAACTTATCTCCATCTGGATAATCATCCAAAGATAAAACATCTCCACTCTATGCTCTTATTCTGATTGGTCAGACTACTATACAGTAGATGTTGATTTATGGGTTTCTTTGGTAACGATCAAACTCCTCCTTCTCCATTAGAGCGACATCTGGACACACATACACTTTCAACTGTTTCCACTAATAAGGAAGCGGTGGCAGCATCTTGTCAGCAGAACAAAAGTTAATATTTTACCTGCTGTTGGTTGTTGGAGTGCTGATGCCAGAGCCTTTCAAAAGGATTCTGCGTTGTGGTGGACTAATTTAACAAGAAAATATATTTCTACCACAAGCTACTGGATTCCTTAATTGACGTGCTTTGCATAAATTGCTGTTGAAATAATAATGATTGGTGCCCCAACTTGAGTCACGTCAAGAAAGATAAATCCACATTAATTAAGTATGGACACATCTCCTGAGGCTAAAAGCTTGACTTTTCTAACCCATAGAAGACTGCTAGAGCAATCATCAGACATTTCCCCCCCATTCAGGAGTCAGGCATGTTTATGGTCAGATAGAGGGGAAGGAGATGACATTTTGGAGCGGTTTAGAGAGGACTACTTGATCGTGGGCCATAAACCAAAGGGTTGAAAGAAGTCTCATGAGAGATCCTAATGGAGCTCTATGGTTATGTTCTTTATAAAGCTAGCATGTTAAAAATGCCTAAGGATGTAAGGAAAGCATCGACTTGAGAGTAGATGTCAACAACTACAGCTATAATTATCATAGAAATGTTCAGTCCTGCTCTGGTAGGTTGGTGTCCCAAAGTCACTGCTTGCCTGCCTGAAAAGAACTTTCCAAGCTCTCTATGATTGCTACATATCATGCAACATAATGTGATGCGTGTTACTAATATAGTTAATAATTATTAAACACATTGTCAGGAGTCCTGTCTATTCATGAATATATCGAACATGTTTTTATTTTTAGCAACATGTTGTATATTATGTAGAAACAAGCTGAAAAATCACATTGAAAATACTGTTATCAATGAAATACAAATACAAGTAGGTATAAAATCACTATACCTGTAAACATTAGGTATTATATTATTCAAAATGTTATAGTTGTATTGGTTTGTACAAATGGTGAAAATCATGTTTTTTGCAATCTAGAAATGTTCTATAATATTTTGAGTGATTATGACTTTATGATGCTGATGCAAAAAATTTTTTGGGTTTCTGGCAGCTTTAAATTTTGTTGAATTTAAAGCAAGAAATGCATGTCAGAAGACTTTAACTGGCCATCCCAGTATAGCTCGGGCTACCATTAGCTAGTTGGCCCCTGCCTTACAACACCATTTCTCTTGATAGTATACAATATTAGCAAACAAGTTAACATTAGTCAGCTATATATACAGTATATATTAATTTCAGCTTTCATTTTGGACTTGTGTTGGATTTGTGTTGCACACTGTTAACACTGCTGGGAATTTTATTCAACAATGGTCAGTCTAGTCTGTGCAGAGAAAGTACACAGGAGTCCATGGTGGCCTATGCTGAAATGTTTACTGAAGCTTGATCAGGTATAATGGAAGATTTATCAATACACTTGATGTTGAAGCTATCCTCTCTGGCTCGTCTACAAGCCCTCAGGATAGTGCCACAAATACCCAATGCATCTACAGGATAAGGTGTTTGCCAATTGGCTGATAATCTACACACAAGGAAATATGTCTTCCCTTAGTGACTGACTGACATTGCTATCTGACTAGAGGCTTCCTCGTTATTTTTGTTGTGGTTGCTTCGAGGGAGTGAGACAGCCCTATCCTATGACTTGGTTACCATAGTAACGCTTTGCTTAACACAAATAAGGAGAAGAAATGTATCCTCATAACAATCTAAGATTTAACCGTATCCCTACAGTGGCCTCAAGACATGACCCTGTGGACCCCCCATACGTGGCATGCTGGAACAGAAAATTCCTAAAGAAAAAAGGCAGTTGGATACGCATTAAGGGCATGTTCTTTGGATTTTTGCTTCACATATAAATCAGTCCACAGGCTGTTAAAGGCAACAGAGAAAGTCACGGAAGGTCTCTTTTTTTTAAAGTGATGTAACCGGTTCACAAACTGACAATAAAAAATGTGATTAATAGCTACAACTAACATGCTTCAGAACCTTACATATGTCACCTTTAAATATAGAGTTATGCACTTAGTTATCTACCACTGCTATTTAGTCTGAGGCAGAACTGTAATTTCTATGTAATTTGTGTCTAGTGTCTGTATCAATTTTGTCAATTAAAAGTAGTTTTAAATACACTCATGTCATGAAGAAAGTCCCTAACGTGAGACAAATAACAGATAACATGACTTGACCGAAGAAGACTTTCTCCAAGACAACTCTGCCTGGATGCAAATTTTGAAGCTGCTTGTCATATCTCAAACAAATCAACGCAAACCCATGCAAACAGGTTGTTCCAATGTTCACAGGTTGTGTTCTGTTTGGGTAGGCGTGTAGTCATGGCTCTGAGGTGACTGGGTGACCGGGTCGATTTAGATTACCAGCCGTCAACGGCTGATACAGTGAACAGCAGGAGGAGTGGGACGGTGGGATAAAACAGATCTGCTGCCTGATGGGAGGGAATTTGTTTTCATGTAGAGAAATAGTATTTAGTACAGAACTGTGTGTTATTCATTCAGGTCACCTACAGATAACTGTGCAGAAGTATTAGGATTTAGAAAGACACAAAGAGAAAATTTCTGCACTTGATGCTTGTAGGTCACTCATAAACTAGATTGTGAATTAAGCAGCTCAATGCTAATGTTCAATATCTCTTCACTTGACTGATCTCTGACTATCTGCACTGGATTATCACGTTAAATGTTACAAGAATTGACTGTAAAATGTAAATGATCATTCAGTTCAATGCTAGATAATCAATACAGCATGCAAAGAAATTCATGTAACCGTATTTGAATTTCAAATGCTGCATCTTAAGGGAGCGCTGCAGAGGCTGGTGGCCTGTTGAGGATGTTTCCCTGCCTTCTGCTCAGTGCATGCTGTCTCCAACTCATCATTTCCTGGAAAGCAGTTAGTGCGGATCCGATGAGATGATCCACTAGTAAAACTGTGGCACAATAATTGATTCCCTTTTTTAATTTGTTAATAACATCTCAGACACTGTACAATACTTACACCCTTGGGATGTAACTATGAGTGAATTTCCAGGATGGTGGTGTAAGGTGGAATAAATTTGACTGCTAATGGCCAGCTGTCCTTGTATCACTGACGATGCAGCCAGTAGTCTGCGTCATTCTATACCCTTTATGGTTGAAGTTTGTGAAGCGTGAAATCCAGAAGAAAATTATCCACAGTACCCGTCTATCCTACAACTGCCATTTGCAAAAGACTAACTGGAAAGGAAGAACTATATAAAAAAAGATTTAATGTTTATTATTTCATAAATTAGGATGTTCACAGATCACACACATGGCAACAGCTTTCCACAGGATACAGATCAGGCAGATAGGGTGCCCAAAAACGGATACTATGTGTAGTGTAGTGGCAGCTAACAACAGTAATACAATAATACACGTTATGGAATCTTGCAGTTCCTCTGGTTGTTGACATTTTGTCATTATGCAGCTTTATTACACTATTTTACAGAATATTAGGAGAGGGTCTGTCAAACTACTGCACATGTATTTACAACATTTTACACAAAGTGTTACACTGAGAATAAAATTAAACTAGACATAAATAAGAAAAGCATTTGTCACTGCTCGTGACGACACTTCCTGTGACTATTTAAAAAGTCATGACACAGTCAAGTCAAACACATATTGGAGCCAACTGTTTTCCTATTGTCTGCTCCTTCCTCTGATATCTTGAGACAACATTTGTTCAGATCAAATAGCCAGCGTGGGTTGTGATTTATGCTGCTGTCCATTATATCACTGGCACAATCTCCAGGAGGTCAACAAGTGTGTGTATGCGTGTAAAAGGCAGGATGTGCGGCATGTGTTCTGTAGAGAGGTCTTCTTTTTAAAAAAATTACAAATCTAGTATGATTTGGTCCCAGCTGAGATAACTGTCTTCACACATCTTCATTGTCAGTCCATCAACAATCTATAATGTCCAATACAAGTTTGTAAGATTGTTGTATCACCTGACACATGTGGAGGCTGTACAAGCAGTTCTTACATGATTCATCAGAACATTGCGTTGTTACTGAGGTGGACCTAAAATACATAAAATAACACAAGACAGATTAGATATCCAGTTGAAAGTTCTTGGGAAATAAGTTTTGCCAAAAAGAAACATGAAAAGACTGTGCCCACTCTCTGAAAATAGACTTTAGTTTGTAAGACAGAGAGTCTATTTTCAGAGAAACACTCTTTAAAAATCCACATATTTAGTGCACTTGGGTAAGACACCAACCCCGTTTGCTTCCACAAGCCAGTGCATTACTAATTTTTGCTCCTGGTTGTGTCAAGAGAGGCATCCTGCATAAAAAGTCTGTGCCAAATTAAATATGCAGATTGTCGGATCTTAGAACAGATGGTCCACTATGGTGACCCCTACACAGAGCTGAAAGAAAAGTATAATGAAACGGTGCTGTCTCTTTCTTTATGACATATTCCCTACACTTCCCAGAATGCACTACTGGCTCAAAAGCTGTTTTGATAGGTAGGATAGCACCACACAGGGGTTACCAAACAACCAACAAGAGGGGCTTTCCTTTCAAAGCAATCGAGAAAGAAAGAAAGAAAGAAAGAAAGAAAGAAAGAAAGAAAGAAATGACTGTTTTTCTGTCTGCTGGCTCATTTGGCCATCGTTCTGTCTGGTCACATAACCTCAGCCATTCTAGCAAACCACAGGACAGCCAAGTTCCCTTACTGTCTGCCAAAGTAAGCAGCTACACAAGGGTCAAAGGAAAGGAGTGTGTGTGTGTGTGTGTGTGTGTGTGTGTGTGTGTGTGTGAGTGTGCGTGTGTAACAGAGAGAAAAAGATAAGTTGGTTGTGGAGCTGCTAAGGAGGTCAGAGTGTTTAGTGAGACTTGTTTGTGTAAAAACAACAAAACAAAAAACATCACTGCTGGAATAGGATGACCTGAATCTTGTCCAAAACAATTCTCACAAATCATTTTTTTAGCTTATCAAGTGTATATTATAATAATATGAAACATACAGTGCATGGTATATACACATGAAATACAACTCTAAAAAAACTCAAACTTTGCTGTACATCACACCACCAGAGGGCAGCGTTGAATACAAAATGCATATTGTGTGAAAGCCTAAGGTGTGTAATATTTCTTGTATTGTGTGTGTGTGTGTGTTCTACCTGTCCTGGTGAGGAGGTTTTGCCTGGCTCTGACAAAGGCCAGGATGTCCGCATCAGTCTGTTGGTCTCCAGTCAGGGGAATAGAAGAGGATGAAAGCTTGGTGGGGGACAGGGCCCTGAAACGGACATAAATTCAATGCAGTATGATAATATCATCGTAAATTCTCCATAGTTTCTGTACCTTATGGCAAATCATTTACTTTGTGTGTATGTTGGGGGAGGGCAGGGCTGACCTTACCAGTCTGAACACCACGGCTGTAAAATGTTTTAACAGTTCTTGTTCCAAAAAGCTTAAAAGGAAACAGTTCCTCATGTCATGAAGCCTCTGTATGAAACAATAGTATCTCTGTACTGCAGCTGGTTGCTGGAGATGGTCAAAAGCATATATATAAATATATATATGTATATGTATATATATATATATTATGCATCAAGTGTTTTACTGTGGTTGTAAAAAGGTAGTTTTAACAGCAGCGTTCAAGCGAGACCCCAGGTCTTTGATTTGTTAATAGAGTTTGGAGACATTACTTCACAAAGAAATAAAAATTTATGGCCACATTCATAAGAGGAGAGAAAACACAGCGCAGCTGTAAAATCCACAGGTCTAGGCTGTAACGTATGGACTTAAGAGCTACTGCAAACATGTTGAATACAGTACTATATTTGCATTTGCACATAGTGTACACATGATTCTTAGATTAAAGCGAGCCTAATTACCAAAGTTAAAGAAACTACTCATCTTTATGTGGTAACATTACATTATACTGTCGTGTGTGATGTGGTTTTCACATTTGTTGTCATGAGACCATTACAACTATGTCAAAAATAATTTCCTAGATCATGCAAAGTGATTCTTGTATCACTATGAAGCCTGTCGTTCATCGTGTACCTCCACTCAGACGAAGGAGTCACCCTCCTATCCAAGGACTCTTCATGCCAAGCTGGGACAGCAGTCAAGGGTGGTACGGTTTTGGGGATGAAGCTTCTGAAATTCACAGAAAGGTACAATTTTATGATGATGAGAGAAAAGTGTAACGTATAGTATAATGCAGTCATACCTTACAGTACATTTAAAGGATTAAGTGAAACTGGGCTAACCTGAGATCTTGAACAGAAGCAGTGGAGCTGTTTGGATTTGGGTCCTGGCCCACCGGAGAGTATCTCACTGCACTGCTCACATTAGGTGTGCTATAGAACAAGTTACAAGAGCATAATCCAACAGATGGTCATTATACAGCATAATGTCCTTATGAATCACCATGACGCACTCATGCTGTCTTTACTCAATGCCATTCTCTCTTTGTTTTTCAGTGTCATCACCAGTGTGTGCCTGATTTAACCACAAGAGGGAGCAACAGTGCAAAGAGATTTCCACAGAGTTCACCATGTCAAAGGCCTTTTTAATACCACATTAATACAATTTAATATTAATATTGATATACATTACTGCAACACACAACAGGCAAGAGAACATATATGACAGAGTCAAGACTTCACAAGACCTTTTGAGCAATTCAATGCTTTTCAAGACTTCCAGACCTGCAGATACCCCAATGTAGTCTGACTGGAGAGGATGGTCAATGAGTACACACAGCCTGGACAAATAGTCTGGACAAATACTTTGTTTCTGTGAATGTGACATGATGTCCAAACATTTGTCAAGGCAGACTTGTGGCAGACATGAGATGTCAAATACTGACTGTATCACTGCTAAATAGCTAATTAGACTGTGAACCACTTCCCCTACTAATGTCGCCATGAAGCAAACAAACACGATGGCCTTTCAACATTTGTTCAATATTTGTTCCATGGAAACAGACGCAGAAGAACTGCAGGTTGTTGGACATTAATCAAATGCTATTCAGGCACAGATGGTGAGAGGGTAAAAATAACGTTAATGAATTGTGTGGAAATGAGTCAGCGACGGGAAGTTGTTCTCTTTGTAACATGCCTGCTTTCTGCATGCAACCAATCGGCTCAGCAGAGATGCAAATTGAACGCTTAATGACATGACCATCGCATCGAGGTGCATATTTACATCTGCTGGAGGGATGGAAAGACGGAAAGAGAGACAAAAAAAGCAGTCGGTGTCTCACCGAAATCCTGGAGTGCCAGGTGAAGATGGCTGCAAGGTTCCACTTGGCGGTGCTGCGTGACATCTGGCTGCGGCTTCTGACTCAGAGTCCTAGTAACATCGATTGAGAAATTAGTGAAACATTTCTGGTAAGTAAGCACAACAGTCAAGACACAATGTGGCCATATTTAACTAGGGGGAACTCAGGTATTTTGTGTCCTCTTGCTCTGTCATACCTCTTGCTTAAAGTTTAATCAGCTACATGTGTAGTTTTCCAAAAAACAGAGCAATAAATGGTCGAACAAAGCTGTTGAATATAAGTATACTGGCAGGAAAAACGGCCTCCTTCCCGCTCGGAAGACCAAAACTGCATATGTAAGGCCTGTCTGTCAGACTTCCTCTTCCATTTGTCATTCAGTGATAAATTCTCAAACCTTGCTCAGATGTGAGTGAGATATCGTTCTCCATTCATAAGATCAAAACCAAAAGACTAGATGCCAGCGGTGTCTGCTGGTCAGATGTTCCGCTTAATCTATCTTCTTTGTGGTTGGTTTCTGAAATGTGTGCAACAGCTTTCAAAGGCGAGCAAAGTGTGTGAGACCAGAGACTTAGTTGTCTCTGAGTCAGGATTATTAATAATCTGGGAATTGTTAACTCATCTTTCTCTCCGAGCTTTCACAAGCGTCGTCTTTCATTATACTCTACAAGTCTCTTAAGCATTCATGCTCGCACACAAAATGATTTTTTTTGAGACTGACTCACTTATTATCCCCCACTGTGCTGCTGAGAACCCTCCTGAACATGTTGTCATTGTTAAGACTGCATTGATGCTCTTGCTGTCTTGCCTCTAAGCTGCTCTCCAGGCCCTTGTTTGGGCCACATGGAAAACTCTACAAATGTGTTTCCGTGTACTCGCCTCCTACGTATCTTCCCACCAGGGCCCATTCAACGTGATGCAAAACAGAGGCTGGAAGGGTCACACTGGTGCCATAAAAGCCTCCAAAGTCAAGACACACATGCATATCAACTTGCACACACACACTAATGTGCCTATAGAGGCCAATATTCAGAAAATGCACAAAAGAAAACATCCATAAATATGGAGACAAAAAGCCTTCCTGTCTAATGTCACTAACATGTCTTTGACACACTAGTGTTGTCATTATGTCATGTTGACAGAAGCTTTATGTGGTGTTGTCACATAGATAGGCAGATAAAAGTAAGGTAAGTCACCTGCACACTGGAAGCCTCCTGGCTCCACCACTTAAGGAAGTCTTTCTGGAGCTTGACCTTCGCCCTCTCCAACAACAGCTGCAGGTGCTCAATCTCTGTCCTTAACGCTTTCAGGTGGCTAACGATGTTCTTGAACCTGACGGCACATACTTTTATCAGCACCAAATTCATCTTTTGTCCACGTTACGCAGTGTCTGCTGTATCTAATCACTCTAAGCGGGGTCTTGGGAGAAAACATTTGTTATAGTAATAAACTAAAATCCACTTTCACTACACTCACGCCTTATTTTCCTGCTTGATCTGTATGCATAGTTTTTCTTGCACCGGGTCGACCTCCTCTTCAGCCTCTGTGTGATTCTCCATTACACCTATGGCAGAGTTGGACAGGCAGAAGGCATGACAAATGTTTTAAAGACGAACAAACATGTGGACATACTGCAGAAAAAATCTGAAATTCAGAAATACAATTTTTGTTTGTTTGTTTGTTTGTTTCCAGAAGCTAGCAAGCATGTGTTGTGTGCATATGAATGCATGTCCCTTTATTCTAAGATAATGTTTTAAATACTTGTCCCGGATAATAGAAGCCAGTGTTCTCTGATGCTGGACTCAAAATAACAAGAAAAGCATTTGGCGTCTGAACTGGAGGGAGATGTTTGTGTCTTTTACAACCGGATTTCTTCATCAAAGCATTTATGTCACTGATCAAAACAGTCAGAGAAGAGTAAATGAAGGAGTCACGACGCCCAGTCTTTGGTCACTAAGCTTTCAGTCAGCGAGGCCTACTGCAAAGGCTTTGAAGTGGGCACTGCCTTCAAGAGCACCCACAATGTATTCACAATGTTTACCACCCCGTTCTGCATAGAGTTCAGCATTACAAAGATGAAAAACAGTGCTTACGTTGGTGACAGCTTGATTCATCCTTTTTAGTTGACACTTGAAGAGTCAAGTTGGAAGTCAGAGGGGTAAACCTGGATTTTCAGTTGTTCTAATGTTTACATTTTTCCATGATTTTTCAAGTGTACATGCATTGTTTAACAGCTGGTGTGTGCGCAGATGGAGTTAGATATTATGCTGCTCTTCTATAGACACATGGTTCAGGTTTTGCTGTGGGAATAATCCATTGTCAGTTTGATCTTACCATGAGCTGCCCTCTGCCTCCTCTGCATCACTAACTGCGTCTTCAACTCATCTGAGAAAGACAGAGGGAAGGGAAAAAAAATCAACCAACTCTTCAACTTTATTCCTGTGCTTGTACATTACATTATCACTATCTTCGTCTGTCTTTGGATGACACTTAAAGTTCACACTTTAAAACACGATTTACAACCCCCCATAAAATTCTTCTAAAAACCTAAAAAGTGTTCTCACATAGTATTATTCTGAGGAGAGGCCTACATCAAAGCATATAGGGTGATTTATTGCGAGAATAGACCGTTCCTGAGGGTGCTGCACAATAAAACAAAGTTCAGTGTTCAGTGGGGATACAATAAAGTCCACTTTTAAAGTGATGTCATACAGATCCCATAACACCAAGATGCAAAATGCTGCATGCGATATGTGCCATTATCAAGTGTGAGAATAAGAGGCCATGAGTGGAGGAGTTGGAATGGTGGTGGGAGAACATAAATCATCACAGACACAAGTAGGGCTGTCAACAAATACTAATATCGAATTGTAAAAAAACAGATTGTGGAAATCTGTGTCTTGTATTGTTTTGTACATGCCGCAACCTTATTCACTGAGTGCACTGCACGACGGACAAGAGTCACACAACGCCACTTTCATCAATTGAAAATGAAAGTGTTAAGGAAGTAGGAAGAAAACCCAACCAGCAACAATAGCATTATAAGTAAGAATTATAGTGAGAACTTTCCATCAATGTTTTATGTATGACCAAAGATGTAGAAGTAGTATCATTACTGCAGGCAGTATTCGTGTCCTGTCACCTGATACTTCCAATATATTGCAAGATATTTACAATGCAGCATGGCTGTTAACTGTTCAACAAAACAACAGGAACCATTTAAGCAGCACGGTCTTTCAATTGGTGCACCAGCTCCACTTCTCAGAATCCATGACACGAGAACTACCGTGTGCAGCAACAACAGTTTTAATCATCTTAGTTTCAGTTAGCTGCAATGACGCGTTTTCCAGTGTTGTTCATGGGGAAGAGATGACTGGCTGCAGTGACTGACTGAGGTCAAGATATGTGTGTCTAATCCACAATAATGGAGTACTTTTAAGCGGTATGTCAAGAAACCTAAGCTACAGAAGTCAAGCTCCAAACACACTAGATCCTAAAATTCCAATAATACAACTCAATAGCGTCTTTCATTAGACCAAGAAGAAGATTATGTTAAGTTAAGACGGGACATACTGCTGGGTTACACACTTCCACAGTCCTCAGAATGAACTCTTGTGACTCCAGGGAGCCTGGAAGCAACATGAGGCAGGGTTTTTGGGTCGCTGCCTCTCTCCTATGGCAGTAACACTGTTGACATATTGTTAAGTAATTTGTGTCTTCTCTTCTGTTTTTGCTGTCTCTCTTCCTTTATTCGAGGTAGTTAATTGCCCTATTGAAGGTGATCAGTGATGCTGTTCTGAATGGAGTTCAGTATTATAAAGATAACAAAAACTGCGCTTGCGTTGGTGAGGGCTTGATTCATTCTTTCAGTTGACATTTGAAGAGTCAAGTTGGAAGTCAGAGGGGTAAACCTGGAGAAGATATTTAATCAGTGGTGCAGTGCTTTAGTGGCAAAGGACAACTGTAAAACTAATCGACTAAAACATATTGTGTAGGCCATATCTGAGGCCATTTCTATTGAGACTAAAAGTCCACACTGTTTGTGTAAGAGCGTTTAGGGTTACATTTACGCCAACACAACAAAATTAGGTCATTTCACATTGAGATCAAAGACAGTGATAGTGAATGACCAGAATAATTATGAGGCAGACTGAAAGATAAAAGAGACATTGGGAGGCAGTATCTTCTGTGGTGAGTTTCCATTACAGTCCCTCAGGTCTTATACACATGTAGACAGTGCTGTGCTGCAGCTCTTTTTGTAACATGATCCTGTCGCCAATCTAAAAGCTGACGTCCAAGCTCCAAAAATGAGAAATCCAGATGAAGTATCGCTTTGCAAAAAAAAAAAAGGAAGAAAAAAAAAAGGGGGTGTAGGAAGCTACCTTTCCATGCAACACCTCTCATGGTGCCATGAAACAGTTGGATTAGAGAAGAAGAAGTTAATGACACTCAAAGCGTTTAAGGCAAACATCTGTCCTGCTGAAGTGACCTTGAGTAAAGCTCAGTCTCTTATAGCAGTCCTGGGGTTAATAAAATATAACATTCTTATCACAGACTTCAAGTTGAATTTTTTTTATATCATCTCTCAACGTTCCACTGATAAATGCTTCAAACTGTTTGCAATCTGCTTATGCAACACACAGACCAGCTCATCTTTTAAAACTCCTCACAAACACTTTTTTAAGTGGAGACCACTATTGGGGGTTTCAGTAGACAGTGGAGAAGAGAATGGATGATGTGAAACGTTACAAATGATACACAGAGACATATTGCGGCCATAATGATAGTGTTTTTCCTAATGCCTATAGAGTAAGAACCAGGGTTTGCGAACCCCTCACAAGCCATGTGTCTTCATACAACGTCAGTAGTTAGGTTAGCTGAGAATTGATGTGAACTGAGATGCCTTATAACAGATAAAACATGAATCACAACTAATGGACGTACAGTCTCCTTCTTTCACATATAACACAAAAAGGATTAAGAAATATTTATGCCGTGAGTTTGCCATGTCGACAGGATGATAGCAGCAACATACATAGCACATGGGTTCAACACTACCTGTGTGGCTTACATCAGTCATGGCATGGACTAAAGCTTTTCTAAAAAAACCCCAAGGCCAAGCAGTTACACATGATGACTATATTTGTCAGGGTCAAGGTACAACAATTGGATGTGCTTTCATGCCTAAATTATTCCCAATCCTAGATTACATGTGCAATATTTTGCTCAAGCAATCTTAAATATGGGGTGAGAATAAACTCTGTTGGCCATACTGCTAAAATTATACATATGTCAGCGATGACTGAAGAGTCAAACATTACAGATGATTCGGTCAGGACATCCTGTTGAAGATTGACTGCAATTCCAACAGTATTTCTGACCATCAATGACAAGAATTACATGTCAAATAATAGTGGTGTGCGGTGTGCTTACTGCAATACTTCATTACAGTCGAGTGCTCCTATACCTCGTCCAGGACAAGACTGTGGGTTCGACACCACAGCCTCTTCCAAACCATGCAGGGTTTCCCCCCACAACGTCAGGAGACGTGCCGTCGTCTTAAAGGACTGGTTTCAAGCTACAAGCCTCAATAAATATTTGGTGATTTTTGTGGCTTGGAGGTTAAATGTGATATTCCACACAAATACCACAGCGAGCACGAGATCCAAGGATCACACATACTGTCCAGCTTCTTAATATCGGGTGGGTGTCGATTCAAGTGTATTTGAAGAATGAATGTGTCGTTAAGTCAGTGCACAGAGTAACATGAAAATCTTGGAAAAGTGCACAAGTATAATTTGACTAATAAACAACCACCACAAGAGTTGCATTATATAAAAGGAAACATATAAAAGTTTATTAATACTAAACTGAGAGTGGAATTCTGTGTTTTTATTGGACAGCTGTGTTCATGACAGTGTTGTCTTAGGCCATAACCTAAACCAGGAACATCACATAAACCACTCTAATGAGCAGCTGATAACATTAGCACTGCAAGTAAATCTCAGCAACAGTCACGTAAAAGCTAGTGGCCGTTGGTTAATAAGACCACATTCTATGCAGAAATTACGTTACTTTTATCCGATGATATTACTTTGCAAAGGCTTCTGAACAGTCTTCTTGGCACTGACGCACATTGTAGACCTTTCTAGAGATCTATTCCAAAGTCCTTGGGTCTTTGGGTCACTCCAGAAAAAGGTGAGTAGAGGATGAAAGCAGGATACCAAAGAAGTTACCAGATGCTCCATCACATGTGGCAGAGAAATCAAGAGATGCTGCTCATTTCCAGCTGCCCTACACCTTTCACGCTGTAGAAAATGTGCATCGCTGAATAAATATATATCCTCGCACTTTTTGGACCTAAGGGCTTGGAACGCATGCTCCTCTAGTGGGATTGGATTCCAGAGCCATATGCTGTGGCCAAGAACAATACTGTAAACCAGGGAAATGTTTAGACACCAAGGTCTCCACGGGCTACCGCCTCACTCTTTCTCCCCAGCTACTGACCCTCATGCTGGGTACATCCATCAGGAAAAGCGGCACAAAGCTTTTGTCTATATTATGCTGAATGTTTCCATGTTCTACATTAACCATGAGACACAGGTAGTGTAAAATTTCCATGCGGGGCTTCCAAGATGGCAAGGAAACACACAGCTAAATATTATGGTACTACTTTCCATCCAGAAGAGGCAACCACGTTCCACTAAAAACACTGTCTCTCATCTAGGAAGAATGCAGCTCCGTGTACCTAACAATGTAATAATATCTGACAGCATCAAGATGTTTTTTGGGTATTTTTCCAAATTTGAATGAGATGAAGAAGAATCCAAAATGTTAAATATTATCAAAAAACATTTGAAGAGTTAATATTTAACATGATGTCATAGCTGAATTCTGCATGATGCACGGCTGTGTCAGCACCTCATGGACTGAATGATGAAAAAAAGTGAAATTCCAAGGGTGGTAAGAGTATGCCGGCATGTATGAGGGTAACAGCCCAAAGCTACCAAACCACCAAGCGTGATCTGAGGCACCAATGATGCCAGGCACTGGTGTGAGGCAAGCCTATCCATTTCAATGGCATGTGAAATGAACCACAAACACACACAGTCCAGGGAAATTTATAAATGTAACTTGCAATAGTAAATGCAAACCAGATTGAGCCATAATAACACATTTTAACTGCTTTCAGTTTACTGGAAAATTCAACCAACGTGCAGTGAAGTCATTTAAACTTACTGCCACCGGTGACAGAACTTGTCTTTACGTAGTCCTGTGACTTATTATGATACATTGCTGTGCAAAATTCCTTGCATCAAATAAATGTGAGGCATTTTCTGTTATATTTTAAAATGTATTAAATAATCAACTAAGCAATAAACAGACACACATTACAATTGCTCTCCCTATTGTAATAAAGTTTGTTCTGTCTTTGTTTACACATCAGTGATTTTGCTTTTCCTTCGGTAATATAAAGTCATATAGTCACATGAAAAATGTCTGAAAGGAGCCAAATCAGCAGAATAGAAGCTGTTGGTGTGACTGCGACCACAGGAGAGCAGAGCTCTGGAGACCTCCATGTCCAGAGAGGAGACACAATGCAGTGTGTCCGACCTTTCTACTGACTTTGATCCTCCCTGTTGTTACTGCAGAGAGACGACTGAACTCAGAATACTTGAAAACCGTTTGAGGAACACAGCGAGACAAGACAGCCTGAGTGGACTGTGGAGGAGTCTGCAGTGCACAACGCTGACAGAATGCTGCTCAGACAACAAACAGTAACTCTCTGCAGAGGAGGACGTCAACAACCACTACAGTGTGTGTGTGTGAAAACTGTGTTTATGGGCTACAGCCACTGTGGAGTTGATATTGTTTACATCTTCGTGTTTTCCACCTTGGTGATGTAGATGCTTTTTTATGATTGATACATCTACAGAAAAGGGAATTTGTCAGTTTGTAAATCTGTGCTCAGTGGTGCAGCTGGGGAATGGTTTTCACTAGTTCACTGATATATTAATGCAGTTTATTTTGAAGCCTAAAGGTCTAATAGTTCTATCATGCAGAATTCTCATCATGTAACATTTTTTCTTAACCCCTCATCCCCCTCATTACATTTCAGCTGACTTACTGTTTACATTCTTTACAATAACTCCACCTTTATCTTTCCATCCCTGCTCAAAGACAATCCAAGGTGTCAAAGCGTTGACACACAGTAGTACGCACGTATGTTTAACAACAGAGAAACTCTGGACAGAACCCCAGTGGATTTCTTGGAAGTAAACTTCATAATCAGTCAGCACTGACTGAAGCTAGGGTTTATGCCAGGCCTCATTTTGGCAGAGTAAGGCTACCTGTCAAGGACATTGCCCAGAAGAACACATGGGTGTGCTTACAGAGTCATCATAAAACAGCCTGGGCCAGGCTAGTAAAAAACACAGGTTGGAAGACGGGGTGGGTGGAAATCAGAACGCCTCTTGGTCCTGGAAACGTTCAGGAATGTGCTGAACGACATTTCTACACTCCAGGGAAACAGAACCCTGACAGTGATGTGCTCATAAACGATTTCCAGGCAGGTAGGCTGGTGTCTTTAGGGACCCAAAGAAGATTAATGGAAATTATCAGCTTTCTTTAGGGCTCGCACCACAGCTTTTGTTTGCATTTAGGATAATGATGATGATGAAAATGAAACGTAAAATGGAACGTTTTCACAGCATCTTAATGTAATGTGATTTCCGGAGGGCAACTTACATGTTGAGACAACTTACTTATTCTGTCTCTGACTTCGATCAGTTCTGCCCCAAGTCTTTTGGCTTCAGCTGACCTGTTCAAAAGACTGCAGGTGTTAATACAATACAGCACAGACAGACATTTTATGAATTGACTGTGGCAAAGTAACAATAATCATGCCCAATGAAAGATTTCTTTCATTTTGCAAGGCAATAAAACATCTGGAACACCACATCTTTGTTACTCAAAAAACAAACAAGCCCTTACTTGATCTTACCAAGTTTTTCTGGTTCCAGATATGAATACAGTTTGAAAACCTAGCAGCCTGTGCAGGTGCAAATAGTTATAATGAAAATAAAACATGGCCACTGTATGTTCTTTTCAATATCCAAGGTATAGTGCTTTCATGCTTTATTGGGGTGTCACTGAAATAGAGCGTTTACAGAACTACTAAGTTATGTTTTCATTTTGATTATGGTTTCGCTCGAGTATTTGGATGTAGATCTACACTACAAAAATGGATTTCATTAAATATTTTTGGGGCTTTTTCACCTCTATTTGATAGAGCAGCTGAAGGCAGACAGGAAAGTAGCAGGAGAGACGGGGGATGACATGCAGCAAAGGGCCGCAGGTTTGAGCTGAACCGGGCCACTAATTAAAAGTTTTTCCGAGGTACACCAATGGTAGTGGCCAACAAATAAGGAAGTTGTTGCATGCACGTTATAAGCATGTGTAGTGTATGTTTGTGTGTGGTCTATAAGAGACTTTAAAATGACCTGTCACACATTTCCTGTGTGATTTATGAGAAAACATAATTGGAAGCTTAAAATTAATACCCATATGACACTGCTCAGTGCTCATACTGCAGAACAAAGGCAATCTCTGGCAATATCGGGATGTGGATTTATCAAAACTGTCTACACCACTAACCTGTGTTTGAGTAGCTTCTTGTTGTCTTCAACAGTCAGGTGATCCTCGTGGTCCCTGATGAAGATCTCAAAAGCCTCTTGCTTCCCCATAGACAGCTGAGGACCTGAGACAAAAAGAAGATCCCGTATTTTTCATATGCTTTATTGTAATAATCAGGAGCTGCTACTATACAAACTACCATCCTAACAAGACAGCATGCTTGTCATGCTGCTGAAATAAATCTACTAACTACGGGAAGGTGTATCAGATCCTGTTGTGAACGGAGTGAGACATGAGCTGTGCACGTTGCCACATCCACAGGTTCTCAGCTCCAATCTGGCAGCCAGATGCCAACTAGAGACCCGCTGATATAGCTGACCTCCCACTTCTTACTAATTGCAAACCTTAAGAACTATTAGCCTTCCATTCCCTGTTTAAAGAGAACATAAACACAAATATAAACGGCAATTATGAACATGGCAGCACTACATAGTGGATGCCACTCACCTAACTAGGCAACCTAACTGGACATAACAGCCAGCAAAAGTGATATAGACCTGCTTCAAATACTTTGCTGTCACCAAAGAGAAAGAAACCAGACCAGTTCATGCTGATTATGCAGTGTTTTGCTTTTCTGATCTGTGACCCTCCGATTTTATTGAAAAAAATGACTGACTTCATATTTGCCTAAACTGAACATTCACATTGTGTGATGGGAAGTGATAGGGAAGACACTGTGCCAAATGTGTAAGGCAATGCTGGACTTCCTGGTGTGAATGCAATCAAGGCATTCCTGATTAAGAAAACACTGAATAGATACATATGAGGGAGAAATATTTGGCAGTGAAAATATTTTAGAGGATATTGCATGTTGCTGTTTAAAAAATTAGTATAGTATATATATATTCACAGTGTATATTTTGTGTCATAGCAGGAAAATCACCAGTGTAACTAATTACCCTAATAATGAGAATATTTTAGAGAAGTTTTAGAAGTGGCAGTGAATAGAGGGGTATTGTTATTAATATTGCTGACTATTATTAATTACACTTGTGCTTTTCCTTCTATGTCAAATGCCTGCTGTGACAAAGACTTCTTTACTCTGAAAGTAGACACTGAATCATGTTGGCAGGTAATTATTCAGAACTGCTGTATGTAGCACAATCAGTGTATGTTGTCATGTCCCTTTACACATATTCAGAAACATGCTTGATGTTGCCTTGTGGTGATATATTGCCTCGTGGGAGTTTGGTCGCGCATGCTTGTTCCTGGAGTCAAGAGAAGCAACCGCAGATTGATCTGCCTATCAATCAAAGCTCTGTCTCCACTTGACAAATGAAATTTATGGTAAAACAAGTTTGTGTCTCCAACAAACCAAAATGTTTTTTCCTGTATGCAAGACTGCAATAAATTGTGTGTGACCTTATCTTATAATAGAATAGTAACCACCATTATTTTGCAAGATTTCAGTGGAAAACCCAAGGCTTCACAATAATGTCCAATAAAAAGAAAGAATCCAGCCTTGTTAAAATGTGTGGACTTTGCTGTGACAAAGCTATTCCAAGCAGAGGCATAAACAGGACAGTAACTCGTATGAGATTAATTGTAGGACAGTCAGGAATTTGTTTCTTTATTTTTGGAAAGTCTTGATTGAAACCAGCAGGCATTTCACAGGCATACACTATGTCGCAAGTTCCAACCTCAACAAATCAATTTAAGAGGTTTCTTGAGGGAAATGCACTCCATTCGACTCTTCATACAACATTCCAGGAATATCTCGGAGTGATATGACATCATATTATGTTGTACTAACATAATTTGTGGGGTAATGAGATCACATGGACTTTGGGCCAACTTTCCTAATTTTTCTTTTCCGTGCTTCAAGTGCTGACAAACCACAGAGGTTTTACAGGGGGAGGAATGTGTCGTGACTATTGTTGCTGTTTCAACAAATTTTAGAAATGAAATACCAGCGAAATGAAGCATGACGGTACTTTTCCATCAATTTATAAAGAAGAAAAATGTCTGACACCAATTGTTAGCTGTTTGGAGAGAAGGTTAGAACTGCTTGATAGAAAAATAATATTTCTGGTCCGCTGTGTGGTCCGACTGTGGCCTCCTCTCTGGGACCTGGGACAGTAGTATTTCACTTACTGAGATGTCCCTATTGTCTTAGGCTTCTGCTTCTATCACAGAAATGTGTGGACCTGGTAGAATCATCAGCGTCTCATTACATGCTAGCAGGATTTACAGTAAGACCTAAGTCTCCCTGTAAGTCTGAATCCTCCTTTAAGTTTCTGCCGGTCATCACCAGCCTGAATTACAACAGGAACACCTTGTCTATCCATTAGCCACCCTTACACTATGATAACTGTCTTACGAGCACAAGAAAGAGGCACTGTACATCTGTATCTGTGAAAGAAGACGATAAATTAGGCATCTCATACTAGCATAGTAGAAGAACTTGTGTGCAGACTGCTTCTGTAGAGACAGTGGTTATCAGAAAGTTAAAAAACTCTCTAATGTTCATGTTTGACTTTGTGTTGGCAAAGCTAAGACCCCAGTACAGAGGGATGTATTATGGAAAGAGTAGAGTCGATTATGCACCATTCAATCAGCATGAACGGTTTCCATGGAAAGGTCATCATCATTACATTTACAGTCAATCTTCAGGGGACAGCAATTACCCTCTCTGTAACCATAGAGGCTGTTGGCTACAGGACCAGAACCCTCAGATTAAACCTAAATTAAAACATACATAAACATTCAGTGACCCATTGAGCATAAGGAAAGGATAAGTGTAGTGCATTTGTTTTGAATTAGGACAGAGTAAAGAACAATGCGCATATAGTTTAGTTATGAGTTTCCAACTGGGTCATGGAAAATAGGCACTCCAGATGTGAAACATATGATATATAACAAAGTGCACTGTATGAAACAGCTGTATCAGTTAGTGTTCTGCACATTCTGTGTATTTAATAGGAATATCAATATGTAACTACAGTAAATGTAATGGCCTCTTTTGACACATTAGTATTAACTGGTGCTTTAAATAAATATCCCATGGACATGTTGTTAAAGTCAGAAACACTGAAGTGTGAGAAGTGTCTTCTCTGAGCCTCCTGGAACTGCTCAATGTGTTCATAAAGTCTTTCTGGACAACATCAAGTGTTTCCTGCTGGTTAACAGCTGATGGAGGGTTGTTCTGCTCACAGTGTTGGTTTCAAACAGAGCAGAAAGAGACAGAAATTTCTCATGAAGTGTGAGAAAAGTGGATGAACATTCCAGAGAGGACATGTAACTGCTAGCAAAGGACTGCAGGATCTGGGAATTTTCTGATGGGGGTAGCAACCTTTTCACAGAAAGTGGACAATAACATACAATACATAGTACTGTTGGCAAGAGTGCCTTATTTAGACTAAGTATATAGTCTGTGTTTATGAGTGATGTAATCAGCTAACACCATCTCAGGTCATTACTCTGGTGCTTTGCTGAACTCCCTGAAACTGATTAACTTGCATTTTTCATGGCATGGCAAATGTGAGCACCCCTGAGTGATTCACTCTGTGGTCAATGAGTCAAGATGTGTAAAGGTGATATACTGGCACCCTTTCAAGGATTACAGTGAAGAGAAACAGCTTAAGCACAAACCACTGACCTGACTGCACCAGACGGTTTGTTACGAATGGGAATCGAGAACTGGTTCCAACTGATTAGCTGATTAGTTGCAGTGGCATGTTGGGAGGTGCTGGGGGTGTGGGTGTGTTTATTTGTGATGAACTGCTATGGAATAACCGTTTATTTCTCTGACTCACAGGCATTTAGGGCCTTCAGTTGCTCAGTCTGTACGGATTTAGCTTGGGAACCGGAGAGCGACTGGTTCAAGTCCAGTATGGACCAAAGTATGGAAGGTGGACTGGTAGCTGGAGAGGTGCCAGTTCACCTCTTGGGCCTTGAGCAAGGCACCAAAACTGCTTCCTGGGCGCTGCTCTGTGTGGCTGCCCATCACCATCTTTCCACATTTGCATGTCTATAAGCCCTTTGTGTAAAATATACATGTGAAAAATACATGTGAAATAAAGAATTTCCCCTCAAGGGATCAATAAAGTATCTATTCTATTGTATTCCATTCTTTCTTGCTACTGGCCCTCGCTCACTCTTATTCACCATCTACGTTTGACTAGCTTCTTGAAAAGAACGTAATTTCTAAATCACATTGCAGTCAATTACAACAAATAAAATAGCTGTTTCTAGTTCTGATGTGATACATTCTTTGATATTAATTCCACTAAATGATGATACAACACAAAGGTCTTGGAGCAAGTCTCAAATATCTACTTGTGATTGCTGCAAGCTAGCACCTGCTACATTAATCTATATTCTGTGCGATTGATGCAAACTTCATGTGTACTAAAATACTGGTGGGGAAATAATATTAATGACTCCGTTTTCCTCTTGCATATGCTCCATATGAAGCCAACTACGTCTAAGCTATTTTGTTCAGACTGCAGGTCATGTATGTATTTATGTTTCTGGTCATTAGGGGTCGCAGACTCTCATTGTAAAAATGTGCACACCAAATGTACAGTAGACATAAAGCCCACTTTTCTTTCCAGATCATATACCACACTGCAATATATAAAAACTCATCCAGACAGCATCATCAAATAGTTATCACCATTGTCTAAGTATGTGGTGTGTGGTTATAAGGCAGCAGAAGCCACACAGCCACAGGTCATCACATGCCATGAAATGGTGGAGAGACTTGTGGGGCCAGGTGAAAACAAATACTCTGGCGGGATGACCCAGATGATCATACTTACTCCATATAAGATTGCATACCATTCTGAGAAACTAATGCATATGGCACATCATTTATCAGTGGTTTTATAAACCTCAGCTTCACAGCCATCAATCACAGTGCTCCGCATTGTCCCTTCGACGAATGACTGATCGGCTCACTAATTCTGACTGGACCGAGTTCAAACATGTGTTTGTTTTTTAACAGGCTCTTCTTTCAGAGACCCTGTTTGCAATTACCCCTTTGCTGGCCTTATTACTGCACTGGGCACCATTACACAAAAATGCTGAAGAGGATGAGGGAGCTGTGGTTAGCACAGACAGCAGCGCAGCTTCAGTTTGATGAGTTGCTGGCTCATACCTCTGTGCCCGACGGCTATGACCAAGCTCGTTATGAGGGCTCAGGTTTATCATCACACTTAAGGCTCCACTTAGCCAAAATTAAACAGGAAAAGCTAAATAAATGCTGCCGCTGGCTAGGGAGCACATCTCGGTGCTTGATTGGCTTGACTTTCAAATTCCTGTTACAATTTAAACCAAGTTCAAGTCTAAAAAAGGTACAAATAGACGGACAAAGCAAGAGGAATTCCAGTCAGAAGCCTCTGCGACTTCTGCCATCTCCTCGTTATACTTTCTCTTCAGTGACATTATAATTTGATCTGGAGTGGGTCGAATGAGTAGAACCATTGAATAATAAGGTATTAAAATCAACACTCCCTGAATCAGTTGCAACCAAACTGTGACTTAACTTTAAATCTCAAATCTCAAGAAAGATACGGAATCCTGTCTTCCACAGACTTTTGAGATAGGCCGATGTTGGTAAAATCCTGTCACTGGGGTATGCGATCCGTAAAGTTCGGCTTTGATGCTGATGCTATTTCGCTAGCAATAAGACTAAGATCTCGCTTTCACAGCTGCATGGCTGATCTCTCATTAATCCTTTATTTCTTTATTTATCAGTTGTTCATGCAAATTGTTCTATTATGTCATTACGAGTCTGATAGTAGTCAAATATTACATTTCTACTGAGAACACACCAAACTCACATTTCTTACCTATTCTATTTAGAAACAGAAACTGGTCCAATTTTCTTCCCTCCTTTTTGACAAAGACATTTTCCACCTGCAGTTCATGCATGAAAGTAGTGACACTTGGCAGTACCGTGTCACGTAGCATGTACGAAAACACGTGGGATCTATAGGGTATCTGCGATGGAGCCAGCACTATCTTCAGTAGACAAATCAAGAACTGCAGTGCATCTTAAAATGGAACTAATAATTTCAGAAAGTCATCCAGTGGGTTGGATTGGTCACTTTGGGGGGCCCTGATCTACTTTCATAATGAATGTGCCATGGCCAAAACACATGGAGATAACTAATCAGCTGTGATGACACTCAGTCCATAACCACGTGTAATTTTCGAGTTACTGGAACTGCATGATTTCTATGTGCCTAACAAAGTATATATATTACAAATATCCTCCAGCATGTTTACTTATATGAGCTGTAGTCCTGTATTAGTATAAAAGAATATAAAAAATGTGGTATTTAGCATTTGGTTTTTACTTGGCATGAACAGACTGAATCTGAATGGAACAGTGCCCCTTGTGTTTATATTGAAGTGTTCTCAGCCGTTGGCCTCTGCTTCATGTTCTTTTGCTTCAAGTATTATAGGTTTAAAACTCATCAGCAACAAATTACAGGTTTAATATATTGTACTGTCTAATGTTGCTCTGCTGACATGATTACACTGGGCCACATGTGACCTCTAAAAGGAAACTCCTAAATGCATGCAATCCTGCTGATGACATTGTTTAGAAATAAGACAACGCAGGGAGCTCTGGGATGTCAGACTCTTTGCCATGCAGTTAAAATCCAGAAATCAAGGATTTGTCATGCCCCACAGGCAACCTCAACAGGCACACTGAAAATCAGCATGACCGCAAAGATCTGCCCACATTCCAATAGAGAGAGATCACCTGTCTGCACTTTTAGCAGCTAATTCATCACAAAGTCATTGCTTCTTCCAAGTCAGAAAGACTGACGTTTAATGGAGTCAACATCTGTGACAATTTTTGTTTCATTTATACAGTAATTAATTAGTTCCCATGGGATGCTTTTGACCCATTATTACTATTTAGTAGCAGTGAGCAGCCACAGTGCAGTGCCAAGGACTCAACAACTCAATTTCTGAGTGTTAACATATCCCTAAAATGTATGCGTTTTGGTAAACACAGAGAGAACATCCACATAGAGAGGCCATAATGAAAACAAGTATGGTTCAAACCTAGAACTTTCTTGCTGTGAGATGATAATGAAAACCACTGCTGCCTAAATAGTACAGCCATAATGGGTTGGATCACTTGAAGTGATAACAACAACAACAATAAAAGAAATCATGAAATGAAACACAGTATCTAACCATGCAGATTGTTTTGGTTTTATGTCCCAAGGTTTTTAGATATCCATCTCTCAAAATTCTACCACCACCCCAACACAATGGATGGGTGGGTGTGTTGTTGTCTGTAGAGCTTACAGCAGGGAATAAAGACATCTAAAAATTCAACAGCAGCATCTTTTTCCAGAGTAAGTGTCCCTGTTACTGTGGATAGTCCAAATTGCTGCTGACAGTTTTCCTTACAAGTACTTTCTAGAAAAAAAACCCCATTGTCTTAGGGTGTATGCAAAGTTTGATATCTTAAAACCAAGGAAAATAAAACCAAGAGTAACTCCATGGCTAGCTACAACTGTGTAATTTAAAAGCCTCATGATGTGTATCTGGCCAGTATTTGGTAAAACAATGACAAACATCAAAGTCATTTTGTAAGGGGAGAGTCATATTTTTGGGGAATTTGTAATTTCCTGGAAAATCATTTAAAAAATGCTGATGGCTCATCCAGCACTTGCAATTTTTTGTCTAATGAAACTCTGTCTTTCTTTTGATCCCAGAGCGAAGGTTCTATTTCTGAGGGCTGGTGTCGTTCCTCATCAGAGATGGCTCTGGACTCACTGATTGCTGTACAAAAACAAAACTATAACTTTAATCAGTGATTTTGGTGAAACTGGATCATATTTTATAGAGAAAATATTTTCTGGTCTTCCCCCTGATGTCTCCCAGCTGCTTCACCTCAACTCTCGATGATTTAGCATTACTTACTAAAGTAGCTTATCAGTAACCTCTGTAGCTGCTGTTAGCAGGCAACAAAACTAGCCTCAGCAGCCTTCCAGGGAAGGCGGCCGCACCGAGATTGACATTTACCTGTTGTTCCTGTGTTTGTGCAGTCAACTGTTTGGAGGAAGCGGTGTATCACACACTAAACGCTATTGTCAGTTTTAAATGTCAATCAATATCTGCAACAAATTCCTACCTTGCTCCATGTTTAGTACCTGGTTCAAGGGAACTATAAGAAAATATGTTTTTTGTATTTGAATTTTTGTTTTTAATGCAATGCCATCTTTATATGCGCTTAAATTGCCATGGTAACCATGCTCTGTGTATATGTATTGAGTAACAGAGCATAAGGCAGCACCACACGACACACAATTCAATTTGGACCTCATTTAGCATCGCTTAGAGTGCTACATGTTAACTGTATCACAACACATTTGGAGGTTTTACATTTCAAATCTATGAAATTCAAAACGTTTGAAAACATTGTTGTGTAAAGAAAAAAGGATAACGCACCTCTTTTCATGTACTGTTTAGCTCGTCCCGCATGGTCTGGAGAAATAGTTTCTGTGCTTCCATCCCTTGACGATGGCGGTGTGGACACCCTCAAGGCACTCTGGGAGGCCAGATTCTGGCCATTGGTGATGTTAGCGAGCTGAGCAGCAGCATCCTTGGCCGCCTTTTTCTCCTTCTTCAACATCTTAACGAGAATACCTGTAGGCACTGGGTTAAGGACTCCACTTGACTTTACTTTGGAAAAAGTGCTGGTTAAAAAATAGATCCTTAACTTACTCACACACGCATATCAAAAGACCTACTTCAGCAGACTGAGTGTGTGGAATGCGAATCTGCCACTGGTGGCACTTCAGGATATTAGAACAGCTAGACAGTTCTTCCCAAATTTAAATCAGCTAATTTTGGACTGAATTGTTATGAATATACATACTGAGTCCCTAAAGGCAGCAAGCTTCATTGTGGGCTTTTAATAACGAGTGCTGACATGTGCTCAGCATCTGATGTTACAGGCTCAGGAAGATGTCATGGTCTGGGATGAGTCAGTGGAGAGAAGAGGAGCCAGGGAGGCTGCAGAGACTCCACCGAGACTCCACAAAATCTTCTTCCACTGATGAGATCGTATGTGTGTGTTTGTTTACTTGAGTCCAAGAGTAGCGTGAGTCGTAATGTAGTAATGTGTCTAAAGTGCATTCGTGTAAAGAGCGGACGGAGGGCAAGAACTGCCGCATAGATCCTGTTCACACTTTTTTTGCCATGACACTTTTCACTTCTCCATATGCAGTGCCTCTATGTATGTGGACAGTTTACTATAATCGTTCCCCTGTACTTTGCTTCCAACTTTACAGGACTACACTGTATGTGATGAAATGCCTCTTTCTCAAACTGCTTTCAGCTGGCCTAACACATTTTTTAATAAAGCATGCAGCTAAGCACAGATTCGTCCAGTACTTTCAAATTTGATTATCATATTGATGCCTTGTTGCTATGCCTCATGATTTGCAGAGTGACTTTTTTTTTTTAAGATATTTTTTTGGGCCTTTTCAAGTTTTTATTGGTTACAGACAGCTGGTGGCAGGATTGTGAGGAGAGTGATGGGGAATGACATGTAGCAAAGGGCCGCTACTGAGTCTTTGTACATGGGGCAGATGCTCTACCAACTGAACTAATTGACACCCCTGCAGAGTGACTTTTACTGTATAACAGGAGCACACTGCTGTTTCCACTACTGGTAAGAAAAGAGAAGATGGTAGCAGAGACTTTTTTTTTTGCAATCAGAACTGCTGACAGAGGGAAAACTGCAATTGTGTGAACTTGAGTTTTATAGGAAAAACATGATCAAGACAATTCATAGACGGTTGCCAAGATTGCTTTTAAGATGTCGACTGAGAGCAAGAAATCAAAGCTTGTCATATGTTAGCAGGTAAATGGACAATAGCTTAGCTGCAACCTTTAGCTTTAAATTTTTTGTGTACATTACATACACGAATAAAACATAAAATATTCATTCAGCTCCTGACCTATGTGCCTGTTTTTCCACTATAAATGTACGTGTGTTTGATGGCCTAATCACAACAAATAATTTAGGCAACACAGTCTGTTCTTCAAGCATGCTATCATGAGATTAGCAGACATCCAGCTGTGGCCAGACTGAAACTGTGGTGGTCAGCAGATAATTTGGGATGTAAGAAAAAATGTCATTATTTTGGATGATGAATGGACGTAGTTCTGAAGGAGCTGGAGACGTTAATTTATACTCCTGTCAGCCAATACAAAGGGGATGTCAGTGGGAACAATAACATACAGTTTCCAGTGAAACCAACCACGCAGTCTTCTCAAAACTGCCAAAATCTAAACCGAACACAATTCCAAATGACCTACAGTAGCCAAGTTTTACAGAGAAATATGACTGTTTCTGTGGCTCCTATGTCATTGTTTCATACAAGTCATTACTTCAGACTGTTGTTCACCAGGTTTTTCCATTACTGAGATCATCTGATCCCTTCATTTATGCCAAACACTACCATAGACTTCTAGTATATGATGAAAATTTCTCTTGGGGGTTGCACGTCAGATCTGCGGGCTGCTTGACATGCCATGCACTCAAAATGTGGTCATACACAGCTCATGATGTGCATTCAATCTCTCCTTCTCATCTTTCTTGTCACTCTCTATTATACTGTCCAATAAAGCAGACATCACAGGAAATAAAGAAAATGCCTTTAAAATTACCACAGCTGGCAAAGGCACAATGCCAATCTCAGCACTGCCACAAATTGCTTCAATTTTAATGTACCACATAATATAAGTAATAAGAAAAAAAAGGCTACAGTACGATGAGGCACAGCTAACAAATCTGTGCAGTGACAACAAACGTGTTCATGATATTTATATGAAGTGAATATTCTCATGAAGCGACAATATTTTCTTTGTATCTTCAAAAACGTAGAACACACTATAAATACTTGAAACTTTAAATGATCCTTGCACCCAGTTGCTGACAAGGATATGAGTCCTGTCAGCATTGGGCTTTACAGAGATGATAAAAGAATAGAATGCCTTAGTGCATGAAAACTGAAGTATGACTGGTCATTGAAGTCCCAAAAAGTAAGTTAAGAAAAATATCCATAATTGGATGTACAACAGGTACAACTGTTACCCAATCAATGTGCAGTGCACAAAGATCTGAAAAATGTGAGACTAAAGCCAAGTTGTCCATAAGACACTAAAGGCATGTCATTGTTTATTCTGTATTATTTACCTTTAGAAAATTCAGTCCTTTTCTATGTCAAATCATCTCAATGTAAGTAACCAAAGTTCTAATCAGTTTAATCAAGAGCCAGGCAAACATTTCCAATCCGCAAACAGAGTGACTTAAGTAATTTCATTCAATCAGCACTCATTTGCATATATGCAAAAACATTTTGCAGCTGGCAGAAAACCTAAACTCTTGGCTGTGTCTATTTTTGACAACTTGGATACAAAGTTTTCACAAAACCCACTGTGGATGAGCACAGCTGACTCACAAACTCACAATCGAGTGACAGAAACCAGCAAAATATAAGACCCTCTCACTTCTGCAGTGATTGTCATACTGGATGATATATTTGCATATTCATGAACACTGTAATAGAAGCAGTAATGATGATTACATATACAGCTTGTTGAGTCCCTGTTTCATCACACCCAGAGGTATACAGAGGATATTGAGGTAATACAACTTTTAAACTATGAGGTTCAAAAGGTTTAATGTGTTGAAATGTCAGGACAGAATTCCCTTTTCAAAAGTGATAAAATATACTTAATGTTTTTTTCTTACACTAAAGCACAATCCCAAGCAAAGTTCCCATCGCTGCTATTCCTATTTCCTCTACAGCCTTTTTCTGACCAACAGTAAACCTGATGGCACAGAACGAAAAGTCAGGGGATCACCGAAGTCATTAGGACGAATTGTCTGGGGAGAACAAATGACAGTGCCAAATGTGCATATCCGTCTGGCAGATGTCGACATAGTTCACTGGCTAACCAAAATTGCCATCTCCAGAGCCATGCTACTAGTGTGGCTAAAAATATTCATAAACATCTCGAGCCCAGTGCATAAATTACTAAAGCTACGAGACCGGAGGTTTTTTTTTCAGTAGACGAGTCTGTAGAGTATTTGAGCAATAAATTTCATGGCATTATTTTGATTGAGTGGTGTTTTGAGCACTTGTCTTAATGTAAGAAACCATACTGAACAATGGCCAGAGTTGTTAAGGGAATCCAGAAAACCCTTGCCAATGCATTAAACACACTGCGAGATAACTTCTGTGCCTCATCACGGTTGCAATCACGACATGGTATTAGCCAAATCTGTCTTGGATACATTTGACAGCAAGTGAGCCAAAAGAAAATGAAATGGAATAATCTGCTGTTTGTGAATAATCATTCATATTTTCTACCTGAAAATGTTGAAACTTTATTTCTCTGGATCACTGCTATTGCACTGGTGTTGAATTAAATAAATGGACAGCTACTGTAACTAATGTCAAGCATCTTTATGTCAGTCTAAAAAACTTTGTTTAAAGAATAAGACATGGATGTGCAGTAAGGACAAGCTTAAAAACTATTAAAAAATAAAACCTTAAATCTTGTGCACTGTATACTATTATAGCAACGCATGTTGTCTCAGTCACTCAGGTAGTATAGCAGCATTGTTTCGAGGGGAATTTAACTTTGTGCTACTGTATGTTCAACCTACTGATCTGAATAGCAACTTGCTGTTACAGAGCAACATGTTAGTTTTGTAAACCTGAGACTCCCAGATACCACGTAGGATAAATACAGTAATAATTGTAAAATGCTCATAGTCAGAAAGAGTTCAGGATGTTTGCTGCTAAATTAACCTTAATAAAAGCTATCAAGAAGCTGAACTACGAAATTAATGTCATTATTTTGACAACACGTGTGTGACACACACAGCTTTCATTGCATTTCATTGTATTGTCTTATTTTCATACCACCATATACCATGTATGTATGTATGTATGTATGTATATATATGTATGTATGTATGTATGTATGTGTGTATATATATATATGTATGTATGTATGTATGTATGTATGTATGTATGTATGTATGTATGTATGTATGTATATATATATATATCCAGGCTCAGGAAGATGTCATGGTCAGGGACGAATCAGTGGAGAGAAGAGGAGCCAGGGAGGCTGCAGAGACTCCACCGAGACTCCACAAATCTTCTTCCACGTGATGAGATCGTATGTGTGTGTTTGTTTACTGAGTCAAAGAGTAGCGTGAGTCGTAATGTAGTATGTGTCTAAAGGCATTCGTGTAAAGAGCGGACGGAGGGCAAGAACGCCGCATAGATCCTGTTCACACTTTTTTTGCCATGACACTTTTCACTTCTCCATATGCAGTGCCTCTATGTATGTGGACAGTTTACTATAATCGTTCCCTGTACTTTGCTTCCAACTTACAGGACTACACTGTATGTGAGAAAGGCCTCTTTCTCAAACTGGCTTTCAGCTGGCCTAACACATTTTTAAAAAGCATGCAGCCTCTCTCTATCCTATCTTAGCTCGATCTCTAGTCTCGACTCTATCTCATCTCTATCTCTCCTCTCTCTCTCTCTCTCTCTCTCTCTATCTCTATCTCTCGTATATCTTTCTCTCTCTCTCTCTAATATATATATATATCCATCTCTCCTATATATATCTCTCTAATATTCTCTATATCTCACTCTCTCTATATATATATATTACTATATCTCTATATCTCCCATATCTCTCCATATCTCTCCATCTGTGGACATGTCTCATTAATGCATGTTACTAACCAAACTCCCCGGAGTTTCTGTGCGCTGTCGTCCAGCAGGTTCTCGTGGATCGTGGCGGCTGCTGTGATCCTGCATGACGCCCACTACATATATATTACTGTCATTATACTACCATATCTATTACTGTAATCATTTTTATCATTCATTATATTCATTGTCATTTTATCAGTCATGTAACAATGTTTGTGTTGATTTGTCCTGTACACGTGACATCCATTGCACGCTGTCCGTCCTGGGAGAGGGATCCCTCCTCTGTGGCTCTTCCTGAGGTTTCTGTCCACATTTTTTCCCTGTTAAAAGGTTTTTGTGGGCAAGTTTTTCCTCACTCGAACCGAGGGTCTAAGGACAGAGGGTGTCACTCCCTGTACAGATTGTAAAGCCCCTGAGGCAATGTACTTTGTGACTTTGGGCATACAAATAAAATTGATTTGATTGATTTGATTTAAGCACAAATTCGTCCAGTACTTTCAAATTTGATTATCATATTGACGCTTGTTCTTGCCTCATGATTTGCAGAGTGACTTTTTTTTTTAAGATATTTTTTGGGCCTTTTCAAGTTTTTATTGGTTACAGACAGCTGGTGGCGGATTGTGAGGAGAGTGATGGGGAATGACATGTAGCAAAGGGCCGCTACTGAGTCTTGTACATGGGGCAGATGCTGTACCAACTGAACTAATGACACCCCTGCAGAGTGACTTTTACTGTATAACAGGAGCACACTGCTGTTTCCACTACTGGTAAGAAAAGAGAAGACGGTAGCAGAGACTTTTTTTTTTGCAATCAGAATGCTGACAGAGGAAAACTGCAATTGTGTGAACTTGAGTTTATAGGAAAAACATGATCAAGACAATTCACAGACGGTTGCCAAGATTGCTTTTAAGATGTCGACTGAGAGCAAGAAATCAAAGCTTGTCACATGTTAGCAGGTAAATGGACAATAGCTTAGCTGCAACCTTTAGCTTTAAATTTTTTGTGTACATTACATACACGAATAAAACATAAAATATTCATTCAGCTCCTGACCTATGTGCCTGTTTTTTCCACTATAATGTACGTGTGTTTGATGGCCTAATCACAACAAATAATTTAGGCAACACAGTCTGTTCTCAAGCATGCTATCATGAGATTAGCAGACATCCAGCTGTGGCAGACTGAAACTGGTGGTCAGCAGATATTGGGATGTAAGAAAAAATGTCATTATTTTGGATGATGAATGGACGTAGTTCTGAAGGAGCTGGAGACGTTAATTTATACTCCTGTCAGCCAATACAAAGGGGATGTCAGTGGGAACAATAACATACAGTTTCCAGTGAAACCAACCACGCAGTCTTCTCAAAACTGCCAAAATCTAAACCGAACACAATTCCAAATGACCTACAGTAGCCAAGTTTACAGAGAAATATGACTGTTTCTGTGGCTCCTATGTCATTGTTTCATACAAGTCATTACTTCAGACGTTGTTCACCAGGTTTTTCCATACTGAGATCATCTGATCCCTTCATTATGCCAAACACTACCATAGACTTCTAGTATATGATGAAAATTCTCTTGGGGGTTGCACGTCAGATCTGCGGGCTGCTTGACATGCCATGCACTCAAAATGTGGTCATACACAGCTCATGATGTGCATTCAATCTCTCCTTCTCATCTTTCTTGTCACTCTCTATTATACTGTCCAATAAAGCAGACATCACAGGAAATAAAGAAAATGCCTTTAAAATTACCACAGCTGGCAAAGGCACAATGCCAATCCAGCACTGCCACAAATTGCTTCAATTTTAATGTACCACATAATATAAGTAATAAGAAAAAAAAGGCTACAGTACGATGAGGCACAGCTAACAAATCTGTGCAGTGACAACAAACGTGTTCATGAATTTATGAAGTGAATATTCTCATGAAGCGACAATATTTTTTTTATCTTCAAAAACGTAGAACACACTATAAATACTTGAAACTTTAAATGATCCTTGCACCCATTTGCTGACAAGGATATGAGTCCTGTCAGCATTGGGCTTTACAGAGATGATAAAAGAATAGAATGCCTTAGTGCATGAAAACGAAGTATGACTGGTCATTGAAGTCCCAAAAAGTAAGTTAAGAAAAATATCCATAATGGATGTAAAAACAGGTACAACTGTTACCCAATCAATGTGCAGTGCACAAAGATCTGAAAAATGTGAGACTAAAGCCAAGTTGTCCATAAGAACACTAAGGCAGGTCACTGTTTATTCTGTATTATACTTTAGAAAATCAGTCCTTCTATGTCAAATCATCTCAATGTAAGTAACCAAAGTTCAATCAGTTTAATCAAGAGCCAGGCAAACATTTCCAATCCGCAAAAGAGTGATTTAAGTAATTCATTCAATCAGCACTCATTTGCATATATGCAAAAACATTTTGCAGCTGGCGAAAACCTAAACTCTTGGCTGTGTCTATTTTGACAACTTGGATACAAAGTTTTCACAAAACCCACTGTGGATGAGCACAGCGACTCACAAACTCACAAGAGTGACAGAAACCAGCAAAATATAAGACCCTCTCACTTCTGCAGTGATTGTCATACTGGATGATATTTGCATATTCATGAACAAGTATGAATGATTACATATACAGCTTGTTGAGTCCCTGTTTCATCACACCCAGAGGTATACAGAGGATATTGAGGTAATACAACTTTTAACTATGAGGTTCAAAAGGTTTAATGTGTTGAAATGTCAGGACAGAATTCCTTTTTCAAAAGTGATAAAATATACTTAATGTTTTTTTCTTACACTAAGCACAATCCCAAGCAAGGTTCCCATCGCTGCTATTCCTATTTCCCCACAGCCTTTCTGACCAACAGTAAACCGATGGCACAGAACGAAAAGTCAGGGAGCACCGAAGTCATTAGGACGAATTGTCTGGGGAGAACAAAGGACAGTGCCAAATGTTGTGCATATCCGTCTGGCAGATGTCGACATAGTTCACTGGCAACCAAAATTGCATCTCCAGAGCCATGCTACTAGTGTGGCTAAAAATATTCATAAACATCTCGAGCCCAGTGCATAAATTACTAAAGCTACGAGACCGGAGGTTTTTTTTTTCAGTAGACGAGTCTGTAGAGTATTTGAGCAATAAATTTCATGGCATTATTTGATTGAGTGGTGTTTTGAGCACTTGTCTAATGTAAGAAACCATACTGAACAATGGCCAGAGTTGTTAAGGGAATCCAGAAAACCCTTGCCAATGCATTAAACACACTGCGAGATAACTCTGCGCCTCATCACGGTTGCAATCACGACATGGTATTAGCCAAATCTGTCTGGATACATTTGACAGCAAGTGAGCCAAAAGAAAATGAAATGGAATAATCTGCTGTTTGTGAATAATCATTCATATTTTCTACCTGAAAATGTTGAAACTTTATTTCTCTGGATCACTGCTTTGCACTGGTGTTGAATTAAATAAATGGACAGCTACTGTAACTACGGTCAAGCATCTTAGGTCAGTCTAAAAAACTTTGTTTAAAGAATAAGACATGGATGTGCAGTAAGGACAAGCTTAAAAACTATTAAAAAATAAAACTTAAATCTTGTGCACTGTAACTATTATAGCAACGCATGTTGTCTCAGTCACTCAGGTAGTATAGCAGCATGGTTTCGAGGGGAATTTAACTTTGTGCTACTGTAGTTCAACCTACTGACTGAATAGCAACTTGCTGTTACAGAGCAACATGTTAGTTTTGTAAACCTGAGACCCCAGATACCACGTAGGATAAATACAGTAATAATTGTAAAATGCTCATAGTCAGAAAGAGTTCAGGAGTTTTGCTGCTGAAATTAACCTTAATAAAAGCTATCAAGAAGCTGAACTACGAAATTAATGTCATTATTTGACAACACGTGTGTGACACACACAGCTTTCATTGCATTTCATTGTATTGTCTTATTTTCATACCACACTAGACTGACCTGAAACCAGTTGTTACTTGGAAAATAGGGAGGTAAGAGGTATGGTATGCTTTAAATATGGGATGTACTGCTTCTGTTCCTTACTATTGTTCTGTAGTAAGGAAAAGAAGCTATTGGGCAAATGTAGTAATGTATATATAATATATTATATATAATATATATATATAGATATATATATATAATTATATATATATAATATATATAATATAGATATATATATAACATATATATAAAAATAAATAATCAATACAATTTGGGAAATTCTAAGAGCTCCCTGGTGCTTTTACGTGGCGTTGCATGTGTGTTGTTACTCTCTAAATCAGCAGTGTTTGTTAGTTCTCCTTGTTGCTCTATCATCATGTTAGTGGTTTATGTGACATCACTCAAGCAGAGTCAACTAAGCACTACCAGGTGCCCCACTCCCATGCAGGGTCAACCATGCATGGGAACACACAGAGGTAGTGGGTAGGGTACACCCTTTTGTTTTACAAGGAACTCTCCCATCATTAACCCTGTGAGGACTCGGTGTCAGTCTGGAAACAGTGAGTCTGTAGTACAGGAACCAATGGCTCCAAGTAATGGTTTTAACAGAGCAGGGGGTGGGACAGTTATACAGACATGGAAAGCATGCTGATTAGCTAGCGGATACAAGCTTAAGTTGTAGAAATGGTCTGAATCTAGATAGTTATTAGGGCTCTGGCTAGGAATGATGTCACCGCTACAGGTTTGGTCAACCCAAACTATAATGTTACAGGCTGCAGACAGACCACCCTGAGTGAGGGATTGACAGTTTAGGCTACTGAAACTTTATATACAAACTTCACAATGAAAGAACATAGAGTTGATATGGTAAGTAAAGCGTGTGCATTACTGGCCGAAATATATGCTTTTAAACACGCACAGTACCAATTTTAGCAATTACATTTACATCATGTAAAAACCAGTGTATGACATTTTTAGAGGGAAAATCTACAAAGAGGAGAGGATTTCACATTACTCATACTTGGTCCAAGAAACACTACGGTGAAATATCTGCATGATAATATTCTATTTATTTTGGAGGGCTGAGTTTTTGCGGCTAAATAATCAAGCAGACATCTCAATTTTCCGACTAATGTGCTGTGATCTAATGACAAGCTGCAGCAAGAGGGACTGAGGGAAGAATAATCCCATAAAGCCATTAGAAATATCATATTCAAACGCAAATACCATAATTATGATTAATAGTAATTATGATTAACTGCAGTCATTAGTTGAAGATCTATCTGGACATACACATTAAAACAACATTTCATGTGTATTTTAGGACACTGGTGATGAATACAGGACTACTTACATTTCATAATTTATGTGTTTGTAGAAGCGCTGTAATCCAACCATGCAATAACACAGGCAGATTTACTTTTGGATAAATATCCCTCTGCTAACGAAGTACTATCAACAGTGAGTGCGATTTAACTGTGAGGCTGGATGCAGACACAAATTTAAAACCTATCCTACTCAATTTATTTTTGTGGATTCTTCCCCATTTTCTATCAATTTGGAATGCAAATTCCAAACAAACACTGCAGTCACTGTCTCTGCTAACTCTACTCTTTACCCAGGGTGGCTATGAACAGCAGTGTGCTTCCACTTTAACACATAGTGTTGCCAGCTGCTAACTTACCTTTTCACTTTCATGCTATGTCTCCCACTCTTTCAGGTGCCCAGACCAACCAGTCAGAGTCACAGCCGATGTAAAAAGGATCCACACAAACTAAATCCAAGGTATCAAACCAAGGATTTTACACCTGCACCACTGCGCCGCCAGCATTAGTCTGTGCACTACAGTAACTCCCTATGCAAAGTACAACTCGACTAAAGTATGAATCAGCTAATGTCTGTATTAAGGATACTGATCTCATTATTACGTTGCGTCAGCGTCTTCTTTAATTCGGTCACCTCTGTTGCACTGTGGTGGCTGTCTTCAATGACTTCTTCACTCACTGTGGCTGCTGGTGATTCTTGCTCATCACTGCACCTATTTCTTCTTTGTCCTTGCTTGTCCATGAGCATTACCTGTACAAAAACCATAGAAAAAAAGACAACTGTTATAAATATATTTAAAAAATATAGAGTTAGAGCTGCAATTCATACTTTAAAACTATAAAAATTCCATGACTTATCTATGATGTATTTATATTAGGGCTGTCAATCGGTTAAAAAAAAACACTAATTAATCGCAAAAATGTCTGTATAATTAATAATTTCTGTAATAAATTAATCAACAAATGAATTGCATTTTTCTGAGACTGAAGCTTATAATGAATATTTATTTATGTAAAATGATCAAATTAATGTAGAATAAACACAGAGAAAGCATATTTAAATTCATTCATTTTATTGGCTTAAGGTGCACATATGCACAGTGCAAATAGAAAAAAGCCGGAATGAGGAAATATACTGACGAGTGCCACACTCCTGTAGTGTAGACTAGCGAGGTCCCGTGGAGGTAATTTCAGCAGGGTGTGTTGCTTTGAGGTGATATGTTAAAGTGTGTTACTTCTGTGGAATTTAAATTCGGCTTTGCAAACTGTGCAAATCGCCTTGTTTTTGTCCAACGAGCCGTCGGGCAACTTTTTAAAATGAAATGTTCCCCTAAAAGTCCGTCCTTATCCATCTTTCTGCCATAGACTCTCCTTTAGTTAGGATAGATGTTTGACCACGCATGTGACCAAAGGTTATGGGTCAGCCGCCACCGTAAGTAAACAAAACCATGTTAATTGCGTTAATTTTTTTTTACGCGTTAATTGTTTAAAATTAATTGCCAAAATTAACACATTAATTTTGACGGCACTAATTTATATACGTCATGTGCTAAAAATAAAACTTATACGGACAGCATAACAGTTAGGTTTGTTGTTGAGAAATGTATAATGACATGAATGCTGCAAAATACATTGTGGTGTCCTGGAAAGTGTTGCTCCTCTAAATTCTGTGATATTCCCAAAATGTCTTTAAATTCCACTCCCTGTTTGCAATATAACTCTAGAATTTCAGTGATACTCCAGGTTTATGGACAGGTGGGAAACTTGTTAAAGGATTATACTTTTTTCCACATGGAACAGATACACTAGAAAAGACAGGTACAGAGGAGGGGTGAAGGTGGTCCCACACTGTTTTGGGGACATATACTGCATGGAAGCACAGTGAAGTGACAGTGAAGTTTGTGGTGAGATTTCCCAGTTTTGTAAAATAATTGTGACTTCATGCCATCCCTTACAGTGCGACAACATACATACAGTGCTAGTCGAGGTTATACTGCACTTCTAAGCTCACAGAGCTGACAAGATAAAACTGCAGATATGCACTCTTGTGTCTGAACATCACCCTAAAACAAGGACAAGCACAGAGTTGAGCAGAAAAATGGCTAGCCAGCACAAGGGGAAAAGAATAAAGAAATTAAATTCAAAACAGATCCAAATTTCTACAGAATCAC
This sequence comes from Larimichthys crocea, assembly GCF_000972845.2. Lineage (NCBI taxonomy): Eukaryota > Metazoa > Chordata > Actinopteri > Sciaenidae > Larimichthys > Larimichthys crocea. Next base: position 19,228,324 of record NC_040034.1, on the reverse strand, counting down.
TGGAGTGTGACTGGGGTGATGCTCAGAGGAATGTAAACTGACCAGGATATAGAGTGTGTGGAACATAACAAACTGAAAAAGAGATAAACAGACATTCAAGTAGGATCTGGAACTGCTTCTGGTGGCTGCTCCAACTTCAACCAAACTAGAGCGCGGGAGCGGTATGAGCACCGCAGTGTTTTCCCTGCACTCATTTAGCAGCAGTGAGCCATCAGCTGCTGTGTGAGAGATGTTGAATAAAACCTATAACCAATATGACTTTCTCCAAAACAAAGACTTTAAGACCTTTTGTGTTTTCTACCAACATTTGGCAAACTAAATTCAATTACAAGTTTTTTCCACGGCTGTCTGTGTGACAGATTGTCAGTGGTCTGAGCCAAAAAGTCCACACTCCAATGAAATAATAATAATAATGATAATAAAACAGGAAACAACTATGACAGGTAGTTACTTCCGAGTATTGTCACCACAATAATACACACAACATAGTGATGCTGAACGCTGTCTGTTTTGTAATAATGGGTACATAAAAATACATTTATTGACCCATTCATAAATTACTTTCAACAATTACTGAGTGCTTTCAGTATCGATTGATTACTCTATTTCAAAGTTGTTTAGTATAAACAAGCCCAAGGTGACATCCCAAATACTCAGCTGATTAAAAACAGAGAAAAGAAGCAAACACTCATATTTCATTATTTCAGCACTACAAAAAAATACTGCACACTATAACACACAACAGAAAAAAGAGAGTTCAGACCATTGTGTTGTATGTAGTTATGTCTTGGCTACATTTTTTAAGCTGTTGTGCAAATTCTTGTGAAGACCTGCTTTTCTGTTTTTTTGTCACATTACACTTCGCCTCTAATTAGATGGCAAATAACTGCAAAACGCAGAGCGTCTAGACGAAAGTCAGGCCGTGGGAAAATCAACAGCACTGGATATAGTTTGGGATCCCTGGATCTTTAAACAGTTTCACTTTCTAGTCATTGCCTCTAGTCTTAAGCAGACACTATCCAGTTTGGTTAGATTAAGGTTTCTGTGTAAAATCATGTAATTCATCAGCTTTTTATGTAAAAATAAGTTCACAAAATACTACATGTGCAATTTTATAAGACAATCACCATCTCCAGTAATATTAACCACATTAAAATAGAAAGGGGATTTAAAGTAATAAATTCAAAATTCGGCCTCAAAAATTAAATTGAGTCATGTCCCAAAAGACGACAGAAGAGGGGGCAATTTAGAGGAGGTGACTGGTCAACTGGTCACTGCTGTGATGATGGATAAAGGGAAAAGTGTTGAGATCAGTCGAGTTACAGTGCAGATAAAACTCAAGCACTGACTAACAAAATTAAAACTTTAATTTTAGTCAACAAGCCTAGCAACCTGAATTATGAATATCTTCTACTGTCACACTAGCACGGTCAGGGCACGGGGATCTTGTCATGAAAAGGAGAGTAAAACACAAACCAACAAAGTAAATGATGGAAAGACAGAGGATAGACACAGATCAATGGTTCAACAAGGAGACATGCTTGCAGAGACTAAACATGGAGGAACTGATGCCGTGAATACATTACCTTCAGAAGGGAGAAACAGTACTGGATTTTTCTCATGTCTGGTCCCAATGAAAGTGTCAGGTCTGGATCAGGGTCATCAAGAAAGGCCTTGACTAACTCTTCCAACCTAAACACACAGACACACATGTGCAGAGAATCTCTAATAAGCTACCAAAGCCTAAACCAGTGCCACATTCCATGTTACACTCCTCCATCACACTTAGCACGGGCTCAACAGGCACTCAAACAGTTAAGATCTTTGAGGAGCGCTTCTAATATTTAAAATGTGGGTCCGGTCAAAGAAAACTATTTACTTAAACGTGTGTTCCAGCTCCACTGGGCTGGCCTGTTGATAAACTATCACTGGATGGTAGTCCAAACATTGGTTCTTCTAGCTCTGGAAGCGGCCACTGGAAAAGACCAGGAGGCAACCATCCAGCCGGATCCAATGTAGGCACGACAACGCACGGTTTTTATTTTCCACTGTACCGTGTGCACTGTAGAGACACGCTACGTTTACATGACAAAGGGCTTAAAACAAACTTAGCGGTCTTGTTTCAGGGCCCTGCGAGACATCAGTGGTTTTGTGATACAGCGTTTGATTCTGGAGAAAGCCCTCCATTGCCATGTACAATATTTTGTGAGAGAAAACACATTATCTTTCAAATGCCAGCATTTGATAGTTTTTCCAACGTGTGAGGTGATATGTTAAGTCGCAAATGTTGCAAACTAACATGGTAAATTAAAAAAATTAAGTTCAAACTGGATTCAATTTGTATGTGAATGGATTGATGCTGAATCTTACAAAGTACTGAAGGCAGCATGAACAGTGCTCTGGAAAGGCAAAAATGCATATGCCTGAGGACATATGTGTGTTTGGAAATGTGACAAAAAATAAGCCGGGATATGTGCAATCACTCAGCGCTGGAGATGAGTCAACGCATAAACTGGAGCAACAAAAAAAATCAGCATGTCCAGTGACTGTGGTCACAACAGACATCATTAAAGGTTCTCTGCGTGAGTTTGACCACAAACAGAGGGAATTCGAGGATAATCGCCCGGGTAGAGAGGAAATAATAAAAAGGCGGACTAAGGGGGCCAAGGGGCAGTAAATACATCAGCACAAGATGGGCAAGGTGCCAAGTACTCCATGGAACCTCTGGCCTGATCTCTGGCCCTGACTGACTGGGTCCCCCCTGCCATTTATGAGTATGAGAGCAGAAATAAAGCAGTCCTGGGAAACACCGTTAGATCTGGTTAAGCCTCAGTGAATGAGGCTTCACCTCAGCATTGATGCATATCCAACAGCATAAGTTATGTAGCACTGTGGCACTTTAAGCAAACCCCAAATACTTATAAATCATGAAACGTATTCGCCCAAGAATCTCTGGGTATTTAGCATTGCAAATACAGATCAGAGTCCAAAAAAACAGTCTGCTCTGTTCCCTGCGTCTGAGACACACTGTAAACATCCTAAAAGGCTGACGGGGCCAACCCAGCACTATACACGTCTGCACTGTCCTGAGATGACTGGCTCACCAAGGTCACACCATGACACACACACACATATTGTACAACCCCCGATATCGCCTCTAGAACATTCTGATTAAACTCAAGAGTTCGCCGAGTACCATCATCTGTTATCTGTGAATCTCAAGATAGCATCAAGATATATAGGCTACGTTGAGAGATGGCTTGGATTAAAGGAACAGGATGTGACATACTTCTGGATCTCTTCCACAGTTAGCTGGTCCTCTCTCGGTTTTCCAGCCATCATGACCAGCTCTTCCTTCAGAGCCTGGTTCTCCCTCTTCAAACGCGCTATTAGCTGTAATACACACAGAAAAAGCAGATACACACACATTGTAAAAAAGCACTTAAACACATTCGTACCTACAGTTAAAAAAAAAAAGAAAGCACACGCAAACAGAGGCTATTTCGTTGCTGCCAACTGATGAGACAGTCCTTCTGAAAATGATCTTGCGGCTTATCTTCTTGATGCATTTTGAACACAAACTTAAGTGATTCCAGACAGGCAGGAAAATGCAAGAAGCAAAACATAGATTAGCATTAAACAGCTACGTTGGCATAAAAAAAAAGGGGACACATAAAACCTTCTGCTGCTGTCTGTCCACACATGTTTGGTTAAGGCCTTGCACACTGAGCCAATCGGCTGGTTGTTATTAGTAACCGCTGTCCGGGTCTGGTTACTGTATACGAAAAAGCAACATCTCAAATGCAGACATAGCTTCTTAAATAAGCACTGAAATAGCAATCTTACAGTAACAGCAGGCACATCTATTAATGTCAGAAATCATAATTAGAGGAGACGTTATTTGACAGCACCAGGATGCCATTTTTTAAACAACCTCAAGTATGATTTCACCGATTAATAGTGACAGCATGTGTTTCCTAATCTGTGTACCTGAAATATGGCATTCGCTGATCACAATAAGGCTCCAGAGAGCCACTTTAATGAAACATACTATATATACAAAAGGCTATTTAAGGCATGAAAGGAGTGTGCTCAGGCTCTGGCCTTCATGACATATACTCTCTGATCTTTGTAAATAGCATGTGGTTCTCTCTTTCCCCTTTTCCAGAGAGGTCAGTTTAAGTGGCGTCATGTCTAGGTGAGGATTAGCAGGCATCTAGCTACCTAGCGCCTAAAGGATTAGTGAGTTCAGATGATAGATGAAGTGGAACTACATGTACGTAGCAGAAGCCATAATTTAATTCTCAATGGAATATAACCATTTCAAATTGGTTATTGGTTTTCCTGTGTGTATGAATTTGAACTGACTGGATAATCAACTGGACATCAATATGACTTACTAAAACTGGAGCTGCAAATGCTATTTGTTGGAAAATGTAATCATCAAGAATCATAATAATTTGAGTGGTACACTGAGTTGTAACAAGGAGAGTGCCTTTTTTATTCTGACACTATATAACTTTGATTAAACCCCTGTAGATTTTCACTCATTTTGGTGAGACTGGATCATATTTTATGGAGAAAATATTTACTCGTTTTCCCTCTGATGTCCTCCGGCTGCTCCACTTCAACTCTCTGCGATTTACAGAGTTTCCTGATGGACAGAAAGCTTTACTTGTTGTAATGTAACTGCTAAGGGCTGCTACCCGTAGCTGTTGTGAGCTACTTAGAACAGTTAGCCATGCTGCCTGGACTTGAAGCTGGGAGCCCAGGTGAGGTGTTGGTGTTTGCACCGCTAGCAAAGGAGTTTTGGAGGATTTCAGGCAGGGAATCCAATAATGGAACAGGGCTCAGCAGCCTCTGCAGATATCATGGCAGAGGTGAAGAGACCTTAGGGGATGTTGTTGGAGAAAATTAAAAGGAGAAACAGTGATCAAGGAGGAGATTGCAAGACAAGTGTAAATCTTGGACTGACTGACTTTAGTTGTTGCCGAGCTGGGCTTCTTGCTGTTGGATTAGTAAGTAATATTAGCTGGCTTCTATGTGTTATGTCTTGCAATTGCTTGATGTTTGGCTGTATTAGGAAAGTTGTCAATTCACAAGTTTCTGATAATAAGTTTGCACATTTACAGCAGCGTAGTGAATTACACTCTGAAACTGTAAGGACACCATATCGGAAAAAAGACACCAAATCATTCATAGTGATTCTTGACATCACTAACAGCACTTTTCATATTTATTTCTTTGTTCTCGGTGCCACAGACCAGTTAAGTGGGATTAAATCTTAAATCCCCTGGTGCAGAGCAAGAGGAGTAAGAGGTTAGAGGTGAGCCCACTTGACATGTGCCCTCATTTTGATGCTGAGCAGTTACTAGTAGTGTGCCTTAACTTGAACTTAAGGTGTTATGATTAAATGTGAAAGGGGCCACATACTTAACAGACAACCCACATGGACTGATTACCAAAATAAAACCTACTGCTCGATATCTCTGTAGCTTATGAGCTGTTAACAGGGCATTCATTCATTTGCCAAATCCCTTGAAAAAGGGGGAATCTGTCCAAGAAGAGAATGATTCTTTCTACATTACATCTAAACAGAGAAGTGTAATTACATGTTAATGGTTGGGAAAAATAGGCCAACACCAAACTCAAACGATGGTATAGTTACTGAAAGCAAGCCAGACCAGTTGTAATAAAAAATCTGCACAAATCACACCGCAAAACAACACACAAAACCACCTAAAAAAACAAGTGGCAATTGTTCTTTTTCTCACATGACCCACTTCTTTCGTCAATATAAATCCCACTTAACAATCACCACTGAATTTGACCGCACCGCAAAATACTAAAGCAGACTGAATGGCTGGAACTGTTTCAGCTGCAAAGAGCAAATACAACAGAAAGTGGCGACTGTGTGCCAGAGTTACACAGTGACACTCCTGACACAAAGTTGCTAGGGAGCCAAAGTTCAGTGAAAGCTAAATCAAGGTCAAAGGTCAGACTGAGTCATCAAAGCAAATAACTGCAACTTCTGGCAATCACAACTTTGAACTGGAAAGTCAGAACCAGTCATACAGTCAGACATCGTCAACTCAAGATGCTCTTGAGAAGAAACAGACCTGCAGTGTGGTTTGGGGTAGGTGCCGCCTCGCTAAAAGAAAATCTTATCCCTAATCCACCCCATATCATATTTTTTAGCATTGAACATCATGGCTGACCATCCCTCACCAGAGCCACTCCCTGTATCTCTTTTTTGGAGCCCATGGTCTGATGTAATTCTCCCAGCTGCATCCTGAAACGCTGACCGCCAGTAGTTGGTCAGCGGAATCGTGCAGTCTATTTCAGAGCGCCGAGCCCACACTGGTACCACAGCACCGCGGCAGGCTTCCACACACTCCGGATAAAAACTGACTCATGTGACTGATGATGCCAGCATATCCTATGGAAACCCATGTCAGTGCAACGGTGCAAAACGCAGATTGTTATGGTCGATGGAAAAGGGACACTAAATGAGTTACTCTCCATGTGCTGACAAACATGTTACAGAATTAGGTTTGAAGCATTACAGAGACTTGTACAAACAATTCTAACTTTAAATTATACAGCTTCTTCTTGAACACATACTATCCATCCCGTGCAGAAAACCACCCACAGTAAACTGTAAGCACTTGCGGTATAACCATAGGTTACACCTCAAATGCATATGTATTATGTAGTCTGCCACTCGCAAACATGCTGCTATTATGGGGCCTCTTTTAATGAAGGAACAGGAGTCATAGTTTCCCATTACACCTAAACGCGGGCAAGGTCTTTTATCCCCCACAACAAAATGATAACACATGGGCACATGAGTTCCATGCGAGGCACCATTTAGGCATTTTAAACCAAGGCAGGGAGCTGTGCTGCACCAAACCACTACACTTCCAAACTCCCTTCTGTCCTAATGAACACCAGCCACTTGGACAAGACAGATGAGGGACCCAGGGAGAGCAACCACCCGCAGGAATTTTCACACCCGCGTCTCAAACATGTCTCACTGGTAGGCTATAAGCAGACCTCTGTTTGACTCACAGGTATGCACTAATCAGAGCTGTCTTCTCAAGCAAGATGTTGTGTGTGTCTTTAAGTAAAGGAAGAGTCCTGGTTCAGGAGGGTCACTCAGCCTCTGATTACATTCCGCTTAGCTGCATAACAACACATAAAGATAAACTTTTCTGACCCTTTGAGATTTACAGACAGAAGCCTGATGGCAATTCAGTTTAACTCAAACTCCTGCACACAATACTCAAATTGAGTATCCACTTGAAATAAAGGTGGTGGAAGTGTCTCAGATGATCCAATAACTGCTGACAAAATTCCTTTGACTGCAGACCAGGATCAGCTTGGTCTACACTGAGGATTATGACTGACCTTAGTGCACTTAGAGGAGCCAACAGAGCCAACCTTATATGGTATGGTCACTGTGGCTGACTTCGTTATGATCACAGGTCACTTTCAACACCTCATTATTTCCCTGTCCATGAGAGACATGTTAAATGTTTTGTCTGGTCTGGCTGGTTTCCTGCTGTTCAGGCTTTGAAGAAGTGCATTTTGTAGCCTGTAGGCTACAGTATAGGACCATTAAGACAGTGTGTGGTCTGAGCGATGTACCAAACACTGCCTGCAGGATTGTGAAAGTCAGACTCCAGGTTTCAAATCAATTACCACAGCCGGCATGTCCAATAGACAGTGTGCCTTCAGACGGGGCAGGCCAAAAATGAGAGTCTGAGTGTCACCCCAAACCACAATAAATGACATCATTCTAATCTGCAAACTGCACTGCTGGCTTGACTTTTTTTTCTCTCAGTAAACCAGGAAGAGAGATAGAGGCAGAGACAGAGAGACGGGAGCAACGAACAAAATGAGAAACACACTAAAAAGTCATAAACGGAGACAAGAAGTTTGCCCGCGGAGTTTGGGTTTGCCTGGAGCTGTAACCGTGCCGGACCCAATTGGGAGCAGCCAGACACTGTCACAATTACTGGGCCGGCCGCAGACTCTCTTAAAAATACCTCTGTAGGGTTTGCAAGTGGCCAGCCAAGTCTCAGCAGCCGTAATACAGTAGCAGTTGATCCTGAGGCAGGTCATGGTGGGAGGGGAGGAAGCGGATATAGCCGTGATGACTTACTACTGTATATCCCCTGAGGAGCCTAAGCAACTACCAGGTCTGCTTCCTGGCACACAGCAATAGGGGAAGGTGTGATAAGTAGTGTAAGAGGAGAAAGTAAAGGGGGGGAAATATTGGGTAAAGTGCTCTGGAAATTTTCTTTTACTTATATAATGTATAATAATTTGTAACAAAAGGCAGATATGGAAGCTAGTGTAAGGTCTATGTATAGAATTGTGGCCTCTGTAACCGCATACTGTATCATGCAACGATCCAAGGACTTATTTTCGCCAAATCTTTCTCTGTTCCTAATCCTACTCTGGCCTTTTCTCTAACTTACTATTATAACAATGTATTCATAGTATGCAGATACTGAATATAATGAAAGGCTGACCACTTGCATTTTAGAAATGTTACAGCGTGTCCTCAGATCTGCAACATCTGGGCAGGAATTTCTCTGTGGTTACATGCGTGCAGTGCATGTTTCCTAGCATGATGTGTGTGCAAAGACATATACAAACCAGTCTCCAGCTGGACGCTTTCTCAAGAGGCTGTAAGGTATTGGGATACAATACACCATAACAGAATTGGAGGCATGTAAACAAGACGGAGAGAGAATGCAAACAGGACCTGTGAGCAGTCTAAATAACGCAAGATGGACAGGCGTCCACGTGTTGGAGGTGGAAAACTGCTTCTTTCGTAATGACTGTCTGACACTGGAAAAACCAGTTTGGTATTGGAAACCTGAAGAAGACACTTAAGCACATGGTGGGTTACACTTAGTTACATTTAGAAGCTGGATTCTCACTACAACTCGTTCATGATCAATTTAAGGTCTGGAAGCTCTGAGGAGGGTCTGGCCATAATGAAACAGCGCATTAAGTCGTGCTTTCTGTGTGATTGTGTGGCTAAGCTATGGTATTTGTAGTGACTGGTAAAGCGCTGTGAGTGCCTGGCTGTCTCACCAGGGCAGGATCCAGTTCTTCATTCAATATTGCCTCGTTCTTGATGAGAGCCACCCGCTGAGCAAAGCGGCACGTAGAGATGGACTCCTGAAGAAAACAGTTTAAAAAAATGTTTTAATAAAGGTTTTTCTGGCTGAGGGAAGACTTACTCATTATCAGTCTCTATGAAGCAGTATATACTGGACAATATGCCAGAACTATTTACTGTCTTAATAAAAAATGTAAGAAAATATTGATTTTGCTTGGTTTAAATACGCAGAGGATCCTGGTAAGACTTGAGAAGAGAATATGTCTATCCACTAGCTGAACATAAACATTGCCTTCTTACATCAAGGTTCCTCTTGTCAACTGCCATAGTGGCAATCATTGTAGTCATGCAGTTGCCTCCGAGGCTGTCCCTCAGCACAGAGGTCAACATGGAGTTCCTGTAGGGGATATGGGATCGGTTCTTCTCTGACAAAGCTATGATCACCTGAGGAAGAGCAAAAGGAAATAACATAATAACATGTCTGAAAGAAAGTTATTCTTTCCATCAGTGTGGTCTATTACTGATCATGCACAGGCATTAATCATAGCAAATGTCTGACATAAAATGACATGAAAATGAACTACTTCAACATTAAAAGAGGCAATGTGTAATATATGGCCTGAATTACTAGCTCATGAATGTTTGAACACTCAAACATGAACTTGAACACAAATATTATGAGCAGACACACTTTCTTGTAATACTACTTGTGCCTCGAGGGGCGATGCTGATCTACTGTAGATTTCTTCAGTCTTCCCTCAGTGCAACATGAGGACAAAGAAGAAGAGAACCAGGCGGAGCAGAGATGCAGAGCTGCTGCTAACTGCCTCAGCAGCCTGGAGGAGCTCGACAGGGCCAGAGCCAGCGCATCTTGAGGAATAAACACCTACAGTGACGTCAGATTCTGCTCTGATCTGGAACTGCTTACAGGCGAGAGGAGAGCTCACGCTGCACTGACATGGATTCAGGCAGATTTTCAACACCTCATGAACAGCATGGGAAAAACAAATAAACAGTCCGATAGAATGGCAGGGCGGCAAAACACCCACGATTATATGTTGTATTGTTTACAAAGACTTAAGATTATTTTCTTGCTGTCCAGATTGCCCATAATACATAGGAGTGGGTGGCCTATGAATTTGGATGGAAATGCCATTTATCGATACCGTTGACAGTATTCTCTGCTCTCAACCACCAAAGCTCATAGCCCTCATCAATGTGAACTCTGTTCAGAAAACATACTTTTTAAAAGCTTTTGCTTGTTGTCTTGTGGGAAAACTTGACAAGGTATGAACTCAGACTTTTTACAAATCATCATCATGATGAAGTTATTTCAGCATCTTTTTGATCCATTTATTGCAATCAAAACACGACCACTCACACTACTGTGACGCAAATAAACACAAATGATCCCACAGTCACATGTAGCCATTTGAAATGAATGTTAGAAGGGTTTTGAAAAGTTTGCCACACATTTTTGAGGATACTTGCAGGTTTATCAAGCATGGAGCATGTGGCCAAGAATTACATATTGCTCCTTTAATCCTCCTGCGCTAAATCACAAGCAACCAAACACAAGAATACAATATATTATTTCAAACAAAAAATATGTCTCAGAAGTGGCTACCTGCTCCAAGTAGTGGAGGGAGAGGTTGATGTACTTGGCCTCAGTGAGCAGCTGCCCATTTAGTCCCGTCTTGCTAACCCTATCCGATCCAGCCAGGTCCACCAGGTGAAGCTTGGAGCGCCGCAGGGTGGCCGAGCCCGGCTCACGTCTGCATAAGTGCACAGTGAAAATACAGTGGGAACGTGTGGACGCCTGGTTCATTGGAGTCTGGAGAGAAGAAGAAGAGAGTAGAGTGGTGAGAGAACATGCTGTAATATTCTTAGGTCTGTGTATTTTGAATCCTCTAAAATCTGTACACATGGTGGACACACACACAGAAAAAAAGGACATTTTCTGTGGTATTTTCCATATTCCAACAACAAAAAACATGTTTCCTTTGATTCTTATTTTTCCTTGCTCCCGCTGGTTTGAAGATCAAAGCCACACCATGTGTAACCGATGAGGAGTAAACACATGGTGGCGGCTTTACAAAAGCTGAGGTTGATTTTCAGATGGTCACTGGAACAGCAGAAGTCAGGTTGAGACCAGGAGGAGACAAAAATAGAGTATGAGTCACTGTGAACAAACAAACTTTATTAACTAGAGGAGGATGGGTTACTCATGGGGTTCTCAAAGAGAGAATAAACAGGAAATGGACATTAACTGCCAAAGTGCTGATAAAAGACTTCTTTTTGTCTTCTTCTGTTTACGCCCTAGCACGTAAGCACCTTGAACACATGACAGTGATTTTAAATAACAGCTTTTGATGACAGTATTTCTTCACTTGAATTAGCTGCTGATCAATGCTGATGTTCTTTTCTGTCTGTCGAATGGTCATTGTTTTAAGATATGGACATGACTTACTCTTTCTGTCTGCTTGAAAACATCATCATCGGCATTCCAGGTTGCTCATTTTAAAAAGGTGCTTTGACCCTGACTTGTTGTTGGCGTAAATGTGTCAACACCTGCCTGTTAAGGTCATGACAGCTCATGACAGATCTTTCACTATCTTAACCCACCGCTATCATCTCTTTCCTCAGTCCGAATTCCCTTCACTCTGCACATGTCCAGGTTTGCTCCTAAGGGTATCCCTTAGAGTAATATGAAGCAGGCCTTAGATGTTGAAAGGGGTTGCATAACTAGTAGGATTGAATACAGAGTCGAATGTAAGGATGGAGTGTCCATGTTGGAGAATCAGTTTTGCAGTCTCCCCACTGACAGCTATTTTCCACAACAACCAACACGATGCAGGTCAAGCCTTAAAAAGCGGCTGATACTGTGATAAGTTTGTCAAGCTCCAGACAGTCCAGCAATGAGTTCTCACTGTAGCAGCCAATAATAAAAGAAGTACTGTTAATGTAATAACTGCCAATAATGTAAGAATTTTGCAAATGAATGTGCTCATGCTCCATTAAGGAGTTGGAGGCAGGGTCAGAGATAATTCAAGTGGTAACTCAAGTACCAAAAACAAATAAATAGTTCTACAGAGAAAGTAGAGTTGTAGTAGTGTTGTCAGGTTTTAAGCAGTTATTTTGAAGAGGCATGGAAAAAGTGTCATGGAAGTGTTTTTATTTTATAGCCAATAAATAAAACTAAAAGTATATTATTACATTTTTCATGTTTTTTTTTTAAACCCAGCCAACAATGCAACAATTTGACATTAACACACAGTTCAACAGTACCACAAACGACATCCACCAAAATGACATTAAGTTGAACATAAAACTAAACATTATGATGTTCATAAGGGATTTATTGTAGGACTGTGATATTAGACTGTATTAGTTTTTAGCTTTTAAGTGTGACATATACTGCAAGTGGCTGTTAACGCATGTACTACAGTGGAAATCGATGTCAGCACTCAGACATGACAGTTAAATATTGGACGACTGTTAAGTATTCAAATACACTGGTAGCTGTCCTCAGATAAGAAGTGACCGTTCTTATCTCTTTGTGTTGTTGTCATTACTAAGGCATTTATCAAGAGCAGTAGCTGGGAGACTGTTTGGGCAGGTTTTTCATATGTGTGTGCAATATATACAGTATACACACACACACACACACACACACACACACACACACACACAGTATCTTTAAGAGTCCTGGAGAGCACATCAAGTACAGTATACGGTTACGGACAATGTGTTCATGTCCACAGAGGGAACAGTGTCCACACAGGGGTATTAAAGTATATCTTTAGTTGTAAAAAATAAAAACAGCTGAACAATGCAATCTCACTGGAGTCACTTCCTTTATTCTCCTGTGTTCTCAAATGACCACATGTTGATCTTACATGCACCACATGCTGACCACACACAGTGCTACATTGGGTCAGCAGAAAGGGCCAATCTGGTGCTACGAATCCTTAAGGGATTGCTGATTCAAAAGATTAAGAGTGCAGTTTAATGTTGACCACTTGATATGCACCCTACTCACCCCCACATGTTCAGGAGGATGTAGAAAAGGGGCAAAGATCCAGGCCCTGCATCCCTGCACATTAGGAGAAGGGAAACAGGGATGTAGAAAAAAGAAAAAAAGACCATATGGGAGGAAATGTTTCCTGGTGAGGTTGAAGGAAGGGTGAAGGGTGATTTTATTTCCTGTCCAATAAAAGTGCAGAGGGGATTACCATGTCTCAAAGCAAGTGAAATCATTGTCTGTAGAGTGCGGCGTGAATGTGTCATCTTTTATCCACATGGCTGGGAGCAAGAGAAGAAAGAAAGCATCACTGTTAACTTTACTGGAAGTCTACGTGGAGCAAGGACTTCGGGGATGATTCTGGCAGCGACAAATTGACTAGGTTGACACCACTTTGTTTGCTTGGGGGCTCAAGAGAAACCTTCTTCTAAAGAAGTTCCAGAGAGGACAAGTTCACAATGGTCTATGTGTGGGTGGACTGGACTGGACTGGAAGCTCCCTGCTGAACTGTGAACGCCTCAATTGCCTGATCAACAAACTAATGGAACATCCAAGAATGTGTTTCCACTGAAATATACCCACATGTATAACAGCAGTGGACACTACGAGTGTGTCCTCAAGGTAGATGAAAACCAGACATTTGAGCAACGGGCTATGTTCAGTGGAAGTTCTAGAGAAATTCCATCGTTTGGACTGGTTTTGTTTCATGGAAGAATCCCATCCGCATCAAAAAACTGACTTTGGAATACTTGTTAAAACTGAAAGTGTCTGAATGAAACCTGATTATCTGGTTCACTTTTATTGTCTGTTATTTACTTACAAACTAGAAGCAGGGTTAAACAAGGTGAGATCAGGCCTTTGCTCCAAATCTCAGGTTGCAAAGCAAAAGCTGACCCACCGCATCTCTCATCAGGGGAGTCTGGGTGTCTGAGTGTAGAAAAGAACCACCGCAACATAAACAGAAATTACAGAGAGAATGCTTGGTTTTACTGGGAAAAAACATGGTAAAAGGGACCACAGGGGACCAAAATAATATTTTTGAAGGGTCTTAAGGTAGCCTTTAGAGGGCATATTACATTTGTGGTTGAAAAATACCCTTTATGCCACTTAGCCTGGGAGTGGCCATGTATTTGTGCATACTGTTTACAATCCCCGCTAAGAACACCGCACATATGCTGTGTGAATGAAAAAAGTGGAAGTTATATCATACATTTTAGAGAAGAATCTGACATGTGTTTCCACTTTCTTACTTCTGCAATCATACGATTGGTGTCACCCAGAAAGAGCAGATTCAGGGCGTCCTCCTCATTTGTTGACTGCTTCAGTGACAGATTCCTCAGATGGATGATCTGGTCTGGATCCTCCATGATCATTACTTTTCTGGAAAAGAAAAAAAAAACTTGCTATAAGGAAATTCTAGCAAAATAAATTAACCTGAACTTTTGAATAAAAAATGACAAAGCTGGACAAATCCAGTCACAGCCCAAATAATCCAACATTGAAGCAATTATGAAAAACTAATTACGTCAGTTATGTCATCCATTTCCCTCTTGTCGCTTTGGCCTCGCACAGCTCTAAAATCCAAACAAACCACATCTGCAAGTCAGTGTGGACTGCGACCCGGTTTGACACATGTGCTTTATCTATCCGGGGGTTCATAACTTGATAACAGACAGGGCTTGCTTTTAAAAACAAACAGGTAATTGGTTCTTGCCCACATCAAGCACTCAGAAACACAGTGTGCTTGGACAGATGGGGCTGAAATGACTCCTATGAGCCTACCATATCATTTCCATCACGCTGCCAGGGTTGTGACAGTATAGCTACTGGATTGAACTGTCAAAGAGAGTGAAATGACTGGAGAACAAATGTAGATAATTATGTTGTAACATGTGTAGGTAATTGAGGTCGTTTGATAAAACAGTATTAATCTTAACGTGATTAAAGGGCTGTGCTGAGGCAGGGTTATTTCCCAGACAGCCCCTTCAACCTAAAAGAGGATTTGATTATTGTATTTTAAAACAAATATATAAAAAATGATATAGACGTTGAATTAACTTACAGACCTCTGGGTATTTAGAGGTTGGAATGCTGGACGCATGATGGAAATAATGCACAGTACAAGAAAAAAATTAAGAAGGGGTAGGCAGTGAAAGAGAGGAGACCAGCAGTTAAAGAGAGAAATTTGTCAGTGCCACAGCTTCTCCTTGAATCAGCAAGTGTGGCCACAGCATGGTTAACAACGGGCACTGTCTATTTCCAGAAGACTGTGATTTGTGGGTATTGAAACCTTGAGCTGGGTACTCTGCAAAAGGAGAGAAGAGACTTAAATGGAACTGGTACAAGGAAATACAAGGAAAACATCAAAATGATGACCAATGACCAAGATGATGTTGCGCCTGGAAGTCCAAAGTCTACTTTGAGATGAATAAGTATTGAGTATGAGAAAAAAAAAAGACAAAATAAGATCATACACAGACAAAACCTCCAGACAGATGGAATTTATAATTACTAAGAAAGATGGACAGAAAAAGAAAGAATGATGAAACAGGATTGAAGACAGTCTCAAAGACAGGACACAGAGAGAGAAAGGGAAGCAAGAGAGGATAACTGAGTGAGAAAAAGAAGTAGATGGACACACACACACACACAAAGAATTTGCCTCAGACCAGCTGCAGCAGTGACCAGCTATGAAAAGCCATTTCTCCACATGACCCTCTTGCTCTCCACTCCAGTGGCAGAGTCTGCCACCAGGTTGACCACATCCATTGCTGTCCCACAGTCGCATTATGTCAGTTGGCAGTTTGTAGTGAGGTGGTAAATACTAGAGTCTCCATATTTCACCACACGCTGACTCTGAGCCAGGCTGACAAACGGCTGTTCAGGAATAAGGCTCAGCTGAACCCACAAGTGTCTGGGAGAATAATAGAACCAGGGATGATTGGTCTTTTCAGCTTTAAAATAAGTGTATCTATTACTCTTAGGTGAATATTGCCAATACACTATTTAACAATGATTTTTTTTTTTACATTTTTGATTGTAACAAGACGTCTGTAACATCAGTGTGGCACACACTGCAGTAATAAAAAAAATTAAAAAATCACTGACGGTAGGTCTTCAAGTCGGGATGCTTCATGTTGGGAATTCAGGAGGTCATATCCCATTTCATTGTAGATCTCCAGGTAGGAGATGTGTGTGGTGTAAACCATACTGCTGTCCTGTGGAAAGAATATATAGTGTGTAAAATTGGACTGGGTGGATGAAGATATTAATGTTTCTGACATAACTGTTCAAATGTTGATGCTTTGCAGCGTAAGGAAATGAATGATGGTAGAGACACACTTTTCTTGGATGTATCAATGTTTGTGGCCTGTATGTATCAGTGAATATACTGAAAAAAACAAGCTAACCATGCTGTGCTGACCTGGCTGAAGCGCTCAAACAGGTAGGAAAGGGTGCGGGGAATAATACCACGATCACTGTAGCGCTCAGCCCCTCCCGTGATGGTGAAGGTCTTCCCACTGCCCGTCTGACCATAGGCAAATATGGTGCCATTATAGCCAGCCAATACACTGCACAGACACACATACGCTTAACAACAACGTTCATGAACACCAAGAGCATAAACTTATGGTAATATGAAGAATAGATACTGTTACATATTATATAACAGTATCTACACATATTATGTATTTTTTCAGATTTTTTAAGAAGCAGATTGCCAGCATGCCACATTTAGTTGGATCTATTTACAGAATATGGAAGAAATGGAATGTATAATATTCCTAAATATGTTTTTATAAGGCTATAATCCCCTGAAAATAAAAACTTTTGTTACCTTAGAATGAGCCTTCTATATATATAGAGGGAGCACGGTCATGTATTTACAGCAGCCCAGCACAGACAAAATAAACACTGGCTCTAGGTAGTTTAAGTTTTGCGGCCACTGTAGTTTCTCCTTCACACTTGGAAGGGGAGGATGAGGTGAGGGGTATTCAGCCACTAGATCTTACACACTGGACCTTTATTAGACAGTTTTAATACTAATATTCTTACACATCTAATTTGTTCTCACTGGCCAATTGATCACAGGTGGCAAAACAAGCACATTTTACATTTAAGTATAGTAGATGTTAGTGTAAGTCCATGAAAACATAAGAACAGATAAGATTAAACATAATATAAAAATAAATATATGGCACCAAACAACAAAAAAGGGCCTAAAGATAATTGATTGTTAAACTTTAAAAATATAGCCTAACAGACATCGACGTGTTCCGATGACATCACTATTTTGATTTGCAAGAGTGCAAGGGACTGTCAAGTACGGCTAAGCAGACACCAAAAGACTGAGGAATTGAATCTGACACTTTAAATCCACAGGAAAAGATGGCAGTGAGTGCAAAACTGCTATGGCGACAGACATCTGCCGGTGAGGGAGGAATGTCTTGCAGTACGATTGAAGGAAAGGGTCCAAACCCACTCGGCTAGGCAGGGCCCGGTAAATTTTGGTTTGGCACTCAATTGCCCTTCTGCACGTGCACAGGGCCATGGAAACGAATGGTATCTAGTTCTGTGTGAATGAAATGAACATCCAGTATGATGACATTCATATGAAGAAAAAACCCTCCTGTTCTGTAGCCTTGGAAATAAACTAGGGCGGAATAGTAAAATGAGGGGCCTCTGATACGTGAGCTGGGATCAAAGGTGAAGACAAACTGCTCTTTGAGTTGCCCAATTTCAAGGAAAAGGATATCTTGACACTATATTTTTCAAGATGAATTATAAATGAACTTAGGCCTCTCACTTATTCTAATGGAATCGCCAACCCAGTATTTGAGCAGTGTGTGGGTTTCCCTCCCTCTGCGCTGTACAATTCCACACCCTGCATGAGAAGGGTAAAGGAAAAACTGCATGTCAGTTTATATAAAACACTACGTCCACTCAGAGAATGGTGGTTGGTTAGTCTGACTTGGATGGCCACTGGGCGTCCATTTAATCTAGTGTGAGTCATTGCAGTGATTGGCAGCAGGGAGAAAAGACACAGGCTCAGTGTTTAGTTTAATGTCAGTGCTAATGATGCGGCCTGGGCCCTGCTGCTGAGGCTTGGGCGTTTCCCAATGCTTGTTCCTGTTTACACCTCAGCTTTCCTGGAGATTGGTAACTCATCGTCCAGAAGATCCTTGTTCTTCCTGTTCTTTTTCTGAAACGCAGTATGTCCAGACATTTGAGGTAATTAGGGATAAGTTTAAAACCGGACTTTGAACTTGGGTTGCAGGTTTCACAACCATGTGAAATAAGACTGCAATGCAGATAGAAGGTTTGCCTTGCCAGCCCAACATCATTACATTGGCTCTTCCTCTCCTGGAGCTGTTAATACTGGTTTGTTTTTAAACTACTGTGTTGGGGTTGAAATGACTGGTTTCGGTTACACCACAGCAGAGACAGCGACTAGTGTGCAAGTAAACGAGTTAGAGCTTTTAGCTAAACTTGAATTGTGCCAAGTATGACAGAATACCAACCAAAACACCAACTTGACAGTTATTGCTAGTTGAGAGGATAGGCGCCTACGTGTTTTAGTGCGGTGACAGTGAAACTGCTGCGATTCAAAGTGACTCCTGAATAAATGTTTCCTGCCTACAGGAGCTTTAGGGAAAAAATATTGTCAGTCCAGATTTGATTCTGTTTCTGATTTTTGTGACCAGACTTGCTTCTATAGTTATAACAAAAGCTTCATAGTTATCAGCATGCTGACTAGGTTTCACAAATCTTAGTCTATGTCAGTCCCATCTGAATTGCTTTTCATAATCTGATATGAAGCTTAAGTCTTGGTCTATTCCTGTGATTGTGTTTGAGGGAAACATTTTCTAATAGGAAGTGTGGGCTGAACAGAAAGGACAATTCAACCCATTCACTAAAGCTAAAACTTGGAGGAATTCAGAATGTTTAGTGTATAAACGGGCAATCTGCAAAGGGGACAATGAACTGACAGTGGACTAAGAAATGTCTGTGGAGACACATTGGTCATGGCTAGACAGAATGACTAGTTCCCTCTAGGCTACAGACATAGCCATATCAAAGACTAAAAGACGCCAAGCTCAAATTGATATGGCAAGACATAGTCTAGTTGTGACAGAAATCTTTAACCTGATGTTGACCATCTGTCACACAAAGAGGGCACTGTTAAAAGGTTGGTTGGGGGAGGGCAAACTAATACCCAAGTCAGTGAACCTGTGTGCGCCAGGTCAAACACAAGTCCTTAGTCAGCCAATCATACAGACATCTCAAAATGTTGTTTATAAGTCTTCTAACAGCAAAGATAATGGAAAGCAGTTGTTGATTCCACAAACAGCTCTTATTGTGACTCAGAAGGCCAGGCTGAAATGTTAGGACTAAATTGATTTGGCGAGGAGAAGGAGAAGAAAAAGAAGGAGAGAAAAACTTGTTCACATAACAACACAACTAACATTTGATCACAGGAAATTCCAAGTAAATTCTTTCTCCTCTTGGCTGTTTTTTTCTTCAGTTCAGTGTCAGACTAAGACTGGCCAAGGGGTGAAGCTCTGACAGACACTGAAAGAGTTCCCTTTTGTTCAAATGGAATGAAAATTATGTGTAGAGCTATCTTAGTGGTGAAGAAACGAAGAACTGAATTCTGTCATTGAGACAAGAAGTATAAAACGTAAATGCAACTATGTCTAATTATGTTTATTAAAACTGAGTGAGAGTCATGTAAATAAATCTGATATGATGTTCAATTACTACATTCAATTGTAAAGCTTCTATGTATGTATCTATTTTCCACTAATGGAGTTCTAACAACATCTTAGTTTTTAGTTTTTTTCCCAAACCAGGTAGATCCTGGAACTTAACTGTCACAGTGTTCCCAACAATGAATTGAATATTAACTAAAATTTATTCAAAAGTAACTATATTGGCTGAAATTGACAGTGGTTTACCAATGAATGAGAACAATGCTTATGCACTTAGACTTAAATCAAATATATATATACAGTATATATATATATATATATATATATATATAGTGTTGATGAATTACTTGTATTCTTTATCACGAGGGGCAGATTTTTCAGCAGGTTGGTCTAACGAATGTGGTACTATTGAATGACAAATTAAACAACAGCTAAAAATAAGCAAGCAGCTAGAGTACATAGTGTGTTGGGCCTTGCCAATGTTCTCACACTCACGATGGCACAGTGTGCCATCTTGCCTGCCAGCTCCAGTCCACTTAGTGGTTTAAGTATGTAAAGCAGGCCAAAAATCACAGACACCCTCCATTTCCATCTTAAAGAAAGCTGAGCCTTCCTGACTTCCTGTCAACAAGGCTGGCTAAAGCCTGTGTGGCCCGACCACAGCATGCAGAGATGAGCATTGCTGGGTACAGGTGGTTAGTGATCGCTTCTGAAATGTGTGATTTGTGAATGGGGTGATTAAAGGTTGTAGTTTTAAGGGTTGACAAATGGTTTTAAAGTAATTACAGAAACTTTTTAAAAGCTTATTTAGATTAGTCATTTTGTAAAGTACAGGAAAATTTTACCTGTCTGCAACCGGTTTTGCAATGTTTTCAAATATCTCTTCTTGTTTGGCTGCTTGATCAAATACCTTTTGGAACCTGGACAAAAATGACAGGAGCAAAGACAGTACCGCCATGACACATTTGCAGAACAGAACAGGTCAGAAAATCTAATTATTGTTCAATTTAATACCATGACATGTGGGAAACATGGAGGCATCCGGGGCTCAACACAGTCACCAAGAGCAGTACTGAATAAGCACACAAGCAGTCTATTTAATTGCCTGAGTGCATGAGCAGGAGTTTAGTCATTCTGTTTTCTAAAACAGTCTCAACCCATCATGTTTTATCCCGCAGAAAGATGAGAGCGATGTGAGAGGAATCCGCCCAGGAAGACTGTTAAATGTGGAAATTTTATTTCTATAAGGGCACAAGGGAACCTCCATGGACTATTTTAAGACTCTGTGGTTTTCAAAGGCTCTCAGTGTCCACTGCTGTCTAACTCCCTAACTGTGAATTTAGGGCTTGGAAGCGTGGCATGGGCCCTGCCCAGAGGGTATATAAGACTGTAACTTTCACCACCAGCATTAAACAGATGTTCTGGCCCTGCAATGACGGTACTGGAGGATGAATTATTCATGGGAAAAAGTACTTATGCAACCTTGAGAGTGTAAATTTGTACATTGTATGATATCTTTATTCATTCTAAATTCTACAGTTACACCACTCCTGCAGAATTTATCTTAAGCATAAAAGAAATTAAGAGCTGAAGCAGCCATCTGCAAGAGTCTTGCTTTTGCCAAGTTTTGCATGAGAGGCTGTCATTGTTTTGATGTTCTGCACAAACCTACTGTAAGACTATAAGTCACTACATGCATACTGTATGCACTTGTAATAATCCTGTTTCTGTTTATATAAACACACTACAGCTGATTTTACTTAGACCAGATGGCTCGATTCTGGGGAATGAGTTTTGAACACCAAATAATCTGCCCATTGTATTTTAGATTAATCGATCAATCTTGATTAATTTTAGTCTTTAAAATGCCAGAAAATAGTGAAAAACGTCCATTCTAGTTTCTGGAAATTTAAAGTGATGTCTTTAAATGTCTAAATATCAGTCCAAAACCCAAAGATATTCAGATTAATCTGACATTTGTGCATGAAAAATTACTCTAACAATTAATCAGTTAGTCAAATAATCATTACAGCTCGAGCAAATCAAATATAAAAGCTTTCACTGGCTTTAAGTCTCGGTACTCTACAATGATAGAGAGAAGTATGAACATTTGTAGAGGTGGACTCCATTGACCCCACCAGCTGAGCAGCCAAATTAGCTGGCTGACTTTACCTGAACTTGTAGCACTCCCTCTTGTTGTTAACAAAGCCATCAGCCAGGTCCCTGGGTACCACAAACTGCAGAGAAGCACCTGTTTGGTCCTCACTGTCGACAGAGTACACCTGAGGGAGCCAGAGACAACGGCACAGTCAGTCCTAGAGTGGAACAAGGCGTACAGGCTGCTGTTTACCAGCACAGAGCGAGGTAGAGTGCCAATTTACCGCAAGGGAATATTTAGGGAGTATTTGAGAGTAGCCATTTACAGTCGGCATTCTTTTGAAAGAGCAGTCTAAAATATGTTCTATGACTTGTATGCTGTTATGGTACCATAAACACAAAGACAGCACATCATGTTAGGTCTAAAATATCAGTTTGGCCACTTGCGGTTTGGATATTGCAAGGCTCAGAATGAAGAAATGGAATTTATGAAGCATATATCCTGTGGAAAGCAATAGAATTGAACAGGCAATCATGATCAGTGTAGCCAAGTTCACCTCCGCTCACCAGAGCCTCAGGGGAGACAAGAAAAACTGTAGAGCATTAAACCTCGAGCTAAAGCTTTAGCAGTGGAGGACATTTAAAGTGAAGCTGGCCCGGGTCAATCTAAACACCCCCACCCTCTGTTTTTTTGAGCTCCCACATATGTTCCGGCATATGTTTCCAATGGACGCTGACGCAATTACAAGTCCCCGGGGTTTCAGGAATAAAAGATAAGACCTGAATGATTGGATTGTTTTTCACCATCACCCCGCCTGCAGCATCGCCTCCTGATCACCACCGTTCTTTTGCCTTCACGTGGACACGTGCAGAACCTCACACAGCTGCCTGTGCCTCATTTCATTTTGTTGGATATCGTCGGATCAAGCTAAAGTGCAAAGAGAAACCCTCATTGAATTGGATTATTATATCCATCAGCTGCTGTGCTCAGACGATAAACTGGGCTTTAGGGAGAAGAAAGAGCTGCCAGGGGTGTTTCACATGGAAATAGGGCTTTCTTTTTTAAACATGTGCATCTAATAAAGACTGATAGTAAGTGAACATTAGTATGCATATGTGTAAAACCCCAGCCTCTTATTAGGTTGCTTGATATAAGCTTGCCACTGTTTGACTAGTCTGGCTCAGTATATTTCACTATGATGGCTGTCCAACAGATTACACAACACATTTTTCTGCACGACTCTTCATTGGTTGTCACACAAGTAGTCATTTTCTTCAAATGAAAACTTTTAAAACTGGTATCTGTCCCCGAAGAACACGCAGAGCTATACACAAATATTAGTTTATTGCATTAATATTGACATGTCATGGCAAGCTGAGCACAGGTGTAATTAATTAAACAGTAATTCATTGTGATTGCATTCAGGTGTGCTCCTGGGCCCTGTCACTATACTGTAAATTATTAATCACTGAAATAATTTAGTTTAATGCCATAAATCATACCTGTGCACCTCCTGCTATGACAAGCCAAATTGGATGTGGTGAAAAAGTTATTACAAAGTTTAAACACAAAGTCGTAAAGGCAGCTTGAATAGTATTATGTGGCGACAGGTGTGTTTTTAGCGGTTGAAACCTGTTGTTTGGTGATAAAAAATTAGTTTTTTAAAATATGAGATACTTAACGTAATATGAAATATAAAGCAGCATTAGCTATGTTAGGGTTTAACAAAAAAACATACTACCCAGCATTCATTTTAATAACCGCTCTTAGTTGTAAACTTACCGCCGGAGTTTTCTTAGTGGGTCTAACACGACCAAATATCTGAATCGTGTGTTTCACCATTTCTTCCGCTAAAAGCTGTTCGCTTGGTTTTCTCCACGCTAGCTAGTATAACTACAGCCGGTGTTTCGGTTCAACGAGCGACCCTGTTAACTAGTCACCGTGAGGCCAATGCGTCTGCTGTTGCCGTAGTTACGAGAGCAGTTGAAACAGAAAGACACGTAGCAGTCCCAGGGAATGGCTCTTTGTTTAGTCTGTTTCCATTAACTTTGCAATGATGTTGTTTGACAGCTACGTGTTCTCGTCGGATGTCGTCAGTTAACAGGGTAGCACATTGAGCCGAAACACCGCTTAGCTCGCTGGCTAACGCTAGCCATTAACCATCGACGTCGCGTTGTGTAGTTTGTTGTAGCTGGTTGCTAGGTGACGGTGGCCTCCTCCGCTGTCACCACAAAGATCGTCTATACTTTTCAAGATGATTCATCGGAGGAAAACAACCTTTCCAAACAACCTTTTCCTCTCTGTTTCCCCAATTGCCTTGATTATGAGTCAGAGATGTCCAGGGACGTGTGTGTGTGTGTGTGTTTGTGTAGGAGGGTGGGCATGTGAATACCATTAAACACATTGTCAGAGGTCAAAAATAAAGCAAGGATTCATAGTTGTTCTAACTTCCTCTGATGTTTATTCTTCTCCACTAAGCAGGTGTTGTGTCAAGACAAAAGGTCACTGCAGGTTCAGTGACTCATTCAGCGTTCAGCACTCCCCACACATTAGGCAAACTGCAGCTCCTCGTGGTGTGTATAGGTGCCTACCACAACTTCCAGATTTGACAGCTGGTGTGAAGTGACCATATAACTGCTTCCTCCATAGGTACTATAAATGTTGTATGAAAAAAAAACTTTCTGAAAAATAAACAAAAAACACAACCAAAAGTAGCAGCAAATCATAGCATTCAACCAGCTTTTCTTTGATCCACCACAAGCCAAAATTCTGTGTTTTGGAACTGAAAGATTAGAGAAACCAGAGTGTGTTAAAATGAGAAATGAGAGAGACCAGACTGCAGCATTTCGTGTGTGTGTGTGTGTGTGTGTGTGTGTGTGTGTGTGTGTGTGTGTGTGTGTGTGTGTGTTTTAAGAGTGGGGCAAATATACACCCAGTGGAATGCAACAGTCCTATAAGATACTAGCCAGTTTGCAATTAGACACAAGCTCACACGCAAACACATATACACAAACGTCATGCTGCACCTGCTACTGCACAATATAGATATACTGTATATGTCTTTTTTAGTTTACCGTATGCGAATTGAGAGATGTGCAGTGGCTTTTGCAGCGATTCACCAGGAAAACATGCTCTCTCTCTCTCTCTCTCTCTCTCTCTCTCTCTCTCTCGCACAAACTCATAAGGAACACAAATTCACTTATCAGCTGATTTACACAGAACCATATGTCTTGTGTTTGGGAAGATGGGGGTGGAGGATGGCAGGGGGTTGGCTTTGACCCTCTCTCTCATTTCAGAATATGTGTGTCACGCTGTTTCTGGTATTTCACCTGAACCCTGTATGTTCTCCCAGATATAGCCCAACCAGGAGGCCTTCCCCTCCCGGGGCTGTGCACCACACAACGGCGTTACCGGGAAGGCTGTGTGATTTCATGGTGGCATTCAGGAGAATGTATCATGTTTGTTCCAACACATTCTTTGGTGCCACAGACTTCTTGTGTGGTTTAAACAGAGATGTGTGTGTGTTTGTGTCTTGTTTTGCATGATTATAACTAAACAAACTGCTGATTTCAGAGGGCCGTTTGGTTTAAATGTATAGATAATCATATATCAAATTTGCTATTAATGAGTGGTATTATACAGGATTGCTCTCAGACCATTGTGTGTATGTGTGTGTGTTTGTTATGGGCTAAGAGTTAGAATGACCACCAAGTTTTTATAACTTAAAAAAAATGAGAAGAAATAGAAAATTCCATGCAAAACTTATTAGGATAACCTAAACAGTTCCACTCACACAAGGATGAGGATTGTGTGAGGATAACCAATTGGACAGGATGTCTTTCACATGGGTTCCAAATGGGCTAACATGCAGCCCTGCATTCCTCCAGGTTACACTATGTGTGTGTGTGTGTGTGTGTGTGTGTTTGGGATATTTTGTCTTATGCAATGGGCAAGGGCTCTGTGAGAATATAGTGTAGCCTTTCAGCAGATCATTGCAGATGCTGCTGGTGGTGTGTGCTGCAATTTATCAGGCAGGTAGTCCTAGCCATGCATGGCTGAACAAACGCTGTGTTAGTAGAACCCTGCAGCAGTAAGACAGCGTCAAAGAGGCACCTCTTTCACAGAGGTTTCAGCTGGCGTAACGCACCCTCTGGCAGCCATGTTAGAGGTCCACAGCTCATGGGCAACACAGTTTGAATAACTGACTAAAAACTTGGAACACCAGTTCTTGACAGATGCATGTTAAAACAAATATGCTGCAGGTAATTCTGATAAATGAGCCCAGAGAATAAGACTAAGCTGTTTGTTCAGTTTTCAAGCCACAACCCTGCAGCACCTTGTAGCCAAGAGCAAAGGTGGTGAAGACATTAAAGTCAAGTTTTGTGTTGCATGATTTGAATGGGAATGGAATGTGGAAAAATACATTTTTTGGTTTCATTCATAGGCTATTATCTAAATATATATATATAACCTACCTGTCAATCAAAGTGGCCATGCTGTTAATTATGCATAACTTAGGGCTTTAATATCCTTTGAACGGGGTGAGTTACAAAAAAAATCACCCCCCGTACAGTTGTCATGAACAAGGAAATTAGCTATAGAGACCAAAACCGGCTGTAAACATGTTTATTTCTGCTGTGAAGTTGGACATTTTAACATGGGCGTGAAGAAAATGTCTTGCATTGTGGAGCCATTGACAGTATAGCATCAGGAATACTGCACAGTTAAATTAGTATGGGAACCCTACGTTGACAATATCACATGCATTTTCCCATGGAGCTCCTAAAATTATCTGATTGTGAGCTTTGCTTTATCAAGTGTGTTTTGAGTATGACACATGACAAACAGTAATTGTTTGCCTATTATCTATTTTTCCCTCTCTTTCTTATCAATGGGAAATAAGAGGAAACTTATTTCTCATGAAGTCCGTGTAAGCCAATATCAACAGTAATCTTAAACAAATACGTATAGTATATCATATGATATCAAGTGAGAGCTATTGTATAGAAAATGCAGCCTTTTCAAAAAGTTCCTTGAGTTCCAAGAAGGAAGCAGCCACGTCCACTTTCTACAGAACAATTACACAGTGTAGTTAAATCTGTTTCCTTGACAGAAAAGCGTACGCAGTAAACACCAAACAAGGGCTGGACTGGGCTTGTTAGGGAGCTGTGAACTCTTTTTTTTAATATCCTGTTTTGGTCCAGGAGTTGTCTTTAGCTTTAGCTGACATAGCTGTGGTTTCACCCCAAAAGAGGCAACCAACTCTACTGCATGAGCCCGACGCACGGAAACGGACTTGGGATCTGTATGCAAGACATTTTTTTTCACAACAAATAACTGGCAAAAACACTATTGTCTGTTTTTAATCTTCAAATTTGTTGCAAGCACGAAACCCACACTTTGGCAAAGGGAAGCAATTGAAAGTTATTTCCTGGGTTCTTATCAATAATCTCCAACAATTCTTTCCTCCTCTTTTATCTCTTCTATTGCCTGTGTTGGGTTCACAAGAAGATCAGGTGACGGTAAAAAAATATGTATGTGTCATAATGGAATTGTCCCCACAGATGATGATTACACATGCTGACATGTGCGAGCATGCGTGTGCAAACACGCACGTGCGCACACACACACACACACACACACACACACACACACACACACCCCTACACGTACAATCACACAAATACATGCTTCATCAACTTTGAAAGGACTGAGGTACAGTAAAGACTGTTGTTTTGATACAGATAAAGGTTGAGGCCACTTGCTTTAACCTCGTACATTTCAAAACTTGTAGAACCTTAAAGGCAAAAACAACTTGTGCTCCAGCAGCAAAGAAAAAAACCTGTTTTTTCAGTCATCTTTGCCAGCATTCAACACCTTTGTCTGTAAGCGCCGGCCTGGCAGTTCATCAAATAGGTGTGCTCAGTGTCAGAGGATTTCAGCCTGCATGGCTGGGAGTGTATGCCGCGCTCTCCTGACAGACTGCTCGGTTTGGTTTGTGGTTGTGATTTTGTTTGGATGTTTGCGAGATGACTTGGTACCCACATCAATCCACCAATGTACCATAACAGCAGGATCAAACGTGTGTCATGCAGTGGGGATAGAATCTAAAAATAACCCTAATGGAAAAGCAGATCGAGGAAGAAACAGTTGTTGCTCCTGCAAATATAATGATCTTAAACAAGATGTCATGTATGTTGCCATCACATCAACCAGTCACCCTAGACTTAGACTACATTCAAAGCAGGGCACTAGAATGTCTCCTCTTTATCAAGAGAGGAGTTGTCTCTGCAGCTTCAGTCCTCATTATAAAATCCAGCCTCATTAGATAAATTCACAAAAGTGGATCATCAGCAAGTACTTGCCAGTGCTTGCTTACAGCGCCAACAGAATCCTGACAACCAAGCACAAGCAGTACACAAGCAGTTTGTTTCTCTGTATGCCTATCTGTATGTACATGCATGCATGTACTGTAAATGTGAACACGCGAGTACGCACAAACAGGGTACCCTCCACAGCTCCTGGCTAATCAATCCCTTATGAAGGCATCTTGGCATCCCATTCACACAGGGTGGTTTAGATTTTGGCCAGGCCATTATTACAGACTAGGGGAAGATGATGCTTCAGTTAAGTAGCTGCCTCTCAGTGGCTTAGTGGTTGAGGTTAGATAGATTCCATAGGATGATATGTTGCTCTACGACTGTATGTGTTTGTGTATGTGCGTGTGTGTGTGTGTTGTCCCAGTTCGCTCAGAGTGTGGCCACAGAAGCTTAGTGGTAGAATGCCAAGATGCTTCTTTAACCAAAGAGACGATTAGAGACAAGCGTCTGCTGCTATGATACCTTGCTTATACTGTAAGCCACTGTAGTGTCATCGCACACACGTGAAATATGCACATGCTTACATACGCGGTGGTGAATGGAAAATCATGTTTTGAACACAGGGCGCATAACCCCTAAAAACAAAACATCAAATGCGGTGGTCCCATCAAAAAGATGCATGCATAACCCCACCTTCAGTCATACTGAACTCTTATGGGAGATGGCTTCAGTAACATCTGCATACACCACATTTACACAGCTATATTGAGTCAGCCTGGGAAAAAGGTTGATTTTTAACAGCGGTGCGTTTGTAAAGTGACTGAGCGCTCGAGTCAGAGAAGGAATGACGTTAAGACAGATATATTCAGGGTGAAAAACTGTTACAGTAGCTGTGGTTAAAGGATGATGGCCCATGTGACCTATACATGTAAGTTTGCGTGTAGGGTGTATACTGTATATCCTATCCTCACCACTGCTCTTAAAATGTTTAACATAGCAGAAGCAATAATTTCTCGAATTGCAGTGCACCAGATTATCCCGTCCAGTCACACACGCAACCTGACATTTTAACATTTTACTTTTACACACACACAAATCTCAGTAAGACACAAAAGCAAAGTAATGCAATAAATGGAACAAGGGTCAAAGATAAAAAAAAGAACTGTTACTGAAGAAGTGTTCAAGAAATTCATAAATCACAAAGAGTTCAGGCACTCGAACTCGATCTATGTTTTCTTTTTCTGTGCTCAGCACAGGGGAACTGCTTTACTCTGCTTTCATAAGTCCACATTTGTATTGTGTCTTGGAAACACAGCTGACAAGAGCAAAGTGAGACTAAAGCAAAAACAGTAGAGTTGCAGGCAGAAAAATGAAAACTGAGCTGAAAGACGCTAAAATGGTGTACTGTACTGTTGAGTTGTGGGGAACTACAGAGTTGATAATAATTATTTGTGGGTTTGTCTCCTTATATTACACAAAATACTGATTAGTGCAGCTCTACTGTCAAGACTAAACTGCAAGTCTAGCTGCTTTTGACTTACCAACATCCTCCTACCTGACTCTGTGTGCATACTATTTACACTTGAATGTGTAATATCAAAAAAGAATCATTTACAGTACAAAACATCTAATATCCCTGTCAGTATAAGGACATTGTAAATATATCTCTTAATCTAATTTCAGTTGTAGCCAGAAGCGGCACTAACCAAAGTGCTGAGTGTCTCAGGCGGTCACCAGCTGTGGAGTTCATGCTATTTAAGTCTGGGGTTGCAGCAGCTCTCCTGCCTTCCCCTCCAGTGCACAGTTTTCTGGTCAGTAGCTGTGTCCAAGGGAATTCTTTAGGGCTTTGGTTATGTGTTATTCTCTGAGGCTTCTGCCTACTATTATGCTTGCTAGGTTCAGGCATATCAAACTTCAGTCTGCATTCTTGAAATACTGTATATGAATCTCCAAGACCAGCAATATTGTGGGATGGATTTAGGGATGAGCAAGGAGTCACGGACAGGGTGACATTTAGCGTTTTCTTTCTTTCTTTCTTTTTTTTTCTTGCTCTGTTGGCTTGTTTGTTTTTTCTGTCAATATGAACAGTCAAGGAAATATGAAACTGAGAAGCATTTGCTTTTCAATGATTTGTTTAGGAATGTTTTGTTCTTGCTCTGCAATCTAAATAAGCTCTGTTTCACTGCAGGCAGAAAATCATGTACTCTCTGCACGAGGCAACCTGAATGTAAAATATAAACCAGAGTAGGAGGAGAAAGCTTATTTAATATTTGGCAACATTCATGAAAATGCTCTTTACAGCTATAGTTTTTCATCTCTTTAAAGCGCAAAAAGGTTTTTTTTTCTTGCCAGTATTTAAATGTCACAGTTTCTGCTTTTGGTACTTTATTATTATATTGTTGTATTGTATGTTATATTTCCTGCTGTCAGTGACTATTACGTCATCACATAAATCTCTAGGCCTCCTGATAACAGCTTGATAATTACTCATCAAAGTGCTTCCAAAATTATACATGGCATGTACAAGTGATCCATTTGCCTGGAAAATCTGATGCATACTTTCTCCTTTTATAGCAACTCTCATGCTTGACATTTTTAGCAAGTGGGAATTTTTAGGCCATCCGTTGCATAATAGACATCATGTCAAATGTTTTCAGTGATTGCAGCCCAGCAAATCTCCCTTGACTCATACTTTAGACCCTTGGAATTCATCTTGAGCCATCTGTTTAAATAACTGCTAAACATCGTTTTTTCTTGAGTCATTATTTCTCCATTCTTAACTCCTCAGACATTTGTATACATTTTTTTCTGAAAATATCTTTTGGATAAGATGAATTTAGGCTCATGCAAAAGGCTGTAATTTGAATTTAAATTTAAGTATGGAGACGAGTGAGTGACCAACACACAGTTTGCCCTATAGCTTCTCATACACCTCTTACAGTACATGCTTGTCAAGTGACTCTCCCTCCCCACTCCTCCCCCATGTCCATTCCTTCCATCTACACCATCTCTCCATCCCAGCTGCATGTGGTCAGGAGTTTGGACAGTGGGCAGGAACACGGCTGGGCGGTCCTGCTGGCCTGGCGGTTCTTGACGGTGGGGAGAGTGGGTGGATTAGGTCCTCCCTCCATGGGTCTAAAAGGCCTGGAGCTCTGAACACAGAGCTAACCACTCTAACTGCACAGTATAAATAGAACAAACTTGGGTTTTAGAGAGCCCACATCTTCACTTCTTCAACTGTCAAGCAGATAGAAGAGCAAGAGCACAGAGGACAGAAAGAAACAGACAGAATGTGTGTGTAATGAAAACACAAGTAATGTTATTGTGAAGTGGAATTTCCTTGTGAACTTTTGTAGGTAGCAGGAAAAGAAGGAGAGGGAGTACAAGAATGGAGAGAAAATAAATGGATATGAAATGAGAGACAGGGCTGAAAGAACGCTGGAGGAATATTTTGCAGTTGGAATGACAAACTTAGTCACTAAAAGAATTGTAATGTATTGGAAATATTGGCAGAATCTCCACAGTAAATCCACTTTCTCCACCTTTTCTAAGCGATGACTGGCCAGAGCCAGCAACTTTCTGTCCAAATCCATTTTCCAACACGAGCCAAGTCCAGGTGATGGTTCAGCACACACATACAACGTTATGTAAGAATAGCGGGAATGCTCTCTGGCTAACTGTAACGAGCTGAGTGGGAATTTGACACGAGAGCCCCTGCAGATCTGCGGAATTCCAGCATCCAAATTCCTGTCCTCCTCTGTGTGGCAGAGATACAATGGGATATCGTGCGGTGCTGAACTCTACTACCTTTGAAGTCCTATTCAGGACTGCGCGTTGGGCTACTGTTGATGCATGCCATTCCTCACACAATAAGCTGTGTTATGTCACTGTTACCCCTGGCCAACCCCGTGATGTGTCACACCAGAGGAGGCCGATCCGTGCTCACATCAACTCAGCCAAACTCTCATTTTTTTTTGCTTTTGAAAAATTGTATTGGACGTACAACAAAAACCACACCGTGGTCTCGAATGCTTTACAATGCAGATAATGTGTTTTTTTAAAATAGAAAATATGATTGCTATGCAGTATTGACCACTTGATTACATAATGCTATAAATGCAAACAGTGTGACTCCAGCAGACAGCACGTCTACAATTCGTTTGTTTAGAATCTGTAGCACAAACAGGAATGGGGACAGTTCAATGAGGATATTTCCATAGTAACAATGAGTTTGTGTATTGATTAGTAGCAATGTGTCACTTTCAATTAGGTCATACTGACAAGATTAGTGTGTGTGTGTGTGTGTAAAGATGCTGCTTTATTTTGTTTTGATTTTTTTTCTCTTGGCCAGAGGGCAATGCACATTCCATTTAATCTCTAGTTGTTCTCAAAGAATCGATATTTTCTGCCAACATCAGTGTCTGTGTAATGGCTATGCTGTGAAAAAGCTTTTGAAAATCTCACACGCGAACTCAATCTTACCAACCGGAGAGATAATAGCTCCACTGCTCAGCAGTCCAAGATGGATAGAAAGACAAATGTAGAGAGACTTTGATGACAGCCAGGAAATAAAAGGGAATGTATTACACAAGGCAGAAATAGAACAGAGAGGCGTCTTATTGATTCTTAGATTTTGTATTATAGTCATCACATATAGGGAAGAGAGGAAAAGGGAGAGTAATGGAAGCAGAATGGGAGTCCAAACATACAGATGACTTTGCATCCTTCCAGGGTGAACGCTAATGTAGAAGTTTTGTTGGACGTGTAACTGAGCTGCACTTTCGCCTTCTGTATTTCACCCTCCATCAGAGAGGTTACAGAGAGAAACTCGATACTACATGTACACACAGTATCTGTGTGTGTGTGTGTGTGTGTGTATGTGTGTTAAAGGAAAGTAGACTCAAACCAGCAGAGCACGCAGTTTGATGGACAATAGAAAGCCTCTGTGTTGTGTTAGACAGCCCAACCAGGTCAGCTGTTCACAGCATGTCAAAGTGAGGTGGAAACAGGAAGCTCGCTGTAAATGAAAGTGATTCATTTTGTCAAATTGTAGCCATGTGTCTCTCATGTAGGATCACAAAAACTTCCAAACGATATTACAGCTACAGTGTATTGGTGCATAGTTTATGTATCCCGACACAACTCGGAATCCATTTGAATTACAGGGCCATCCTGTTTGTTATGCATGCTTGAGCCGTTTAAATACAAATTGGGTGCTCATTTCTCAAAATATGTCATTGTATTCATTTTGGAAGGGCTGATTTTAGGAAGCCATATACAGTAAAACCACTGTCTGTCATGCAACACAGCGGCCAAGCATTTAATCTTCTAACAGTTTGAAGTTTTGGCAGAGACAACACAATACATGTCAGTCAGCCATGTGAGATATATGTGTTTACTCGTCTGTCTTGACTGTTTTGCCAATGCTGATGGCACACATGCTTTTTTTGTTTTACCCGTGTGCAAGGCGGCCATACGGAGCATGTGTGGCGTTGTGTGCGTAACTACATTTTATGTGATGTTTTTAATAGTTTAAGATGTCACAGAGTGAAATAAATGCTTGTAAAACATTTTCTGTTGACAGACTTGGATTCCGCCTCTTGTTTTTCAAAACAAAACAAAACTAGCTTCTGGTTTTAATTGTGTCAGAGTCTGATAAGGGTTCAGAAATCACACATACCAGAATACTTAGAGAGAAAAAAAAGAAAAAAAAGTTGCAACTATATATATTTTTTATTTTACCACAGTTCATCCATCACTGTGGAGTGATTTACTCCACATTATTAGTAGTCTTTTAGTTAAATCTGGAGGTCAGATCTCTAAAGCAAACTGACATGAACACTACTGGGAATAAATATGGCCAGGAATATTCAGAAATGTGTCATTTGGAAGACATGAAGTCATTTCCCTCATAGCGATGTCCTTTGATTTTCCATCGTCACTCACATAGCTGAGTGGACACACTTACTGGAGTCATTTTCGACAGTTGCACTGAAAGTTTCAGCCATTTATTCAGCTGGTTCCTACACAGACTATTTGAGGTAAGTTCCCCTGATCAAGGACGCCAAGTCATTTAGACCTCACAAGCAATCTCTGTTCTGAAGGCCAATCATATTATGCAGTTATGCAGCACCTTGTAGTGTGAAGAGAGTGTAGACACTCAATAAAGGTGCTTGTTTACCATGGCAACACCGTTTATTTTTACTTTGATCCAGATGAATATAAAGTAGAGACTTACTGACTGACCCGAATATTTCAACCTGGTTAAATTATTTTGTGATATGTACTGAAAGAGTTCTGAATGGGGTACTCCAGCCAATTAGAGCTGTCGCTATTATTGGTCAAACTCCAAAATCACTGGATCCTACACTGCCCATAATGCAAATCAACAGCATCTGTCATTAGGCCTCCTATGCCTGGTAATATTTTGCAATCCATTAGACTCAATGTGCAATGGAATTCCAAGTCAGAAATTTGGGATCCATCTAGCCCAGGTTTGGCCACATAAACACTGACCTCTACTAGCCTACTCCTCTTTTAGATGCTTTTGCAGTTCAGAGACCTGCCATACAAGCATCAGTTTGTTGCTGGAGTCCATGTTTTCCCAAATAGATACACTGGGAAAGTCGAGAATACCCGCCAGGTTCGACTTCTGAACTGGAAGGATCTTCATGACCACCTTCATGACATATCAACTGATCCTCATGTGTAAAGTTGGTGAGGTTGCCCTTTGGGTTTTCTCGAGTGTTCTGACTTTTCTTTATTCACCTTTGAGGCACATAGACTTACTTTGAGCATGTGTAATATATACCCTATACATGTGTGCATTTCTGCAAGTTTCACTGTACACAAAAGCATGCGTGCATGTGTGTATGTGCATACTAAGTGGACATGTGTGAATTCAGTTAGCGCCATTTCTGTTCAGCCAGACACCCCTGAGACCCAGAGGTGTCGACTGGACCTTTTCACATCTGCAGCCCTGTCAAATCAAAACTGTCTACAAACGACCTGGCTCCTGTCTGATAGACGTTCAGAGAATCCTCATTGTAACTGCATCTGTTAGTTTTGGCTTTCTTATGTCTGACCTGAACAGGGATATAAAAGCGATACAGTTACAAATAATTTGAATGGTTTGAGGTGTGCTTGATTTGTCTGCCTGGACACTCCAGCAAGCTCAGAAGTAAGCCTTTCCCTTGTGAGATTGTGAACTCCAGCAGTCCTCATGTCTTCCAGAATCCCACTACACTTGAGCAGTGACTTTTCCATGGCCCATTCCTCACTAGTCTCTCTGAGGTCAGTGAAAAACCTGGAACAACTAACTCTGAGCCTTGAACAGATATTCCCACTCGCTCACTGGGTTTACTGGAAAAATACTTTTTGTGGTGGCGTCACTAATGACACTGTTCATTGTGACATTAATTATATGATATTATATGTCATATATTTGTGTTCCAAACAATAGAATGCCTAAGATAAGTCCGAACTGACTCGTGGTACCATATAAAGTAAACATTGTGCCATAATGTGTGTGTATGTGTGTGTCCACATGTTGCCAAGTCTAATTCACTGACTAAGTTTTAGGGCTAAAAGGCTCAGGTTAAAGTTACTGACGGAGTGTCATTATCTGACATGAATCTAACTCCCTTATGATATACTATCCGCTCTGGATTATAGATTTGACCTCCCTTCGGTTTTGCCAAATTGAAGAGATTAATCGAGGCCTCTTGCCTGGTTTTCTCCCAGGGGATGAATCACTGAATAATGTCATCCCGGCTTTGACAGGCTGGGCTGCAGAGCTTCTTCGACAACTCTTCCTACTCTTGACCAGAAAGTGAAACAACTTAATGACAAAATGCTGAACTCACACTATCTCATATACTTGAAGCAACATTATGTAGAAATGGGTATTTCCAGTTTCACAATGATAAATATGGACTGTAGCTGTACACACATTTGTTAAGACTATATTACTTATGATCAAAAACAACTTTGCCAATAGGCAAACATCAAGCAAGGTCAACAACACAAGACATAGCAGCCAGCTAATATTACTTACTAGTCCAACAACAAGAAGCCTGGCGTCTGTCTTTCAGCCTTTTATTTCACCAAGCTCTCACCAACCACTAAAAGTCAGTCCTAGATTTACTCTTGTCTGGTGGCTTCTTGTTTGGTCACTTCTTCTTGACTTCCTCGATCAATACAAACTGAGTTAACATTAGCTAACAGCAGCTACAGTTGGCAGCAGTTTACTTCACTGTCCATTGTCCAGGACATCAGAGGGAAAATCAGAAAACATTTTCCCCATAAAATATGATCCAGTTTCACCAAAATCAGTCAAATAGTTGGTGGTCTGTGACTTAGTGCTGAAAAGCATTACATACTTCTCATAGGTGATCGTATCCAGAGCACAGATTCAGAAACAGAAGACGTATGGGGTGCAGAGTAGGAAAGACAGAGACACCATTCACCTGATAAAAGTCAGTGTTATTTTATGGTAGACAAGTTATATAATGTTGTTTTAAAGTATATGAGAAATTAATCAAAATATAGACTTAAAGTCCAATGACCACAAAACAGCGACCTTTAACCGCTATGCTATTCTGTGCACTTAGAGCTTCGGAAACTTTTTTGTGCTAATTCCGTGAAGGTATTTGGGGAATCCCAAACAATGCAGGTAGCAGCTGTGTTCTACTTTCATATAGGTACATCTTTGTAACACTGGTGCTGGCTGCAATCCTAACATCTAAACAGTTTACTGGAAACCTCCATACTTCTTTCAGCCTTATTTAGATAACATGAAAAGGATGGGAAATATTATTCCTATCAGCCCCTGAAGATGTTTGATGTCTGATCCCTCTGCCAATTTACCATATCTAATGTTATATTCCTTGACTCTGTGTTGCAAATTGCCTTGTTTATAGAGGAAGTTAGACTGAAGAGAAATTAACCATCAGGGGTTATGATATCCTAACTTTTTGTCCTAAGTTTCAAAAATAAAGGAACCTATGCTTCACCAGGGTTGTTTTGCTCAAACCTTAAAAAGTTTCCTGTGGCATCACAGAGGACGTTTTCCCAGGTTAAAGCATTCCCCATGACGGGTAAACTAATCTCCATGTGTAAAATTGGTGGAGCGCCCCTATTCTATGTTGCCAACTTAGGTTGTTGTTGCTTGCTATTAAAGTAAATTACAAAGTCATCATCTTCATGTGTTGACAGAAAGCATGGCTCTGGTTATGTCTTGGTGCCCCGCCAGGCTCTAAACATATTCTTTCATGACCATAACAAGTTTCCCTTGCAGCATTTATGAGCAGCACCAGGCTGGTCTCTGGTACATTAACCCAAACAGTCTCTACAGCGTGAATGATCTTACATTTCATGCTTACAAACTCCAGACTGTGAAAAGTTCAGTTCAGGCCACCAAAGTCACCCTTATCGGTCTTGTTTACTGCAAATTTGTTGCTGCGGAAATCTTCTCACACAATCGACCCAATAAATTACAGCAGGGACCTGTTGCATTCTCAAACACATGAAATTAGAAAGATGTCCATGTTTGAGCCCAGGTCAAAGTGGATGCCCAGAATTTGCAATTAATGAAGGATTACAGGCTGTGAGGAGATCAAAACACAGCCAGTTCATACTGTTTCTTCATATTTCAGAGGATTAAATGCTTAGCAGCTGGGGCAGCAAGACCTTTGGCAACTTTATTGGATCTTATTTCTTTGGCAAACATGAAAACTAACTTCAGTTTGTTTGTAGTTACTCTAATTGCATTAAATGTCTTTATGGCTGCTGTAGGATTATTTCACATGCTGGTTATCTGCTATATTACTTTTCAAAGAAAAAAAAAAGTGGTGCTGTTTTCCTATAGGGAGCATTTAAAGGACCAGTGTGTTGAATTTAGAGGCACCTTTCCAAACATGAAAGAGAAACTACAGTGGCTGTGAATTTAACTGAAAATGTGAAATGCCCCAACTGGAGTGCCAGTGTTTAGTTTGTATGTTCAAGGCTTAGGGAAGGCTGATTCAAAGGTAACAAAAACACAACAATACACTAATAAAAACATAATTCTGAATATGATTTTCCATTTCTGACATATTCTGTAAATAGAGGAACCTAAATCTTACACACAGGATTTTTTTAAAACTGTTTTTGGCTGTTATTTATTGGTAGCTATGAAGACAAGACAATTCATTATTAATGAAATGAAAAGTTATAATCATCACCATCACACACACACACACAGGGAAGGACAGACAGACGGACAGAGTGCGGTAGCTTTAAGAGGGGAGGCGTGGTGCTGCTGTTTTGACCGATTTGTCATCAATCCCTTCACTCTCCACTATCATTCAGCTGAATGAACTGCCTCGTACAGCCAGCAGAGCAGGGCATCGGCTCTCTATTTATTCAAGCACCACAGCGAGACTGATTTTGGTCACATTTGCCTGCTGACAGCGACAAGGGATTATTATTATCGAGCTGTTAATTGTTTCCCCACAACCAAGCTGGAAGGTAAGTTTATAATTTGACTGACAATTCAAGCTGGATTGAGAGGTACCCTCTGTGATGGCTTCTCGCTTCCCCGGGCTCTCCCTTCAGGAACCGTGGAGATGAGATTGATCCACTGAGAGATGTTTTTAATGGACATGATGAATCAGATGGCAGTTTTACATTTAGTAATTTAGCATTTTGAAATAAGATTGAAGCAGCACTCCTGCTGTTTAAAATGCGCTTCTGTTTTTCTCCTCATCATGCCAGTTAGGATCCAACACCTGATTTGAAGCCTTCCATCTACAGGATGACTTCATATTAAAGGATAATATGATTAATGGTTTAATATCACACGTTATTGACCGCCATTAGATGCATATTGCCTAATTTATATGCACTTCTGCGCATGACATCTGCTCCCACCGGTGGATCTGACGTTTCATGACACCATGATCATTTTCAGTTAATGATATCGACATGTGATAAAATGATGGACTGCGTTCAGGCTTCACATGATGCGCAATGCATTTGACCTCGATATTAGGCGGCTGTGCGTGTTCGCTGGGCTTAAACACATAGGAAGACATTTGATCCCTGTGACAATCCAAAGAGGGCGCTGCGTCTCCTCCACTGCTCTGTCACCAAACTGCAAGAAATGTCTATTCATAACAAGGCATCATGTGTCGTGTTGAATCTTACTGTTGCATTTTGTTGAGACAAGTGAGAAATTCTTCCATCCGAGTTCAGATTTTTCCGTATCTGGTGTCTGTTTTTGCCTTTTTTCTCTCTCCGAAATCAAATAAAATGTCATTATTTTGACACAAGTCCGTGAGAATCCTAAGAATTGACACTGTATTTATGAAAATCCTTAAATCAGAATTAGGCAGGATGAGATGATGATATCACCCTTTTTGGAAGATGTTTCTTATTCACATTTTTAGCCTCAATATCGCATTGTCATGATTGATTCTTCTTGCAGTGGGGAGCAACTCTTATCCTCTTGAGCTATATTTGGCTTGAGCAATTTTTCAGGTTGTGTTCTCGATCCAGACATCTGCATGTCAAAATATTTGTTCCTGTAACGGAAAACAGGTGTCTCCTCATAGCTTGGCTGTCTAAATTTGAGAAATGAATTTGGACAGTGTTGATTGGTAAAGACTGAGGTTTTTAGTCTCTCTTGATTTGTTCCAAATAACAATAATAATACTAAAAACAACACACTGCATTTGTAATCAGGGAAATTATGGTAAATAATTTCACACTTTGGGGAGGCATCAGTACTTCGTAAAAACCCACACTGGTCGTCTGTTTGTAGGATGGAAAGGCATTAAGAGCTGTTTAATCTAACTGAACATCTGGCAGAAATGCAGCATTGGTCAGTTGTTGAGGGTTTACAAGCATAGCACCATGCTGAGCACAAAATGATCCCCTCCTCCTCACCCACACAGCTTTGCAGAAGGAGTACTTAGTATCTGCTACATTCCTCCTACTGGATCAAAATTGTGCTGCTTGGGAGTGTCAAGTAAGCCAGTGTTATCCCAAACTGGTTTTGGCCACGG
Source organism: Larimichthys crocea (assembly GCF_000972845.2). NCBI lineage: Eukaryota > Metazoa > Chordata > Actinopteri > Sciaenidae > Larimichthys > Larimichthys crocea. The sequence continues at coordinate 19,187,983 of NC_040034.1, read as the reverse complement.
TTCAGAGAAATAAGAAAAAGACAGAAAATAAAAACAATGATTTATGGGTGAAAGGATTGGAATGGATTATGACATCGAAATGACATTTTAATCATGCTAACCCATTGGGAGTAAGTGGCTTGCAGGATTTGTCCATGTAAGGCTGTGGAAGGAATTTTCAACAATGTGTAATGCACATACTTCACAGGCATCAATAGGCAGCCCAATGAACCCCACAGACTCACGTTAATGGACGTCAGCACTAGATGGATTTATTGAAAAAGCCCTGCACTATAGCCGGCTGTATAAGCAGAGCTGCAATCCATTGAGCTTTTAATTCGCTTTAAGCTTTTTCACAGGTTCAACTTCAAGCATGTAAAATCATACATATAAAATGGAAATATTTGTCTGTTTACGCTCAAGTCAGACTAGCGCAGCTGTTCCTGCAATTTGGCTGGAGTATTTTTAGGTGCACTGTTTTCATTATCGTGCATATCCTTGTCCAGCTACCTGCGTGTTTTCAGAAGGGTGGGAGGGAAGAAAAATAGGTCTGACATCCAAGAGTAACAAGGCCACTGGGCTGAAGTGTTCTGCTTCTGGCTGTGCCCCTGCTGACGGAGCGGACGGTATAGAGCTTTTGGTTGTGCATGTGTGTTTGTGTGGCAGAAGGATGACTGGAAGCCTTGCTCAGCTCAGGGTGGCTGTGGGCGTGTTACCGGCCACACATGGCTGTGGTGTGCGTGCCCAGTCTAGGCTCCTCTTCCACGGGAAGGGGTGGCCAGCAGGGGAAAGACAGAACCATTGTTCCCAACCAGCCGCTGAGGCAGAGGTTTACTCACTTGAACCAGGGCCAGATGTTTTGGTTGGCAATTGCCTCTGCCAGTCATGGTCGTAAGGTGAGAATCTGGTGCAGCGGGGAGGATAGGGCAGAAGCTGAAGCATGGTGGGCTTTTGCTTCTTGACCTTGAACTCATCACTAACACGGCCACAGTGCACCTATAAGGCTTTGTGCCAGTCTTTGCTTCAGCCCACTCTTCTTTTTGTGTTGTGGATAGCCGGCAGCATGCCGGCTTACTGTATCTGTGCAGAGTTTCTGGCACAGAGCAAAAGAGTCTGGGAGTAATTAGCTGTGAGGGTATAATCCTATACCAGACACAGCGTCTGTTAAAAGTGCACACTCCCCCCTTTTTCTCCTCCCAGTCCTCAGTCACAAGTGGTTATGACCCCCAGAAACCCCACCTCCTCTACTTTACTAGCACCTTCATTTTATGAGTACATGAGGAAAAAGTGAAATTAGTTTGGTTCACAGATTTTTGCAGCAGGGGGCAAAGGTTTTTACACCATGATTTACACTTACCTAGCCTGCATATTGCGGGTTCAAAATAGACTTCTTTCTGAACAGTGTTCTTCTTGCTAGTTGGTAGACTAATCCAAAATAAGGGACCTATTTTACCTACAAGTGCTGCAACTGTGCAAGGATGGTTAGAGATGCAGCTAAGGCCTGCACATTAATGCTCAGTCTTTAAAAAAAAAAGGAAAAAAAAGTAGATGACGACAGATCCTAGACCTTTTCTTTTAACTCGAGGAATGGTATTATCGTAGCTTTTGTAGCACAGGTCCAGGTTCAGTATGCAGGGCTTGCTGATAGGTGGTTCCAACAGGCTCTAGTCTGTTACACCCATACAGTAGTGAGCCTGTTTTCCGCTGTGAGGAACCTGAGGTGAAAAGGAACGTCAGCATGGCAGGACTGCACCTAGAGAGCCATGGCATCAGATTGCTATGATATGATCTCATTTGTTGGCAACTCACCTCAATAATCTGTATATCTCCAAAATCTACTTTCTCTTTCGGTTCTTTGTGTCACTCCTAAGTCTCAGTTTTTGTAGTGTTTATAAGAGGTTATGAAATTGTAATTTCTTGGAAAAACCAACATTCGTAGGTGAGGTGACGTACCCCTTTGTCAAAGGAGGAAACCTCTTGTCCAATGGGACCTGTTAAACAAAATAGTGCCGGACACTCTGCATTTTTTTTGCCACCCGCCCCTCTCCCTTTTCCTCCTCCTCAATCTGTCCCTGTAGTCTAATTTCCTGTCAGTCTCATCACACACCCACTCTCTCTAAATGTAAAATAAATGAGGTACGCAATCATGTGGTTAATTAAAATATCATAAAGCCCAGATATTTTATTATAGATAGGCTAGACACCTCAAGTTCTGTTTTCACAGGTCTGCACAATGCGTCATTGTTAGCTAGGCTTTTATGCACTCGCGCCGCTGTAGTGTTTTTGGAAACAGTAGCTTGCTGCCTTGACTACCTGATTAGACTTGCATGTTTCCACCACTGGTATAAATTAGAGGCAATTTAAGTCTCGGTTTCACCATGCATTGCTCAGATTCTACCGAGGGGAGCTTGTGGCTACAGTAAAGGTAGTATTTTGCATTAAGTGTGCATGATGGTCAGATGATTGGTTCTTCAATCATATCAGGGCTAAACACACAGGGAGCAGGTGCGCATGTAAGATTGCCTCTTTAATGTCTTGAGGAATTATTTCCCCATCACTGGGAATGATTTAGCACTGGGGATAATGGAGGTTGAGAATATCCTAATATGTCTTCACTTCCTGACAGCTCCCTGCCCCCTACCTCTCCCTCCCTTTTCTCACCCTTGGTCCCCTTTACCCTCTACCCTCCTTCACCCCCCACACAACTAAGTCAATGCAATGGTTGTTTTGGTCCCCTGTCTCCATGTAGTCACAGGCCATTAGCTCCCGTCAAAATACGCTGCTGGATGGAGAGCTGAGGCATCCAAACCCCTTCCTCCTGCCCCTACCTTTTGCTAATATTACCCTGAGCTACCGAAAAAGGGCCAGATAGGTTTTGTCAGTAGATGGAAGGGAAAGAAAGGAGGGCGGGGGGCGGGAGTGGGGTTCCACTTGTGTCCACGCGTGCTACCTCACTGAGCACAAAGCAGCTCTTTCACTTGGGATCTGGAGCACATATGGAATCGTTTATCGAACCTCCACTGCGTCAGTCCCCCGTATTCTCTCGACTGCAGGTTTCTCCTCACCTCCACATCTCAGATTCATTTCTGCCTCTGGATTTAGCTTGAAATGCTGCACCTGGAGATGTTCCTCCATCTACCCTTTCTCCTTGGTACTTAAAACCAGAACCCAACATTACCCCACTACCTTGTGGTCTACTTTAAGTACCCTTAAAATTTGTTTTCTTTTCTGTCAGTTTCTTAGATGTTCTGTTTTGACCTTGTGGTCTGTATACACCATCCAGTGAACATAACTGACCACTGTGACTTTGGTTGTTGAACCACTAATGACCACCTACACTCAACCACGTAAGGTAGACTATTTCATAGTGATGCCTGTATTCACATAGTTGATATTATATTTCATTCCTTGATGCTTTCATGATGGCGTATTGGGCATTCATTGCAGTTGCAGCTTTGTTGAACTATTTCAGTTAAGGTTATGTGACCTTAGTTTGCTTGCTTTTCCTTGAATGAATTAGTATCCGCACAAAATTGTAGGAACACTATTTTAACAGTAACACAATGCCAGCGTGACATCATCTCCAAGGATCGGCCTCTAAACTGCACAGCTGGGTGTAGATAACGGAGCAGCTTGGATGTTTATTTTTTTCCCCTTCTGCATTCCAGCTTCTTATTTATAATGGCTATGATATCCAGCTCGGGGGGTTACTTCTATAAAAGGAAGTTTGAAGACTTTTGCCGACCCGCTTGAAAGGAGGCTTGCATGCCACATTTTCTCAAGATGTAACCTTTAGATTTCCAAGAGGACATCAATCACACGGCAAAAGAATGGTGAGTTTGGCTTGGGTCAAAGACAGTGGGATACATGACTGAAGATTTGACTCCAAACACCGCAGAGTCAAAAGACAAAGCTATCAACTTCCTCAGTTGGGTTCTGCTTTTGTATCATCCAGGTGTATCCTCAAAGCAGTTTTAGGTTTTTCTCCTCCCTAAATAATCAAACTTGCAATAGGAATTCTGAAAAGAAGCTACGTAATCTGATCATAATAGATGTAGCTCTTTGTATCAGAGGTCAAACCTATGTTTTTGTTTTCCACACATAGTTAACTATGGTGAAAGGTGACCTTTTGACATATGACCTCGTCCGACTGCCTGTCTGGCTCTCAAGGATATTTTGTTTGCAAAGAACTTGTCATTATGTGCTTTAGATTTAATTATCTTGACATGTCGGGTTGGGTAACTACTAGCATACAAAATCTATCTAGTGTCATGTGGCTTTGTTTTGCGTAAGAGCTAACAACAAAGTTCAGCCGGTTCCTCTTTAACCTGAGAATTCCCTCTGCTTGAAAACTGAGTAGTTTTGGTCCTGAATGCCAAACTGACAAATCATTTGGCCTGTATTGTCTTCCCTTAGATTTTTATCAAGCATTGTTTGTTTCCCAGGATCAAATCCTCCTGAAATTAGCCTAAACTCCTCAAGACTAACAATCCACATGTCTTCAGTGGCCTGACACCCCATTTAATTCCTAGCAGATGGTATTTTTAGCAATAGATTGTGCTTAAAACAGATTACCTTAATGAGGCCATTTACCAATGAACTGTGTGGGTTTAGCCAAATGATCTAGTAGAGGCCCATACCAGCCCTCTGAGGTACAATTTACTTAAGGTTACCTACAGGTTAAAGATGCCTGGAAAAATCTTGAATTCCACTGCATATTGTTCACAGAACAGTGTTTGTCTATAGGGTGCATTCACCATTCGGGACCTCTTTGGAAGAGATATGGCATAGGGTATACTTCTGTGGGCTGTGTTATTGTAACTGTTAGATATTCCTCCTCTTTCCCTTCCTCCCTCAGTCTCCTTGGTGGACAAGGGTCCTTTTCGCTGCCCTGTGCAGCTCTGTTTGTATGTTTGACTGTGGGAAAATTTCTTGACCGTCCGTGAGAGTCCCCCCTCTCTGGACTAGCTTTTCCCCTGGGGTCCTCCAGGCTCGGAGAGGCTGAGCCCCACCATTGCTGAGAGGCCCCTCTACTCCCAGCAAACCCTAGTGGTAGAAGAAGTTTTGAGTCCCAAACCACTTGTCTAAACCATTTGTGTGACCAGTCCCCTTCCCTAATAGTCTGGCTTGACTACAGTTTATCTTTTCAGAAGGGGGAGATCTTTCAGGCTTTTCAGCACAGTGATAAAGAAGCCTGGCAAAAAGCACTCCCTACAAGTGAATAATTTCAGATGGGGGGCTGAGATCGAGACATGGTTATATGACACAGAGTTTTGAGAATGGGCCAGACTTTGGTGGGTTTACTTTGGCTACTCTTGCAGAATATGTCCTGGCTCCAGAGCTGATATTGAACCTGAGATAAGTCAAGTTTATAGCTTTGAGTTCACAGTTTTGTCAATGAGACTTGTTCTGTTTCATGTACATTTTGTGCCATTTGACTGAGAGAATTACCTTATTAAACTAAGTTTGTGGCGTTGTATATTTAGATTGTGAATTCCAGTTTTTCTTTTAATGCACTGGCATTGATTTGCTTCCATTTTCACATTTGGATACTGGTACTGTTTCTTTTTTCACTTTTGTTTCATGGGATTCCCCTGAAATACAGGGTTTGTGTCATTCTCACAAGGTGCTGCAGTGTCTCTGCAAATATTCCCAGAATTTAAATCCACAATTACTTCCTTGTGTTTGACTATGCTGACTAACAAATAAATAGCCTGTAATTCTTTACTGAAGATAAGACAAGCTGGCAGATAAACAAGCCTCCCACTTCCATCCTCAGTTCAGTTTTTGCAACTGTAATTCACTTTATAACACATGTGTTTTATCGAAGTGTTCTAAGGCTGAAGCATCTTAACAAGATTTAAGATGTAAATGAATCCCAGTCACTCATCTTGTTTTCCCCTATAATCTATCATAATATTCATATCATGTCCTCACCTGCAGGTTTTGGGAGCCATATAATCATAAATTGTTTAACCTGAGGATAAAAAAAATGTTTAAACATACACTATCAGACTTAACCTCCCCAGTGATTTCACTATGTTTAAAACCAATGGCCATTACTAAACAGTAAAACATTTTAGAAGCTCAACGCCATCATAATTCTTGCTAAGACTTTTGGATTACTAAATTTGGCTTCTATATCTTCCCATGCATTTTTTTCCAATCATGTAATGACTTTATGCTGCTGTTCAAAGCTCTTAAGTAGAACAGAAAGCTGTGACAGGCACTTTTACTGTGTTTTACAGGCTTGCTCCCAGCCTGCAATGCATCATCAGAGCCTACTGCCATCTCATTGTGTTTGAGCTCTGAGATGGATGGGCAAATGTTAGTTAGGGATCCAGGAATGATAACAGATGGTTCTGTCTTTTTACTATCTAGTAACTAAACAGGCAAACACCATCTGAACAGTGGACATGAGCCATAGATCCTTCATCCCCGGCAAGTTCTTTTCAAAAACTTATTTTCGCCAAGTGACAAACCGCGTGGTTGGCAACGACTAAAGCATTCAGAGGCCGTATGAATAGGGGTCTGTCTCAGGAGAGGCTTGCTGAAATGGGGCCTTTTGGCTTTTATCCCTCTGGAGAGGCAGGCTGATCTCGCACAGGTTTTGCGCTGGCAGTGCACTTCAAATGGACTGTTGAAAGGCCAGGCGTTTATTTGTGCTGTGTTATAAACTGTGTCCTTTTCCCAGATTTAGCATCTGTGGGTGTTCTCCATCATCCGTAAGCACTACCAGGCCATCCCTTCTACCCTTCTGTTTTTCTTCCAATCACCTGTAACGCTACCCTTCACTCTACCTCTTGACCTACTGTTCATTCTCAAAAAGTTCCTCTTCTTGTCTTCTCATCTGCTTCCATGTAGATTATGGGTTTTAAAGTTTTGCAGATGGAGAGGAGATGGGGAGGAAGCCTGGTAAAACTGTTGTCATCCTCCTCTGATTTAAACTCCATCACCCCCTCGTGGTAAATATCACATGAAGCCATCAGGTGACCTCCTCTGTGCTGTTCCCTTGGTTACTGGGATACTGCCACCCCCCCACCGCCCCCTCCCTTATCCTACTCCTCTTCCTCCTTTCCATCATGTAGCAGCCTCTCAGAGCAGTGTGCTGTTTTTCTTCTCCTTCCACTTGTATAAACCAGCAGACTATCTGCCATCAGCATTCAGGAAGTGTGGGGGTAAACAAACGACAGGAGCCAACAGGCAAAACTCGAATGACCCAGCCATGTCCTAGCAACCGTGGGGAGCAGGTTATTTTTGGTGCTTTCTCTATCCATGTGCATTGAGTTTATCAGGGGATGTTTATATTTATTTATGTCAGGGCAAACTCGTCTGTGCGTTTGTGAGATTACATGAGTTGGAAAAATGAATCCAGGTTCAGCTTCCTTTCATTTAAAGCATCATGGCTTATGATATAAGTTCTTTCCAGTCCTGCCATTGACTAATTAGTCATTTTGAGTATATTCCCTCCTTCTTTGCTACTGTGGTTATGTCGCTTTCTTCCAACTCCTCTCCACTAATGTGCTGTTGGCAGCGCTTGCTGTGACAAGTTTTGCCATCACTGGTGTGTAGTTAGTGTGTTTTGCTTTTTCAAACAGAAGTGCCAGTATGAGACAAATACAGATCTAGAAAGAGCTAAAAGCACTGCATGTGTGCCTGTCTGCACATGTGTGTTGAAAAGTCCTTCCTGTCAGCGATGGAGTGATGGAGAGATAACCCATAAGCCATTGCTGTGTACGCCAAACCCTCTGACTGTTTCAGCCAGGCAGGAATTGGCCTCCATTAAAGCTACTGGAGGATAATACATTTTCTCTCTCTGTCTTTGTCTCTCTGCCTCTCTCCCAATCGCAGTAGCTACGGCCAACTGCCCATTTTCATGAAGCATCAGAGTCTGCAATATCTCTTCAGGCAGTTATCCGTCTAGAAAATGGTTTGTTAAAGTCCACTCTCCGTTCATCATCACAAATCCACGCGCCCAAACTCCCCACCCCCCACCCTCACCTCTCTCTACCCCCTACCTTCACATTGGAGTCGCCAGGATTAGCTGTGTCATGTAGCGTAGGAAAGATATTGTGATCATCAGGGAAGGAGAAAGAGGTGGAGTGGAGTGGGGTGGGGGGATGGGGTCAGTGTAGTGGCAGTGATGCTACTGGACTGTAACCGTGCCCTTGACTACATCTACTGCAATTTGCGCTCGCAGTGGGGGTTGGATTAGAGGTATTAGGTAGATGGACTAGACCCTTGGTGCAGACTTTAATGCTCCTATATCAACCCATGCACACATCCCTGTCAACCCACCCTCATCCTGCTGCGCTGACAAACTAAAACCCTTAAATGCACAATTAACTGAGGCTATGACAACGGTACAGAGATCAGCTTTAATATGGCAGGAACGTGGATGGATTTTTTTTTAATACTACTGAAAGCTAAGTGGTTGTGAAATACCAGAAGCCAGCGGGGGGACATTTTGGACAGAAGTGAGCTGTGTTTAGAAACTATTTTTGTGATTTAGCGGCCCCAGTTTTCAGACTTTAATACCACTGTGGTAAACATGGACAGCAGTACACGTGTATTTGTTCTGATTACATTACTTATGATCAAAAACTAGTGAGTTAACAGCCAAACATCAAGCAAGGTCAACAACACAAGACATAGCAGCAGCTAATATTACTGACTAGTCCAACAGCAGTCAGCCCAGCTCGGCGTCTGTCTTTCAGCATTTTCTTTCACCAAGCTCTCACTAACCCTTAAAAGTCAGTCCCAGATTTATTCTTGTACAGTGGCTTCTTGCTCGCCACTCACTCTCTGCTTTTGTCTTCTTAGCTTCCTCTGTCAATGTCTTCTTCGGTTTCCTCTTCTTCCCGGTGGTCTCAAAAGCCTATGGTGCAAACACTAACACCCGAAGCTCTGAGCTCACAGTCTGGGCAACCTGGCTAACAAACTAAGCTATCATTAACTAACAGCAGCTATAGCAACCATGTCTGGCTATAGTTTGTCACTTTACTTTATATCAGGACAATCACAGAGAGCTGATTTGCAGCCTGAGGATCCAGTTGATCCGCTTTCATTAAAACCAGTGAAATAGTTTGTGGTGTGTGACTTAGTGGTTGCCTAACCACCAATGAGGTATTGCTATGATTGCACACAGTGACAACATGATGTGTTCTCTATAAGAAGATTAATATTTAAACTATTTTAAAGAAACTCATCTTGATCAGTTTTCTTTAAAAAAACAAATTTTTGAGAACTGCTCCAAGCCTTTTACCACCTTCCCGCCTTCCCTCTCTCATTCTTTCCCTTCCTTGGATCACCACTACTCCCGTGCTGGGCCCTGATTCACAGCCAGGTTGCCATGACGACGGGCCGCAGTACATAAATGAGGCGATGTTTGGGGAACGCAGCGCCACAAGGCAGGAAATCTTGTGCATTCTTATCTCTCACCCCTCGGATGTTGCTCCCGCGGTCTTCAATCGGGAGCTAGACCCATGTAAACAAATGGAAGCCTTATTTTTATATCCGGCCCACTTTCCACCTTTTTAAACCAGAGATAAACAACATCTTTGAGGTGCAGACAACCCACGCTTCTTTTGCAAGTGTTAGGAAGAAAATGAAAGGAAGCGAGGGAATAATGGTTTGTTAAATGCATGAACAAAGGAGCATCAATGCGACGGATACACTGAGATTTGATGCATTCCACCGATGGCTGAATTTTCCATTCATCACCTGCAGAAATAAAAAAGTCTCGTCGTGTCATGCAACACAAGACTCACTGCTGAGTGAGCACACATCTTCCACTTCCACTATACACCCATACATACACTCACGTACAGCACATGCATGAATGAACACACTCTCACACACCCTACCCGTCATTACCTTGCCTTCCTGACATTCCATCCAGGAGCTTGAGGAAGAGGAAAAGGATCTGCTGATCAGAGGCCTGCTGGTCTGGCTCATGAAACAGAATGAAGGGAAGAAACCCTGCTGTGATTCATTTATGTGTCGCATGCATTTGAGCTCACACACGTACACACAACCTTACTAAGAACACAGTTGACAAAGTATTAAAACAGACGCTGGTCATAAATCTGTCTCATGCTCTTGGCTACTGGTCAGTGGTGCGCAGTACATTTCCCAGACTTCTCTTCCTTTTTTTTGCTGTTAGAATCCATTCCTACTTAAAAACTGTAAATGTAATGGTATATCAATTGTCAGTACTTTTACTGTAGTGTATTTTTAGCTGTGGTATTGAGATTTGGACCGACAATTGTAGACACCTTTCCAGCTTGGCTCGGCTTTCCCTTTTTTTTCCACTGTTGTCTCCGGTAAAACTAGAACACTAGGCCAAAGCTGAGTAAGCCATTTTGGCTCCCCCAAGGAACAGTGCCACTCAAATAGGAGGCTGTTGACAGTGGAAGAGCATGAAGGTTGCTGTTGAGCCCTTTTTCCTCTTCCATTTCCATTCATTCATTCATTCATCCCAGCCTAAAAGAATCAATGATCGTGATTATTGAAAATATCTGATCTGGGCTGTTTTTTTTTTTAAAGCAAGTGTGATATGTGAAGCAAGGTCACTGGGTTCTATTTCATATCACACCCTGCATCTCAGAGGGCAGGCGTGTTAACACAGTCTTTGTTCACCACAGTGACCGTTGTGGTCATAATAATGCCAGTTCCCACTACAGTCCTACTGTCTAGGGAGGAAGAAAAAAAAGGCAGACTCATTGTTCTACGTAGGAAACTAAGATGCAGGGAGAGGAAAAGCTGCAGGGGAAAAATGCTGACCCACATTTTTGTTGCAGCATGCAATGGGACAACAAGACCCAACCTGGACATTTACCTTAAATGGCATGTAATCGGAACAATATGTGTTGATTGTACGCTCCCGGAGCAGATGTGATTAACCTAGATTTGTACTACAGGGGTCAAGGTTTTTTTTTTTTCTTTCTTTTTTCCGAGCAGGTTTTCATCCTCTGGAGGCTAGCGAACTGCACAAATGCTCATTGTGTGACAACTTTTATTCTCTTCTAACCTGCAGATATATTTCTGCAACGTCATGCATTTTTTAAAGCATGGGTAAGGCAACATCTGCACTACATTTAAATAAATACGGTGTACAATGACTAAATGATGCCTATAGTTATGGCTACAGTCTTGTTTCTTGGATGCTACACATGGCTGCAGTTATAATGTCCCTGAGGATGCACCGCTTGTTGAGTTCAGCAAAGGTCATATTTATGAGCACACCGGACAAGAAACCATGTAATTGTGTCTGTGTGTGTGTGAATGTTTCCTTGTATTATAGTTATGAGGACCAAAAAGAATAGAATAATTCAGCAGAGCTTAAACTAAGGATTTAAACTCCTTAAACCTGCAGATGGACAACATTGGTAACTTGTTACAAAACTGTTGCCTATTTACACATTCAGCAGATAAGAAGCGACACTAGCATTAAGTTAGAGTGATGTTTCTGGCCACCTGGTGAATGTAGTCACTTTCCTTGTGGCTCTGTGATTGGACTCCACCAACCTTAACTGCTAGGTGCACTCCAGTGGTATTTTATGAGCTTTCTCACTAAAAACAGCTGCCTAATTCTCTGGGTTTGTCACTACAAGGAACCCCTTTCACATACAAGTAGTTGTATGATTTATTTTTAATATAAATATATTATTTATAGTAGCCACTTTGGTCAGGGCGTGCTGGAGTTGATCCCAGCTGACATTGGGCAATAGGTGGGGTACACTCTGGACAAGTTGCCAGTTCATCACAGGGCTGACACACTCACACCTATGGGCAATTTAGAGTTATATCAGGAAGAACTGGGGAAACTCCACACAGAAAGACCCAAGCCGGCCTGGAGGCTTTGCGCAAGAAACCTTCTAGCCCTGAAGGGAAAAGTGTTTATAACTATTCTGAATGGCCACACTCAAAAGTAGGGCAAAAAGCCTGCTATCACACAGCGGTGCACAGAGGCATTCAAATTATTGTGCTTGGCTGTTTTATACATGAAAAGTGAAGGGAGTAGCTGCTTGTGTGTTTTGTGTGATTTGTTCTAAATTCCAACACTGAAGAGGTATTGAATGAGAGGCTTTCTAGACACTGTTCAACAATCTGACAAGCACTTAGTTTAAAGCATAATGAACCCATTATTTTTTCAAAGGGTGAGTAGATTCAGCTTCAGGCATGACTGCAATCAACTGAATGTCCTCATCAGTGTAGCAACACAAACCTGCGTATGTGTTTGTCAGAGCAAAGTGGTCAGGTTCCAACTGCACTGCATTCACAAGCATTGCGGGTGTGTGTGGGTGTGTATTTGTGTACACTTGAAGCAGCAGAAAATGAACAAGCGTGCAGGACTGACTTGTCAGTGTGTGTGTCATTGAGAGGCCAGATGGATTTCAGCGGCACGTGGTGTTGGGCGTGTGTCTGCCACTCCAGGAGCCTGCCCTGTGCTCAGCTGGCTTTAATCAACAGCATCATTTAGCCCTCTTGCGGGTAATCGGCGCACAATGGGCCCCCTCAGCAACGCTTCCCCCGACCCCCCCAACACCCCACCACACAGCATGGTGCTATATGTATTTACTCAGTCTGTCGTGCGCACAGCAGTGAGAAGATACATATGTGTTCTCCAACAGTCACACCAGCCCATTCAGTCACTCTCTTGCACATGCAGTAGACACATCATCAAACCTCACAGCATGTTGAAATTTTAGGTCATATTAGCTCTATTTTTATAGTTTTGGCCATAGTTATTATAACATTGTACTAATGTTATCTCCTCCATATAAGTTTGGCTAACAAAGTTGTCTTAAACCAGAGCTATCCCGTAAGTATTCTTTGAATGTTCTCTCTGCATGCGGTTTGCACAGTTAAGCGGTGTCGCACAATGGCAGATGTGGAGAGTGGGTAGATTATTCTGTAGCTGCGATATCTCTTTGTGCACTGTGACATAGATGCGAAGGAATGAAGTGACAAATTAAGATTGGGTTCTTATCAGCTGAACTTGGGTGTAATCTCCACTCCACTTGGTTTGCGTGTGTGTATGCCTGATAGCTTCCTGCAGACAGAGCTGAAAGCTGCTTATCGGCCAAAGCAGAGGGGTAGTCCCTGAAACGATTCATTTTAAGGGCCCTTTGCCAAAGTATGTTCCTCTCAAACACTAGAAGAAACATGTTGACCTAGTGAACCACAGTGTAATCCATGTGATGATCCTAAAATAATGCCACTGAAGACACCGCTTAGTAACTTTTAGGGAGCCCCTTCTCAGCTGGGGAACAGGATGTGGCAAAGGGCTCTTTAACTTAGGGGGATAGTAAATCAGTGTTACAACATGTCTGACCCTTCCCACCATATAAGAGGCAGCTGGGCAGACAAACTCTCTGTGTGGTTGGATGGAACACGAGACACGTGTGCTTGAGTGATGCTGATGGTTCAAAGGTCGACTGCTATTCAGCCTGGCAGGTTTGCTACACAGATATGTTGTATGGTTGTAGAAATTTGATACATTTCTGGGGCGGATGGCGTTTTCAGATCCTCATGGATCCTTGAATGTGGTGTTCTGTTTTTGATGTGATTTGTGTCATATTTATTCTTGAAGTTCTTAAAGCATCACAATAGGAAACGGTAGTGTTTTCTTCAATATTAAGAAGTGATAACAGAGTTTGTGTCGGAATGGACAGCAACACAGGTCAGACTGCCATGACCTACTGTACAGAGATAAACAGGAAGTGTTTGTTATTATTCTGTCATCTCTGGACACATAAGACAGTTGCAGTGCCGTACAGTGCAACACTCTAAGGCATCATTCTAAACAAGGGGGTAAAAAAAAAAGGCAGGCTGTCTTTTTTTTTCAGCCGCGTCGCTTAGAGTAAACTGTGGGTTTAGCCTGGTCGCTTGGACCCATTATGGCTGAGCCAGACCAAGAGGTTTGAAAATAAAATTAGTGGGCTATTTTTAGAAAGAGCACTTCCCCTGGTTTGTGATAAAATCTTTTGAAAGAGCATAGAAGTTTGTTTTTTTTATCACAGTGGCTTCAAAAGGTTGGCTGCTTCTTGCAATCATTTGCAATCTTTGCAATCACAGCATTATGCAAATTTCAAATTATAATTTTTTCTTTAGTTTGCTTATTTCCATGCGTTATGACACTAGGTAATCATCATAGCTCCTCGTGCAGAGTCGTTCATAACCTAATTAAAATTTGCAGTGCTTAATTTGTTTGTTTGAACCTGTAATCTACAATACTATGTGCAGCAAATATGCCACAATCACCAGTGCCATCACTCTAAAGTAATGTGACCTTGGATGTTCAGACAGCACCGTCTGTGTCCAATGGTGCCACTGGGTTCAAACTGTTTCCAAACCGTAACAAGAGGTCAAGGGTCAAAAAGAGGCATAAGGTCATGGGCACAGACACGCACCTGTTCACAGGGGGCCTCCTTTAGCAGAACAGATGACTCCCAGATGTTTTATGGAGATACTATGATAGCCAAGACCCTGTGTGTGTGTGTGTGTGTGTGTGTGTGTGTGTGTGTGTGTGTTGTGTGGCGTGGCGAGGCGAGGCGAGGCGAGGCGATATGACAGAGTGGGGTTACCCCCTGCAAATGTAATGTTTAGAACTGGGCTAAACTTCCCATCACAACTTCCCAGACATGCTCCACCATACATGGACATAGGCAATGCATTTGGGGGACGTAAAAACCTTGATTTACATGGTTTTGAATGGGTTTTAAGAAGGGACATTCTTACACCTGGAAAAGCTCAGATGCAGGACTTAGTTGTGGGTTCAGTCTGTGGTCAGCAAAGAAGGAACTCATTCTGAAAGGTCTCTCCTGTAAAGATAGGTACGTTTGAGTGTTTTCTTTTGAATGCGGGATAAGAAACGGTGATAAATTGTAATGTCAGTCGTACAGCTGAAGTTGCACTCTGTGGAGAGAAGTCCCCATGTTGCCAATATAATAGCAACTGGAATATATAAACCTTGCTTTTGAATGGAAGCATCTGGAAAAAGAGTAAGGACCTTTCCTTTCAGTTTTACCATCAGTCTTTTTTCCCATTAGTATTCTCTGTCAGTTGCTATAGTCTCCCTTTTACAGTCCACACACCTGGATTCATTGTGGTCAAAGAGCTATGAGAAGTGATGTATTAGAATGAAAAGCCTTTTTGTACTTATATATGCATCACATATATCTAAAACCTGCAGGTAATCCTGGAAAAACTGTGCATCACCGCATTTCAAAATGGTTGCACTGTGAGATTAAATTATTCAGACATGATTCAAAGTCTAATAGTGATGGCTTTCATGCCCAAAGATCAAGGCGTTTACATCATTGGTTAACATGATGAAGCTGTCATGAGTCAGTCAGCGGAAAGTTGGACTATTGTCCAAACATGACAGCATTTTGCTGGCACATATCCAGGCAGACAGCAGAGGTACTGTGGGAGCAGGCGGTTCGGTGACCTCTGACCCTGCCCAGTCTGCCTCTTGGACAAAAGAGCCATTCAGCTGCCCGGTACTTTTACAAAACACCCCAAAAGCACTCACTCACTCACAGTACAAACGACTGACTGGTAATCCTGTTGGAATACTCGTTTACTCTCAGTTAACACCTAAAAGCAGGTGGATTATTATGTACAGTATATGTGATGAAAGAGAAGCAAGCGTTAAGTAGAAGTGAGTCCTAGCAGTAATGGTGTAAATAATAAATACAGGAAAGAATGGCACCATAAGAACACAGAGACCACATTTAGATTTATGGTTTATGGCTTTACTTTCATTAGGCTACTTTTCTGCGGAGGCTTTTAAAAGATGGATAGTGTAGTGTTCCCTACTGTCATGATTTATGGCTAACATACAATTAGACTATGTATAAAAATGTGCCCTCATGTTTATGCTGTCAAAAGTTCAGGCTTTGTGCAGCGGGTGTATTTTTCTCACTAGCAATTTATCTCTGTGCGGGCGTGAAAGAAATGGTTGTGTGCAAAGTGCTGTCATGAGGAATTC
Source organism: Larimichthys crocea (assembly GCF_000972845.2). Classification (NCBI taxonomy): domain Eukaryota; kingdom Metazoa; phylum Chordata; class Actinopteri; family Sciaenidae; genus Larimichthys; species Larimichthys crocea. The sequence goes on along the minus strand of NC_040034.1, from coordinate 19,172,004 downwards.
CTTGCTTAAACAAAACAAACATAAATGAGAGCTGGCTGGTCTAAATAATACATTAAGAAACAACATGTCGTAAAACATGACTGTTTGCTCTGGCAGCTCTGGAGGACTCTCGCCACTTTTCTTCTGTGACAACCCTGGAAAGACTGTGCTCCAGATGCCAGTATCTGTACTTTTAAACACTTCTTTACAGCTTCTCCTCCAGCTGTTTCATCGCATGTTATCAGGTTTGCTCCTGCGTATGAGAGGTCTAAAGGAGAAGGAGTGGTTTGTGAGTCTGGACGAGACCACCTTGGGTGACCCACTTCTTCTTTTCCAATATTCCATTCACCTTTTGTCCAACTCTCCACGGAGCCAAGTTCCTTTTTTACTGCTCCCCCTGACTAAATGTACCACTTGTTAGCCAGACGGTAATAGTTGCTGCATTGGAATGCTCAGTGGAGTTTCTTTTTATCCACTTCCTCAGTGGGTACAGGAAGGTTTAGGCAGCAACTCGGCAAGCTTCACCCAACTGACAGACAAGTGACTGGCAGGTTGTTTGGAGCTCATTTCACTGAACACAGATCTACAAAGAGGAAGTTACCTTACCTGATGTGTCAGTCTCACTCGACATACTCTGCAACTAGTTTATCAGGCATTACTTTTGCCATTCAGTATGATCCTACTGTGGGTAAACACCAGCTTCACTTGTGTTTTAAAGGAAGTACCCGGGGGGGGCAGTGCAAGTTTGGTGAAGCCAAGTTTGTAGAGGCCACAATTTGTGGTCACCTCACTGGTGCACAGTGACAATGTGGAATTGCAGATGAGTGTGTAACCTCTTATTGTCTTTCTATCTGCAAAGTGCATGCTGTCCAAGGCAAGTGAAAACAAAAGGAGAACAGATATACCTGTGTGCTTCCAGGATTTTCTTTTTTAAAGGGGGCATGACGTTTATTACAAACATGCCTATCCTACTCCATTTGCGTCAGTTAGCCAATGTAATTTTCTTGGCTGTGATGGATGATACAGGGGTATATGAAGTGCACTTAGCTGGACTGGAGCATGAGCCTAACCTATTCCTCAGGGCTTTTTCCCTTGTTTTTGGGGATGGAGATATTACCCTAGAGAGATAGAGAGAGAGAGTAGATGTGATGCAAACCTCAGTGATGCTGCACAGAAAGAGAACGAAAGAAGCAGTAGGGGAAGTGGACATCATTGAGATAAGCTGGCTCTGCCTAAAAGCTGGGCTAATGGATCCGTCCCCAGGGCTCGCTCAGGAATGCACCCAGGCATTACCACCAGCAACTTGGTGTCATCTGTCTTCTGTCCCAAGAGAAAGATGACAAATATTATGGTATTTTGACTCCCCCTTTCTCCACTCTTTGGTATACCAATGGCTCCAGCTTGTATGCGTGAGAGTGTAGAAGAATGGATGGTGCTTATTGTATGCCTTTGGGTCCTGCTATATAGGCTATGCAGATTTTACAGATTTTTCATTTTTATTAATGCAGAGCATTAATATACAGAGCCATTGTGTTGAGGATACCAACTGTAAAAATGCAAATGTACTTTCTCTGCATCTAGTGTTTACCCAAATCATATTTATTGTGCAGGGTCATAAGAGCTAAATGTATCAGTCTTACCAGTCAAACAAATGGAGGTAAAACCTTTATCATAAAAGGTTACAGTCCTTTTCCAAAACCTGTTCAGCAGCCCTTTATCTATATGCACATTATATAAACAGGACTGGAATCAATAGCATTGATCAGAAATCACCACCAGACAAGCTGTCACCTTGCCCAATCTGTGTAGCAGACAAACCGTCTCGAGGAAGATAAGATCACTCAGTATGAAATCAATTCACATTTGACCCTTGTCTTCAAAGTGTTAGCCATCCAGAAATGTCAGAGGGTTTGTATTGATCAGGCAGTTTTGGGCCAAGAGGCTGTCAATGATGAGTTGCTGATTGATGCGAAGATATTTTTCCAGACACGTTGAGGACACTAGCTGATCATGTTTGAACTCATAATGAGTTAGTTTGCTCACTGTTAATGTGGTACTTGAATTTCTTTTGGAGGTCACTTTTCACTTTGCTGACTGGGGCTATGTGGGGTCAGGAGTGGTCCTGACCAGTGCAATGGGAGTCTCAAGTTTTCGACACTAATGTTTGCACTCAGCGACCCCTCATATTATCACAGCAACATACTTGAACTCTACCTCCCAGAAACGTCTGTGATATGGCCCTCCATCTGACCTGCATTACATTCGGCTGAGCTAATGGTGTGAAGCTGACAAAGCCAACAGAGCTTTGTACAATGAAGCATCCGTCTCACCTTTTTCTCAATGAACACTGATTGACTCTCAGGGAGAGCCTTTTCCTGTGTGTGTCACAGGGTTAATTCCAAAAGAAGAATCTCATATTTGCCATGTGTGTGCTAAACCATGGGCGTGTGCGCTTTCGTGTATGTGTTAGTGATGAGACAACACGACAGGAAAAGGAGTTTCCTTTGGGTGTTGTGTGCCCCCCCTCCCCATCCACAGCCTTTTTTTGTCTGCTCAGTAAGGGTAATGCATTGGGTGGAGTTGGGATTGTACACGGGTGGGAAACACAGGCCGCAGGTCATTTCCTTTCATCTTGCCCTCTCCCTTGGCCTCACACAGCATGCACATACTGTACATAAATGCATTTATATTCAAATCTAATCCATCACCTTCTCGCTGACATCCACATAGATGCTGTCATACACTGGAGCTGGAATTCAGAAGGGGAGGAAGAGAAGGGGAGGGGGGTTGTGATCTAAAGACAGAGAGGGAGAGAGAGCAAGAGAGGGAGGGGGAGAGAGAGAGCGGGGACAATGTCAACAGCTCAGCTCGCAGCACAGTCAGCTGAAATCCAGAGCTGAGCTCAGAAGCTCACAGAGAGCAGACAAAACGCAGCAACCTCGACCGGGAAACATCGTCAGACTCAGCAAAGGCATGGAATTTGGCCACAAAACACAAACTCCAAATGGCAAACAGAGGGATCTAAAGCCAGAGGCTGCAGGAATGCTTTAAAAATTTCTTGTAACCTTGCTTTGTTGAAAGGCTCTTTTCTCTTTCCATTTGAAGTGACGCGACATAGGGACAATCCATCTCTCAGGGCAGCCCATCTGAAGTGGGTAAGTAGGAGATACTTGATCTTGACACTGATACCCGTAACCCTTCCCAGTCATTGTGGGTAATGGCTACGCCGTAGTTCAAGCAATAAGAGATTGCATACACGACAGGCTACAGAAGATTAAGTGTAAACCTAGTTTGTCCATGTACTGTGTCCCGCTGCTCTATCCAGCCAGGAAAATACAGACAGACTAAAATAAATAAAATAAATAAATAATAAAATAAACATTTTTTAAGCTGAGTAAGAAAGAAGCTGGTGGGCAACAAGGGCTGCTAATCCTACTAAGATGATAAAGTTTCCACATTTCTGTGTTGTGATTGGAAAGGAAGGCAGTATTTTTTTTTTTTCTTTTACTACGGTGGCTTTATAGATCATAAACAGCAGCAAAAGCTGGGTTGTGAAATGCACGTGGTCTTTATGTTTGGGCTCTTTCTCCAGCGGTGTTGACAGCATGCCTTGCTTCACCCCATGTGTGCTGGTGCATTATATGAACACGGCTTGTGGCATATTGGTTGGTAGTCTTGGATTCAGGTTTTTTTTTAGCTGAGATTGTTTGGAGTTTCATTTTCCTTGGAAAATTATTTCATGGGTGGATGCAGGTTCAGCATTATTGAGTGCTGGAGGAGTGAGCTAAAAGAGATCTGGTGTCTAGGACATGAAGTTCTGGGAAATGTTTGGTATTTCAGGAACTGAGGGAGGATGGGACAGTCTCATATGTAATGGGCACAAGCCTATTTCAGGATCTTAGATGTGGGTTGATCAACATGTTCATCAATAACACAGTCAGACCTTTGGAGTAGTGGCAGCCAGACATTCCATGTATGCTGTCCATCTCCTCCCAGCAACAGCTCAACCCAATATGGAACCAGGGAGGCAGACTTCTTGATTATCTCTAAATGCAGACTGTTTTCCTTTGGGATGTTGGTATTGCTTTTTTATAGATTATTCTTCCACATTTCTCTTAAGTGAAGCCAACTCAGCTCATACCAATATAATCACTCTGTTCTAATCTCCCAGGGTTCCTCATCTGAAGAACATTGAAGCCCCAATTCCCACGTGGAAGCCCAGTTGAGAGCCTGTCAACTTAGCTGTAAATCCTTTTGCGTGTATGTCAAAAGTACAGTGATGAAGGTCTATGCACCAGCCCTCCAAATTTGTGACCTGTGAAACTGATTTGGGACGCCTACTTTGGGTTTGCCAATGGCTTGTGGATGGAAATCTTTCTGAACAGATACTCCAGCGTTTGTGAACATTTTATTCGAGGCTGGGCTTTTAAATGATGTGATCTGGGAGATAATAGCAATGTGAAAAGACAAACATTACCCCTGCAACATTCATTCAAGTCATTTAGCCTTTTTAGTGGCTTGTGTTTGAAGGTTGATCAACCGGAGGCAAAACTCGTTTATACAGTCATAGGGCCATGTGTGTTTTCTTTGATGTTTTTTTGCATTGTGAACAAGATAGTATCCATTTCCACCACATTAAAGGCTTACTCTGCAGTCTGCTGGAAATCCTCCTACACTCACGTGCACCGGGGGCAAGTGGAGTGACATCGCTAAAAGATTCAGTGTGTTGGGAGGGCTTTAATGAAAGTTGAGGACTCACACGTAGTGTACATACACAGCTTCTGCTGCCATCAGCGCTCTCAGGGTTTTTCATATTTTATTGACCATTACGGATGCTTGAACTGCTCTCTCAGGATTAGCGGGAGTGCGAAGGAGAGTTAGTGAGCGACGGTCGGCCTTTTATCGGCCTTCTGCACTGCTGTTGACTGGCAGCTCATCGGCCCCCTCATTAGGATAGGGACAGAGATGGAGAAAGAGATGAGGCCTGTAAAGCTGCTTAAATTCATCTATCTGATCATCTGGATAGGATTAACATCATGTTGTATTTACAGTAGCTGGTTACAGTGTTTAAGAGACCAAACTCGGGGAGGACTTCAGGAGTAAAGCTGCTGCTGGTTTTCTCTCTCCTTCACTGGAAGTCCCCACACCGAGTCTATGTCAAATGGCACTATTGTATTTGTGCCAGTGACACACTTTCTGGGGCTTATGATGTGTAAGCATATCTCCTCTTTACAGTGCTTCAATTGAAAGCAGTATTACTGCAGGCTATTTTAAAAAATGCTGGTCACTACAGCAATCTGCGTTGCTATAACTGTCCCAGAAGAGCATTCCAGACATTACCCAGAAGCCCTCTGTCCTCCATGGTGCAGCTGTTGACCTCTCACCCAGGCAAGATTAATAACTTAACAATGCACAATAAGAGTGCCTCAGCCCACTTATTGACATTGATAGACATATTCAAACTTCAGCTCAAATGATGGGAAGCTGACAAACAAATGTCTACAGGGAACTGCTGAGCTAACCAGGGAATGTTGTCTTTAGCATAAGCATGGGAACAAATTTTTTAATAGCAGTGATTCATTTTTTGTATCATTTGAAGTTCAAAAGCTACCCCTTTCACCACCCAGAAGAGCTGGATCTTCTGACGCATCTGTGTAATTTGTTTAAGAGCCTTGTACTGATTGAAACAGTTCATTCCCTCAAAAAGACAAGACTCTGGGGTGTTTGAAGAACACAAAGTCTGGGAAGTTCGACATCCCTTCCCTCTTGAGAGTCATGGTAACCAGCTCTGAGCTTGTACCCGTGCCATTTTTTTTTTCTAAATATATAATAACACGTCTTTAGTTAGGCTGGGAGCTTGTGACTCTGGCGTTTGTCCCATATGAAATAAGAAAATGATTTGACACGGCAGGGTAGCTCTTTGGGGTTCAAGAGGAAGGGATGCCAAGTATTGGGTTTCATTCCGAGCCCTGTTAATATGTGGGAATGTTTGGCCCGTGGAATGTGGTGTGGCCGACTTTCTTCTCATTCCCAGTATTAATAGCATAGTTATCCCAGTGATCCGGTCTATTTGATGAGCAGAGATGTGACTTGTAGAGATGTGCCGGTCAACCAGTAGAGAAGTGGGTCAACAGTGGGTCTGTGATCTGATGTTGGTCTCCCCACTCGATACAACCTCCTTCCTGAGCAAACGTTAACATCTGTATTGTTCGTCACATGCAGAAAGTGGTGGATTTTCCGTGTGCAACATGTGGATGACCTTCTGATTGCAGTTACTACTACACAAGCTGAATCCTTGAGAGAAGGATGTGAAGTGAGGCGGAACAAAAATGCACTTTTGAATAAAGCATCAACAAGGTGACTCTGCCGTCAGACCGCCGAAACGTGGGTCTGCAAACTCGTACTGGTTTGCTGTTAACCTCACCAAAGTCGTCTGCTTCTGCACGGGTTCTTATTTCAACTTTTGTTCATGCAACTTGTGTCTGCGGTTCGTGGCTTCTGTGAAGGGGTTTAACATGTTTATAATAATTTGCTTCAAACTGCAACTGTGCATGGTTGGGTACAGGGTACTACTTTTTGTTTTTATCAAAGTAAAAAAAAGTCTAAAATTATAGTTGTATCACCCCCCCTCCCTGGGTACTTCATGTGGTTTGCGCCATTATGAATGTTCCTCTTATTAAAAAAATTCTTTTTTTTAATGAATCTAGCTAAATGAAATGGTATTAATGACATCCCCGGAGGATTGGAAACATCTACCCCCTCCTATTTTTCCAGTGGTTTAGTTGAGGCATTTCCTCTTTATGGGTGAGGTGGGTTACTCTGCCTCAAAACCGACAGTGCTTATATGTTTGTTTTGAAGAAGGCTAGAAGCCAAAAAGACCTCTGAGAATTCTCAAATATTGGTTGTGTTAAGAGTTTATGATGTGACATTGAAATACTGCCACGTAGAGCTAGTGGAGATCTGGCTTCTCACTGTTGTTTAAATTAAATGGATTGATTAGTGAGAACGACAATATGGACGTCATACATAGTTTGAACAGCTTGTCTAGAATTACCAATTTGTATCAGATTAGTCCCCACTGATGAAAAGCATTCACTAACCATTGCCATTTATCCTGAGGGGACTATAAGCATGTGCTTTATATACAAGATCAGTAACCACTGTACAAACCTGGGGGCGACTACATGTAATTACACTGTCCTCTCATTGGCTGTCTGACAAGAGCTGTTTGTAAACAAAAGAAAATGAAAAATGCCTCTCTGTCCAAATGTGATTGCATTTGCCTCAGAGACAGTCTGGAAATATTTAGGCAAGAGTATTAACCACAAGCTATTATAATAATTAATAATAATTGTGGTTGTGGCCAATTTAAATGGAGATACTTTGACTTCTTCATTTCTTCCTTATGTTATGCACATTGCTGGCTTTATACTGTATGAAAGCCCCATGCAACCAACTCAGCCACACCTCCTTAACATTGTTTTGTTGCTATTGTTGAAGTGTTACTGTATATACAGTGACTAGAAATGTGAGGCGCTTTTATATGCGCTTGAAGTCCATTGTCATGTTGTTTCAGAAGTATCATTTCACTATGAGGTCTCCCAGTGCATGTTTTGCCACTGACTCAGACAGTCTTGCCCCCAGACTATGTCCTGGCGACACTGTCTGAAGGCTCCCAGTCCAACAGCTGAATAGATTTTCAGCTGTTTCATCCTCGCAGTTTCCCCTATCTGATTGCAGGACAGAAAGGAAGTGATTGAGGGAGAACGTAAGCAAAGGAATGAGGGAGTTTTGGAGGAATGGTTAAAAAGAGTCGGGGCGTGGGGGGGGGGGAAAGAAAAAGGGTGGGTTTCTGATCTTCTGATTCTTCTTTTCCTGGAAGATGCACGTAGGCATAAGAACACAGACATACCTTATCAGTAGCTGCCTCAAACCCTTGGAGAGTGTCTGTGGATTCAACCAAACCATAGTATCTATTAATTCAGTTTTAATAACTTGCTTATCTTTATTACTCCCTTGCAACATTTAAGTAAACATGTACTTAATATTATATTAAAAATCCATTTCAAAATCTAGTAAAATGATTCATTTTCTGCTCATTTAATTTGTTTGCTGTACCATCAACAAGGCTGAGAATGTTTTAGAGCGAGACGATGCTGTCATTGCTAAAAATATCTGTCCCCTGGAAGATCAGATGCACATGGACTCCAAAACTATGGGAGGCACTTTAAAGTTGCAAAGGCCAAAAGAGCTATCCCTGCCTTGTAATGGCCTACCCTGTCAGGCCCCTAGCAGAATTGTCCAAACCAATCCTCTGGCCCATTGTCCTGGTCCACATGAGAAAGCCACTGTGTACAGACCCTTATGAAAGCACTGGCCTTCTGTGTGCTTTCAGAACGAGCACAGGAATGCATCGCATGCAAATGTAGCGTGAAATAATGGCAGTTCCTCCACTGTCAGCTCTGGTCATTTGTCAGTTGAGGCTGTAACTCGCTGCTAACCGCGGAGACCTGCGCTGGAATAGATGGGCGACGTCACTGTTCAGGAATGCAAGTCACAATGTGTGCGGTGGACTTGCTGCGTGTTTCTAATGTACAGTTCATTTGTAATGTTTACATTAATGTGATCATGGATGGGTCTAACGCCAGCTGCTAGATCAATCACTTATCTTGTAAACTTGCCACCCATTGTGTTTAATCCCATGTAATTGAGAAAGTAATGCATGAATAAAATCTCTTTAATTGGTGTGAGGCAGAACAAACTAATATGTATTTATGTGTCTGGATGCTTGCCTGCTTGCCTCTGTGTTGCACTAATGTAAGTGATTAGCACTACATTGTGGCCTCTGACCCTAACAGGGCAAGATGTATGATGTGTACATGGCTTCCCCAAGGCCTGAAGTAGTGACTGTGGGTGGGCCACGGTTCTAGTAGGGTCCATGGGATTGTCCCAGGTGATTTGGCTTGGAGCCATTGGCTTTGGAGGGGGGAGGAAAGAATTGAGGGGTAAGTCCATTAGTCATTGGTGAGACAGGCAGACAGTAGAGAGGGAGGGTAGGGCATGTTGGAGAGGGCATGTCTGGGGCAACAGCATCCAAAGGGTGTCATGGCTCCAATGTGTCTAATGGCTGGGTTGAATAACTTCTTCATGTCAAATTAATGAGTTTGTGTAGTTCCCTTCCATGTCAAAGGACATAAGCAATTTTTACATGGCAGTAAACAGCCATGACTACACACAAATATGTGGACATGCAGACATGTGCCAACAGACCTTTCAGAATGTGTTCATGATGTCCCACCAAGTAGGTATCCTCTATGTGATGTTCAAAGGTCAGATTACTCTGATAAACTTTATAATCAGAGATTGAAAGAGTGCCAGAATATTATACTCAAGTATAGTGTGGCTACTTTAAAGGATTTTTACTCCAAAATGTCCTCTGAGTAAGCCGCACATTTTTTACACACCGCATAGCGCACACACAGCGCTACGTTGCTAGGCAATGCAGTGGTTGTTAGTGTCTCACCTGTCACAGAGTCCAAAAAAATCGGCTTTAATCTTCATTCAGCATCTTTGCTTGGCCGTTTTTAAGTGCATATTATAACCAGTCAAGCTCATTTTCAGATATTTTGAGCTGAAGGTACCTCTGCAGTTCCAGCTGTGATGGAAATTGTCAGAGGAAGCAGAAATAAAATTTTATTTGAATATTGGCAAATCATAACAGAAGTTATCTCATGACACTTTTCATATGAGCAGGTCTAGATTGTACTCTTTATAATATTATTGACAGAGACTCAACAATTCCCACCATGAGCAAGCACTTGATGACAATGGTGAGGAAAAGTCCTTTTAACAGGCAGAATTTAGGCAGAACCTGGATTACTCGACCTCACTAAGCAAAGGAGCAAATTTACTGAGGATCCACTATGAGGATTTTGATTTTAGCATTTTGCCAAACCAAGCAGGCACAAGCCCGTCAAACAGCATGTTGGGTATGTTTGATTTGTGTCACTTGGTTTGCTTGCAGTGTTTATCAAATGACCCATACGGTTGTCATCTATAATTTTAGTGCATTTCTCTGTGGTTGAGACTGCACCCCTCGCAACACACTCTCAGTGACACACTCTCAGTGAACGTACACATTGAACATGTATGTTTCAGCTGAGTGCAGAGTGTCACCTCCCTGGAGCTTTCTGGAGCTCTGCACTCCTGCAACAACAGACACACACCCTTTCTTTTGTTCCTTTCTCACAAGTTTATCAGGACTTCATGACCACTTGAACTGTAACAAAGTACAATACTTGTTATAAAAAGTACTAAACTTAAAGTAAAGTGACTGATTTAAAAAAATAGAAGTACACAAACGGTACTTCTTTGTTTACAGTTTCCCTTATATCATTTATTGCTCCTGCTGTTTGGCCAGAATTTTGTAGGCATTTGCCATTTTTCTAAAAGATTTCACTGGCGTCTCGTGCACGATTCCAAATGACTTGTGCAAAAAATACATTTGCTGATGAGCTCCATATTACCATGTTGAACAACTGTATTTTTTGATTTATAATGATGTGAAATGATACATCCTCTGAGCTCAGATCCACAAGTTGCTCCTCTTTCTGAGGTCACGTTTGCTGGCTCCCTCATTAGTTAATACACGTGCCATTTATATATAATTAAAATGCACTTGCTGTTCGACAGGTGTCACCAAATCATTTAGGACTGAAATCTTTTTCAGTTTTGTTTCCAGGTGCTTTTTGACTTATACCACTGGTGTTGGCTCAGTCAGATGTGTGCTTCTCTTACAGGCTGCACGCCAACTGTTTGCCAAAATGCCAATCCCTTAATCTGCGCTGCATTTGACATCTTGTTCCTGTCCGTGCCAGCGTGGCACTGCTCCTCCATCTCTGATTCTCGCTGCTTACGTAAGCCTGACTGTACCCTTCTGCGCAGCCCAGCACCCCGGAGGAATGGTCCTCATTTATGGGACCCAGAAACAATGTGTGTGCAAAGAAAAAAAATGTGTGCTGCAGGCTTTCCTCTGATCTTTTATTCAGTGCCTCTTTAAAATAATCTTGTTCTTTCTTCTGTGCCTTTGCCTGTTCTACTTGTTATTTGTTTCGACCAGTTTTATTGCCGCTTCTTGTTTTTCCTCCTACAGTACATTACTCTTGCCTTTCTTTCTTTGCCTCTCTGACTCTGGCTGGCATTAGTTAGGTGAAAGAAAATGTACTAGAATTCATTCATGTATTACAATGAAGATGACAAGAGCACTTCCTTAAAGTGAAAGTAAGTGGGCAAGTACAGATACTGGGGTGTGGAGGAGGGAAGAAAAGGCAGGAGAATGAAGGAGAATAAGAAGGTGAGCCGGATGCAGTTTAATGCAGAAGCACTCTGTAGTTTGAGGAGAAAGAAGGAGGTGGAATGTGCAGAATAAAAAAGGTTGAATGATGCAGTTTTTTTTTAATTTGGTCCCAGCATGTCTATTCAGAAGGAATGGAAAAAACAGGAGCTTGATTTTATTTTTATCTGATTTTGTATTTGGTAAAAGCATTGTGTTGTGTAACAGATGTTGGGGGGAGAATTGAAATTACGCAGGCACAGATGTTTGAGAGACTGATCTCTGCATAGATACACACCTCTTCTTCTGTCTCTCCTCTGCACACTCGCACACAAATACACACAATCACACACCAGCAGCAGCAGCAGCCCGTCTCTCCTCACTGCTGCCTCCTCCTCTTCCTCCTCCTCCACTGACCTACTTCCCGGCGCTAGGGATGAGGTGATGAGATAGTGGGCTGAATGAGAAGTGGCAGCAGTATCTCCCCTTTATCCCTGCCTCCCTCCCTCACCTCCTTCATCTCTGTCTCTCCCCTTTCTGCTCGGCTGCTCTCCAGACTCTTCAAACACAGAGCAGCCAGCAGGCTCCTCTCTCTGCTTCAGGGCTCTTGGTGTGTGAGTATGCAAATACTGAGTGTGTGTGTGCTTACATCTGAATCTTGAGTGGGTGTGTCTGAATTTGAAGAGAAAAAAAAAAACGTGTGCACATGTGACTCTGTGCCTGCGCACACACACGACACTGTGTGTTTGTTGCAGTAGCACGTAAGCAGGGAATTTGTCAAAATGGTGTGTATGTATGTGCGGAAATTCTTGTCAGTCACGACAAGCTGTTAGCAGTGAAAAATCTCTACGCACCTCTTTGTGCATCTCCCGTTTTGACACACGCAGATGCTTTTAAATTAGCACTAGCCTATAGAGATCCACGGCCTGTCACTCTTTCAGTGATAACTTCCTTTTCCTGTAATTTATGACACAATCATACATACATCTGTTTCCCAGTCAGTGTTGAGCTGGGAAAAGCGCGGAAGTCTCAGGGTGTGTGTGTGTGTGTGTGTGTGTGTGTGTGTGTGTGTGTGTGTGTGTGTGTTTTGCAGTTTTCCATGTCATGAGCCTCAGATGTGTGACAACTCACAGACATGAAAAAGACCAGCGATGAAATGAATGAATGTGTGAAAGTGGAGAACACAGCAAAAGAAAAATGAGAACAAATACTAGTTAAAGAAATAATTTAATGATTTGTATGTTGGTACTTGGTTACCAACATTTAAAACACCAATTTACACAATTTGTTTAACCTGTACATTAACAAAGATGTAAAAAGAAAATTACGAGGTAACGCTTTTGGCTAAAGTCCTAATTTCCAGATATGGTTGGTGAGCACAAGCTTTGTTGGTTGCACTTTGACTTTGCAAAGCTGCACACAGTCAACGCGTCTGGCTATTTGCAGCCGAGAAATTCTTCGCATTTTTACTTCTCTTGTCATTTACAGGTCAAACAAACAAGTTACATGTTGATTAATTAGCTCTAGAGTTGTTTGTTGTTGTATTTTTCCACTTTAAGCTCGCCGTTTGCCAGCTAGGCTAACCATGTATTGACTCCAGCTTTGTAAGCAAAGCGGGTTCCAAAATGACTTCCAGAAAAAATACGTAAAAAACAGTCTCTCTCTCAAGCAAGGAAAGCATGAGAGTTATAGAAGGGAGGAACGGAGGAGTAGAAAATGGGGAGGGAAGCTGCTATAGGAGGAGATGCGAGGAGAAATGGCAAGGAGAAAATGACAGATGTTACTGTCAGAGGGGGGCTGATGAAGGGAAATGTCATTCCATTCACCCTGAAAGAGAGGAATAATGGGAGATGACAGCGAATCAGAGCAGGAGGGAGGCGGGCGAGGGATGAAATGAAAAGGTGGGAGATAAGAGGGGCTCTCCAGGCACATATGGCAGCAGACATGGTCAATTTGGATTGTTTGTGTGGTGGACAAAGGTCACGCATGCTTTTTTTATTCTTCAATTCCCTGTATCAACAGTATGCACTGTATTCCTGTGTTTATACTGTATACTATATGTGTGTATTTGGATTCCTCGGCCTACTTTCTCTGGGCATGGGCTGGATGACGGCCAGAAGAACTGGTGTTGAGTGAGGACTGGCTGCACGTGGGTCTCTGTGGGAGAGTGAAGATAGAAACAGACACACACACTGACAGAGGGAGAGGGTGAGACACCGGACAGGAGGTTTAGGTTGTGTTTTTTTGCTGAATGGCTTTAAAACCCCTGTACAGGGGCCTCTTTTCCATTAGGCACCGCCAGCTGTCCACAGCAACAATAACTAACTCACCACCATAAAGATTTGGCATCGGCTCATACTTTATCTTATAGTAATAAAAACGAAGAAAAAGCTGTCACTGTTAATAGTTCAAGGCGCAGCCTTTTTAAGTGTAAATGTATGGAAAATATCTCCATGATTTACCTCCCTGAAGTGTGCTTTTTTTTTTTCATCATCTCACTATTTTATAGTGCTGTGCTGTTTCCTTTTTCCCACTAACTCAATACAATAAGTACTCATCTATACCTATCTATGCAATTTAAGTAACCAGGCTATGCCTGTCAGGATTGATACAAGTCAAAGTGTCTCTGCAGGTTGTTTTGCACGTCTTACTAGTTCCCTGTTTACTGTTTTATTACAATGTTGTAGTAGCTACATAACAAAAGGTGAGCTATAAGAGGTAATGATATGTAACCGTGTAGACAATAGAAAGTACCATATTCTAAACAACAATTATCTGATATTTTTAAGAGCAGCAGGCACCGGTTGTTTTCGTCTGCTGCAAAGCTTTTTGTTCATACTATGATTTTCCCCCCATCTGTCTTATTGCATAACAACTTAGTCACAGGCAGGTGTGAGTACACTTAAGCCTGTGTACTCACTCTACAAGCAAATCCTAAAAGCACTAGATAATAAAGTAAGGGATGATCATCGCTGTAATATTCTGACAAAATCTAACTTCCTCAAAATTACTAGGGGTAATTGTGTGCCACAGTTTAAGAAGACAGCTTTTGGTCAGTCTGCTTTCTCGGTTAGAGTAGTGTGGAAGTGGAATTCCATCCCCAAAAAGCGTTAGAGACTCAGGAAGTGTTTAAACCCAACCTCAAACTGTGGCTAAAGTCAGCACAAAAGTGTCACCACCAATGATCTGGTCTTGTAATTACCGGACTGAATCTATATTTATTATATCAAACTGATGGACTTTTACTAAAGTTGTTCTTTGTCTAGCTGTTACTTTAGTATAAATATATCAATTAATTGTCCAGGAAAATATGGAACTTTGCACTAAAAGGACTTAAATGTTGGATGATAACATCTTGACTTGTCTTTCTCAGGCCGCTGAAACCTAATATTAGCTTTAGCTGAACTTTAGTGTGTATGCGTGTGTTTTTAAGAACACGCCGAGAACTGTGGATTGTCTACAATCTCTTTGTTTGTTTTAATGTAATCCTGAAATACTAATTGATATGTTTCTGGAGCGCTGCATGGACAAAATCTGATGTAGATGTCATTTGTAATCTGCATTGTAGTCGAAGGCTACTTGCTGTAAAGGCAACAGGATACATACTGTACACCATGCACAGGGAATGGGAGGGACAGCGGGTCAATAGGGGCCTGCATGTCATTTTTGCCCTGGAGCCCTTTAGCAGGTTAATCCCGGTCACATGGGGTGTCACACGGATTGTCACCTCGGCTATCATAACACATAACACTGGTGAAATATCAAATGTACCTCACACACACAGGTGCACATATACTAGATGCCACACTTGCTATAATTGACATTCAGCACACTGATGCAACGACTATGAAACAGTCCCTAGGATTAAGATATAATACTTATAAGCCAACTGATGGTTGCACAGACATCTCCATGTTCAACAAGCCATAGAAAAAAACTTAAAAGAGCCTACAGTTCATTTGTAGCTGTGCAGGGTTGTGTTTCTTCTGCGTTGAGAGGGATGGCAGATTCAAGGAGGCGGAAAAAGCAAATGAGCAAGAGACGAAAAGGGCAAAATGGAAATGTGGTGTTTTCTCTTTTCATTTTTTCCCCTTTAAGCTTGTCGAGGGCCCTGCGCATTCATAAAGAATTTACCATCCGCCTATTTTTAGACGGTGCAGTGAGAACTCCAAGGCTGAACTGATGTGTGAGAGAGTGATGGTGGAGAGTCGTGCTTAGTCAAGATGTAGTAGATTGTGGCTCCTCGTGGAATTCAAGTCATAAACATTCACGGCCATATTAAACAGACGGGTGCAAAGCTCTGGCCATTACTGTTTTGTTTACAAAATCTCATGGGAGCAGAATTGCTTTTTAAAATCTGATTTGTTGCTCTTGCTCCTGTAATTTAGACAACGTAATGGAATTTTTAAAATTGCATTTTACTGAATGGCTCCAAAATTGATTCTTTTTGTCAAATATTTCTGTTTTATTTGCATATTCGTGGTGCTTTCATTCACAAATGCAGTAAACTGTTGCATAAAGAAGAGCTTTGGCAACTCTTTGAGCCGCCGTGGGTGTAAGCTCACATTGTTGAAGTAAGTACGTGGTTTAAAGGACATAATATGGTGTAAAAAGTGTATTATTCATACAGTCGAGACCACCCATATCCTTTTCGTAGCACTGAGGAAATCCTCCAGGGTGTCTTGGCCTATTCAGTCCTCTGCTCCTCTTGTAGTGGATGTCATTCACATACTGTCCATGCACACACATACACACAGTGTACACTCCTTTGGAAAGAGCGAGGGCACTGCTGGGACAGCTCTCAGTGCGCAAACAGCAACACACACACACACACACTGCACAGGCACTATTGTACCTCACGGACAAGAGGTTTCTTTGTTGAGGCTTAAGAGCAGCCGATGTCAAGGCGAGGATATGATGGCGGCCCCAGCCTCTGTGCCCTTTTGCCACGCAGCGAGAGTATCTCCATCGTGGTACATGTTCATATGGATACAGTTAATAGAATAAAGAAGATTTTGAAAGAAAGAACAGATGATATGAACGGTTGTTAAGAGTCTTGGGCTTGCATCTTCCTCGTTATTGACATTTGTAGATGTAGGCTCTCATTGCTAAAGCATTTCTGCAGTGTACTTTCCAGGGATCGCTTCTTAATCGATCTTAGTCTGTATGTCTAGCACTTGTCTTTTTGCTTGGATTCTTTCATGATGGAATTAATACTGTTCTTTACGTGGCATTTCTTCTTTTAGTTAGCTGTCAAATCACTTGATCAATAGACACTGCGTCTCTGTAACCTTTCCCCCCTTTCTTCTTTTTCTTCTAGATCATGCCCCCTAGATAGCAGCCTCATCCTCCTCTCCACTCCCCCTCCCTGCCCCTGGCCCCTTCCTCTACCTTCCTGGTCCAGCACCATCACTGCCACCTGTGTCACCACAGCCACCATGCCCCCCAGGAAGAGGACGCGGCCAGGCCTGGGCTTCCTGTGCTGCTTCGGTAGCAGCGAGCCCCCAGAGATCAACCTCAAAGACAGCGTCCCCCTGCAGCTGCTGGAGTTCAGCGCCCCCATGCCGCCCGCTGAGGAGCTGCATGCACGTTTCTCCGAACTGGTGGTGAGTAAAGATGGAGCAAGCTTAAAAGCTGAGCGAGCTAGTTGAATGATTTCTTAGAAATAGGACTGGGTAAGATGATACCACTACCAATACCAGTACCCTTAATACAAATCCTAGTGTCGAAGACGCCATTGGCCTTGCAAACATGGTGCAGCTTTCAATCCTCAAGTTTTCTCCATGCTTGATGAAATGTTTTATCATTTTTGTTGTATTGTGGCAGGCAGAACTGCCAGCTCCATCAAATATAACAAGCTTGACTTCATTACTACAGACTGTATGTAGCTGCTAGCTGTAGCTGTGGTTTTGGTCCAATCACACGTCATGCTAAATCGACACTATGAGCTAGAAGACTACAAGCAAAACCATTTTTTTCTTTAACTTTCTACAAAAAGGATTGAACACAAGTATCGTTTGACTGGAGAAGTTTCTATACTATTTGGTACTCTGTTCATTTGGTCTATCGAGTACCAATAACCCGCCCGATTCCCAAGTGAATTTAACCAGGGTAGGTCTTAACACAGACCAATTTAGAAGGAGAACTCAGAATATGATCTGCATATCTAACTGTTGCCATCCATGATTTAGTTTAATGAGCCTGTTCCTCTTTGCAATTACATGGACCAATTTCCACGATTAGTCACCATACAGAAATGCTTCCCATAAAGTAAATTATATGAAGTTGGCTCAAAACAATATTTTAGTACAATGTATAAACCCTAGAATATCCTTATTTCCCCCTTCCTTTGTGTTCTGTTTGTTATCCCGACCAAATAGCATTAGTGACAGGAACTGAAAGGCCTTGAGTTTAGTGGAAGGCGTCTGGGTGGTTGGATGAGGCCACGTCCCAACCAAACCACCTCATCCCACAAATTCAGAAGCTCATCCTTTTCCACTACACACAGCCCACCCTTGCGCAACAGTTCCTATCTCATGCGCAGATCACACTTGTTGGCGGAGATTGTTGGGCTGTACTGGTGCCAGACTGGCATGGATGTTTTGGCATGTGCCCATGGTGTGGAGAGGGATCAGGGCACAGCTGTCAGAATGTGGAAGTCTGCTGTGGATTTCAGCTGCCATGCAAAGCTCTGGTTTTGCTGGAAGAACGCTGTTTCGGCCCTGTATTTGTTCAGTCCTTGTCTCTTGGTCTGTTTCAGGTTCTGTCTGTCTCCATCTCAGCGCTTTTCTGAGTCTCCTTCAAACTCAGATTTCCTTCTTCCTTTCTCTCCGTCTCCTTCTCTCAGCAATTTGCTCAGAAGCATGGCTACAGGATTGTTTCTGGCGCTGTCAAATCTTAGTCCTGGGGAATGCTAAACTTCACCGCCTGCAGGATATATCACTCTTCCAACTGTCAAAATCAATTCAGGAGATTAAGTGAAATTCCATTTGTGATAGGAAATTATTCAATGTTATCAAGGCATCTGTTTTCCCAACGGTGATTCCACATTTTCCAGCTAATTGACCTGATATGACCCTAAATTTGCTGTCTAGGCTTCTTTTTATGACCACTGGTAATGCACAAGCCACCAAACCTCAGTAGCTGCAGTATATTTATCAGCTTGATTTAGGGGAAATTAAAACTCAGCATCCCTAGATTAGAATGACCGAATGCCCTTTCAGCTGTGTAATAAGTAAAGCTTTGTTCCAAAGGACCAACAGACAGTTGTTTATTGTGCTTGATGCCCTTCGTGGCCTGAAAGAAAGCATACATGATTCAGGTTTTTATATGGAGAAAAGTTTTGGAAAAGTGAACAGACATGTAATGCTGGGATAAAATAAAAAACATGCCTGTCATATGGGAGCACTTACCCAAATCACGGCAGTCCTCACGATTTATAAAACTGAATGACCCACAGCTTATTTTGGGGTAAATATGTGAGCATGCGATGAAGCTGACACAGATGTATCAGCTGAAGAAGAAGCAGAGCAGACAGATCTACGATTTTTTAAAACCTCCCTGACTTACAGCCTTTTCGACCCAGGAGAGAAAGAAAGATTTCACTTTTTCTCACTGGATCGGGGCCCTTCCACATGTTGCAAATAGATTATTCTTAAGACGGCTGTTGGATGGCTACATCTGATGGTGTCATTTACAACCTTAGATGTTTTGTCTTTGGGGTAATGTTAGTGTCTGGTTCTTCTGGTCTTAACAGCAGAATTCCAGCATTGAATGTAGCACTCAATGATTTAAAGTTCAGTTTCCCTAAAGACCTTTTTTCTTCATTTAATAATAATAATAATTAAAAAAAAGATGAACAATACATTAAAAAACATCTGACATAAGGAATGACTAAATCCTTAAACTTGGACTTTAAAACCTCATGCTCGAATGTTCGAAAAGGAAAAATGATGTTCCAACTAGATGATCACTCAACCTGTGACAGTTTGATTCATGTCTGCTTTGATTGGATGACCAATGCACAAACTGCTTCCACCTAACGCTGGTCATCTGGCCAAGCCATTCCTCCCCCACATCTGTTTTACTGATCCTGCAGCTGACATGCTGAAACATTTGACCAGTCGTCCAAAAATCTGTACAACCAGACCTCAAGCAGTCACTTAGTCTGGACACAATGCTTGTAACGTTGACATAGAGAGTCGATGTAGGGAGGCGAGGAGCTGTGCTCCAGAGAAGGAAATAAAGAAAAATAGAGAATAACATAACATAGTGTGTTTCCATGGCAACAGGAGACGGGGATTATTGTTATAAAAGCCTTCCCTGAAGAGGAGAATGAGACTCAATGGAGCCTCTAGAGCGGGAGCGACAGATCTGGGCCAAACGGAGGAGTAAACCACCTCCACGTGTCTTCACGTCCATAACGGGGTCTTCCACTGTGTCTAGAGACTGCACAGTGCACACTCAGCTTACACTGTTAGTGGAAGAAAAGGCTTTAGATGACTGAAAAATTGTTGGCCAGAAAATCCTTAGCTGTAACTTGTGCCAGGAGTTGTTGCTTGGAATATTAAATGGAATACGTGGTATGATGTCTGTCCCTTGTGCTCTTCTGGAAGATCACCTGGCTTGGCTAATAGAGGTGGAATAGAATAAACAGACATATTACTATGGTGATGAACTGGGTGCCATTGCATATATTTTGGCCTTCCAAAGAGTCACCAGCAAGTTTTGGTATCTCAAAACCGCAGTTTCCACATCTGCTGTCAACTCTCTGCTGTTATACCTAAACAATGTATAAACTTCTAACTACTGTGCTACTTTATGAAAAATGCAAGAATATATTATAAGTAATTTAGCAAAAGAGATGACTCATGTCCTCTGGGCTTAGTTTAAAAAACTAATACTTGCATGTGTAGGATCCATCCTTGGTTCCCTTTTTTAAACACTTGCTCTCCTCTGCCAAATGTGCAACAACTTATCCTAGACAAAGAATAAACCTGACTCGAAGTCTGCTAAAAAACCCATATGAAAGCCTTCTGTGCCAATAATGTCCTTAACAAACCCATGCAAATGAACCTGGAAGCAATCGCCACTGATTTGGACACAATGAACAAAGACCACATCAGAGGAGCTAATGGATCGTGTCAATTAAACTACATATTTGCAGCTGGCTGCAGAATTTTTCCCTGATAGCAAATGTGCCCTTCTGGGTTCTGTTTTTTGGCTCTCTGTGCATTTTAAACAGTTTTTTTTTCCACCATTGTTTCAAAGCTTGCACGCATAGTTGATATATAGGCCATGTGTGAAGTTGGGCAGACCTTCAAGAACAATGACAGCTTTATTTTTGTTTATCAAAGCAATTTCCCGCTTATAGCATTGTATCATCAAATGTGAAATTGCTCTCATATTTAGGTAATTAAGAATGGGCCCTGCTCAGTCATGTACTTAGTTACATTTCACACTGGGGACCATTTGGTAAACCAAAAAACTTTTTTTTTTTTTTTTCCAAAAAGAAACCAAAGTGTGAGGTTGTTTGGGGACAACTAGGCTCCCATTTACAAGTTTCAGCTGATAGCAATGAACGCATTGAACGCAACTGTGGAAAGGTCGGCATATGGTCACAATGTGTTGACACATTTGTAAAGGCCTGTACCCAACTTCACAGTGCCACTGAACCACTGCAGACTAAAATGTTTTAAAAAGGGAAAAGTAAACAGAAAAAGACAAAATGCAACCGACTTGGAGGTGCTCAAAGTAGAGAATCTGCTGTGGATCAGAAACCAATCCATTGGCTCGCTTTAAATTGTACGTGTGAAGAGAGAAAGATGCCAAGAGTGACTCAGCATCCATATGGCATTATTTCTTTTGCAATCAGGTTGCAAATGAATGCTCTCCCCTACTTATAAGTGAGACTGCTTCTCTAATTATGTATTTAAAAGGGAGACCTTGTCTTTCACCCATCTGCAATGAGTTGTGTGCTGAGATGAGAGAGGATATAATGTACAGTGTATGTAGCCAAATTGGCTCAACAGAATCAGGTCTACTAGGCCAACATCTGGCAAGTATAGTACTGGCAGACAACAGATTAGTGTGTGTTCTCTCTGCCATCTATTCTATCTGCTTTGTCTGTCTGTCTCTTTCCCCTACGCCTCATTCTTTCTTTCTCTGTCTCGTAATTTGGGACAGTTTTAATCCAACCACCCTAGGCAGTGGTTCAGCTGTCCAGTGTTAAGCACTGCGTCTGTGTGCCACAACCTTTTAATAGCACCCACTTCATATGACTCCCAATATGTGTTTTTAGCAGCACGTAAATTCTGTCAAAGGTAAAATTAGCCTTCCTCATATGAAACCTCAGCTTGTGTTTTCCAGGAAAACATGGACTCTTTAAAACATAAATCCTCTCCTAATGTTCCCTCCTGTGTGACTTTTGAGCCGGACGCAAATAAATAAAAAAAAGCGTTGCATAACAGGAGGGAATGGAAATGTTCTCCACCCTCTGAGCCATTGGGAGTGAGTTTCCTCCACTGTGTACGCCCCGGGATGCACCATCTTTCCTTTCTGTTCTGTTCCCTCCCTCCTTTCCTTACATTTTGTCAAACCGGCTTCCCATTTCTAATGTTCTCTTCCTACCTCTGTTGTAAAGCCAGCTCTTACTGTCCTCTTACAGACCTTATCATGGAAGTGGTCAGGCCTTGTTTGGACAAGGGGAGAGGCAGTAATCTAGCAACGGCTACTGACTGACTCATCAAAGAGAGGATACCATGACTCTTCCGAATGTTGCAAAGTGGTGTGAGCCCAGTGATATTCAAAAGCGGTTAAATCCATTCTCACCATATCCTAAGAGCGTGGACCTTTTCTTGGTTGTGGTAAATGATTCAGTCTTTGCCTCGTGTGAAGAACACCAGGACTAGTTGTGAGGCTAGGCTTCGTGTAACACACACACACACACCTACACACACAAACTCACTGAATCTCGTTTGGGTCAATAATGGCAGCTACAGCTTCCTCTGGGTCCTCTGGGGGCTTCATATGACTTCCTGCCATCTTGCCTGTCTTTCCTCTGCCTTCCTGTCTCACCCAGAGACTGCTGCAGGATATATATACTGTGTGTGTGTGTGTGTGTGTGTGTGTGTGTGTGTGTGTGTGTGTGTGTGTGTGTGTGTGTCTGTCAGCACTACACCAGACAGTCGGCCAGTATTGTAACACTTCACATGAGGAAAAGACATTCATATCCGCGGTTTAAAAATGCCACTTCATGTATGTGAAGGAATGTCATTCTTTGACCACACACATTTCCCGTTTAGGTGGAGGCTCATACATTCTCAATCAGTTGTCACGGAGACACACCCAGTCACTCACACCCACCAACTCACTCACTCACTTGTTTCTCTCAATTCTCTGCGTTAGTTTGCCTTCCTTCCATCGTTATCACACAGTAACGTGCACTCGTGCACACAGACATAAGCTCTGCTTTGTGTCCTGTGGTTTATCTCTATCTACGCACTTAACCTGGAGTGAACATATCACATAAACGACAGTAACGGCTATATATATTTTCCCACACTCCTCTGACTTCACTCCCATGTTTCATTGCAGCTCATCCCTCTCCTTTCCTTTCCACTCTTTCCATATGGTGCAGATAAATATTTCAAATCTCCCACAGACATGTTGTATCATCTGACTCCTGTTAATGTCATACAAATTAATTTATATGAGCCATGATTGGTGGCGCATGTGCTCAGACATCTTCATCATCTTGATCCTTGGGGGTCGTTACACTACATCATGCATTTATTATCTAGGTTCACTTTCAGCTCAAAGATCTATACGTGATTCCTTCTCTGAAATGTTTTTTACAGGAATGGGAAGTGCACTTACTCTGTTTGATATTTACTTCATTGTATCTGGTTTGTTTAGGGGTGAATCAGCTGCCTCTAGACTTTGAGCTTGGCTAATGTTATTACTTACTTACTCCAGGGACAATTCGCTGCGCTTTATGTGGCTTTCCAATCAGTGTTGATGGTAAATCAATTGAAGCAATACATTTCTCGGTGTATGCTATATTGACCAAGAAATAGCTGTACAATCTGTTCTTCTGTCACCAGCGCTGTCATTTGTGATTTGTGACAGCGATGTAGTTGGTGTCAAGGAAGAACGACAGACTATTTCAGCTTGGAGCTTAAAGGTTATGATAAAGCTACACGTGAAAAAGAAGTGGTAACGTTGTGTAACTTTGATTAGCAAGCAGCTAACATAGCTTAATAATCATAAATAATCACCCAACCTGGCAACTGCTTTCTGCACAAGCAGACAGGCCAGATACAGTAACTTGACATTTTGGGTTTGGGGTATACAACCTAAAAAACGTGATTTTAAATGGTTACCATTCCTATCTGCTATCCACAAATGCACATTCCTACTCATGAGCAGGGAGAACTTGCTTAAATTCACTACATTTACCATCAACATTGACTGGATATCCACATAAAATGTGGCACATTTACCATTTAACCACACAGACAGAGATACATTTTCTCATTTCATTCTTGCAAAGGAAGTAAGTGTTCTACCTAAACTATATCTTTGAGTAAAATTGATGGTGGATCCACCTTCATGATGTAGTGTAAATGTATAACTAGTTGAGCTTCACATACAGAATTATATTTGATGCTAGACTTACCATTTAACCACTAGTTGATGACACAAAGTCGAATTCTTTCACAATGTGTCAATCAAGCAGATTTGTTTTAGTATTCAAGATGTTTTCATTTGTTCTTTCTTTCTCTACCAAATCTTCTGTACTACTGTAATCTTCTCAGCACATTTGAGAAGCCCACCAAGTCTTTAGAAACAGGAAATTGAATGACAGGGCAGGTCAGTCAGTCTACTGTACAGCCAACATGACATGCCATGTTAGAAACGCAACACCCTTTTTTAATTTGTAACATTATTCAATTGTCCAGTTCTGGAAGAAATATGAAAGAAACCGTTCTGAGACCTTAGGTGTGTATTTTTTCTCCTCTTGAGCAGCAGGTGTAACAATATTAGCTTTGGTTTATGTGAATCCCCCACTGGAGTGTGCTGGCGAAGGAGGACGGGGGCACATCAAGAGAAGGTTTTACACAGCAAAGTGGAAAGTGGTTCGGTTTTGTTTTGGAAGATTTGAGAGAGCAGCTGGGTGTTTTATGGGTGTTGCTAGGGTCATGATGAGAGGCAGCGCGATGCGGATGTGGTATTGGAGCAAGTTTTGATGCCATGGGGGCGTGGAGGTGGAAGAAAATGTTGGGATATTGCTTAAGTGGAAAATGAAGAATCCTCTGGCTGGCATGGAATAAACATTCCTCCACCCACCCGAAGTCCTCATGTTCAACTTAATGTCTTTTCTCTAATCTGCTACTCCTTTCCTGTTCTTGCTACCATACAGTACATCACTTTGACTTTGACTATTCTATCCATACATTTTAAATTTAATGTAAAAGTAATCTATTTCTAAATGGAATTCTTAAAATTTAGGGATAGCCCTCCTAAACCATTGAACCTGTCTCAGACACCTAAATCCTCCTGTTCATTGCTGACATACATCTTGCTCTCATGTAACTCCCCACCATATAAGACCCTGAATTGGGAGGCCTGGCAAGTAGCAAGGGGGGAGATGGAGAGAGGAAGATGGAGCAAAGAGATCAGCTGGGAGGCTCAGCTCCAATTTGGTTCAAATCCAGGGGTCTCACTGATTTCTCCACCAGTTCCCAGTATCAGCCCCTCCAAACAGCAGCAGCTTGGACAGCAGGGCTTTGACCAGGCGACCAGGCGACCGGCCAGAGATGAGTTCGGCCTCAGATTTTTTAAGCCTGGGGATGTAGAGAGATGTTTGCGGTCCAACCCAAAGCTGAAAACTGTAAAGATTAAAGGACAGAGAGTCAGAGGTTAGCTGTTTAAGCCACCGCAAGATGGCTAGTTTTCTGCATGTCATTCAAGTGCATTCGGGCTCACGAATCACAGCAGCATGCATTTATTGCAACTGGTAATAGGCCCTGGATGATCAGCTCTGTGTGTGAGTCACAATTAATCACTGAATTCATGCTGCTGAGATGAAAAACCACTTTGACCAGAGATTCTAAAGCTTCTTTGTGGTTTCTATCTGTATTAGACCCCCTTGAAGTTCACACTCTTCAGATTTTTTCTTTTTTTTGCCAAAGCCACAATAATGCTGCTGCTGGTTATCCCATGAAAGGACCGGGTGAGAGATGATGTCATTCTTCATAGTGTCGGATACTTGGAATGTGGGCCACCTCAGCCCACCCCGTCCAGCTGAATGGATGAAAACAAACCCTGTGAATCTACTGCCTGGCTTTGAGGGGCCCCACCCCTGGCACCGGTAGCCATCTTCACTCTGGGGGGCCCCCGGAGGCCCCGGCACTTCTGGGTGACATCATGGTAGCAGAACCATTATGATGAGATTACTTTGAGCTTGAGCATTAAGCCCCATGCGCTACAGCATCTCATCCTCTGCTCTATTATTTTTCCTTTTTTTTTTTGTACTTAGCCATTTCCAGAACAACATAGACTCTTTCTCTTTCTGTCTCCTGACTCTCTCCTCCCTTTCTCTCTCCACACAACCCTAATTTATCCACTTCTCTTTTCCAAGACTTTACTTTTCCTCCCTGGCACACAGAGACTCATTTCCTGGTCTCATATGCATTTCAAAAGGTGCAGGAGGCTCCTTGTACCAAGCTGAAGAATTGAGCAGAGCAGCAGGGTGAATATTAAAACACTCCTCTGTAGTCTACGGAGACCAGCTCTCCGTCAGGCAGTGGGAAAGGTTGGACAATCAAATGTCAGTGTTTGAACTCGACCTACCCAGTGACCTGCTGCCACTGCTAAAATGTTTTGCTCTATCCTCATAACAGTATAGCGACAGCAAAACAGCAGGGAGTGTGTCCTGAGGGACTGGCCATTACTTATTAAATGCTGCTTAATCATGTTTGTTTGTCATGTATTGTTTTTCTGATTTAAAAATGAACACAACGTGCAGATAAAACAGCCTCTTTTCTTGTCGCAGGATGAATTGGACCTGACGGATAAGAACAGGGAGGCCATGTTCGCTTTGCCCGACGAGAAGAAATGGCAGATCTACTGCAGCAAAAAGAAGGTGAGTTGTTCTCTGCCATACTTTACTTTACTGTACATCAGCTTCAATCTCTGGCTGGCTCTTATTTTGACTCCCTGCCTGAAGCCACAGTTTAGAGCTAAACTGTCAGCAATGACTGTTAGTGAAGGGTAGCTTTTTACTGGAATTTTGAATCCACCTTGCCAGCTTCTCATTTCTGCATTGACATAAACATATGCAAATGTTAGGCCAGCTACATATTGCATGTAATTTATTTTGGAGGCAGGAGTACATGCAGTGTTATAAGTGCGCACAAAGTACACAAATGCATGCAGAGCGCCTGTTTGAAGACCTTCAATCTCCAAAATCTCCCTCCCCACGTTGGAGCAAGTAATTTCCTTGTGCTGCTTAAGAATTGTCAACATACCATGGAAGCACTAGAACATTCTGGTTAGCCCTCTCTTTCACCCCTTTCTCTTCGCCAAAACATCTCTCATTCTCTTCATACTCTCCGGCATGTCTCAAATATCCACCAGGAAATGACATTGTGCTTGGAGAAAAAAGGACAAAAAAGGACTCTCTCACTCAATAGCAAATTGAATAAATAGTCATAAATTCTCCCCTGTGTCTCTTTGCTGATTTGTTTTTTGGCTGAAGATTTTTGCGCTGGAAGCAGGGTGAGCATCGAACCTCCTCCTTTTCTCTTTCCGAGGCATGCAGGCTCAACTTAACTGATATGATAGGCCCTGACAACCTTTTTAAAAAGGAGTAAACACACACCGCCATGTGTGTGAGTGTGTGCGCACACGCACCTGCGTGTGTAAAAGTTTGTACTTGCATTTGTGCCAGTATTGGGTTACTAGGAAAAAGATGAGCAGTGGAATTGTGGTGTATTTAGAGGGATGTCAAGGCGAGGATGGAAGCTGGAGCACCACAACAGTTTACAATGAAATGCAATACTATTAAAAATAATACAAGAGGAGGATATAACCTTTCTTCTAATACATTATGATAACTCGCAGTATGCTATGCCCTTTGAATACATCGCATAGTATTAAAGGGGATTGGATTGTTGGCAGAATGCACATTTGCACATGTGAACCCACATAAAAGTTGCAAGTTCAGTAAAATGTCAATATCAGTTATTGAATATCTCACTGAAGCAACCACAGACGTTTATGAGAACCCTTTGTACTGCAGCAGAAGGTAGTGGAAACAAAGTTTTGGCAACACCCCGGGCCTGTTGGAACCAAAACGGTTTGTAGTGTGCGCCTAGGCCGGGTTCAGAGGTAGGATATATTAGTTTGTCGTTCCTCCCCCAATCGCTCCCAGTCAGAAATTATTTCCTCTGTGAGGCTAAGGTGAAAAAAAACCCAGCCGCGTGTCGAAGCCAGGAAACGGAGAGCAAAACCGGGGTAACAGTGCACAGCGGAAAGCTGGAGGAAAAACCAAACAAACCCCTCATTCATGGATAGAGGCGGCGTAATGGAGAGTGAGGAAAAAAACAACTGGCGTGCAATATCGTATAATAACCTGCATGTCTGTGTGTGAATATGCAGGCAGGAAGGCATGAATACTGTCCCCGCTTGCAGAAACCCACACTGACATGAACAACCATATATATGCAGGAAAATGCACGCTTGCAGGTTATTCAGACATAACCCACACACACATACGCCACACAGTAGTGCCCTGTGTTCCTGAGAATTACAGCATGACTGTGATTTGAATGGAGCGCAGAGGACAGCAGAATTTCCCTCAGCGGCAAACACTGGTTCCCTTGTTTCCACCAGCCAAGCGACGGCTCCAGTTGTTGTGGTTAGATAACACTTTGAGGGAGCCAATGAGGGTACAACAAAGGGACAAACTAACTTTGTTCACCTGCAAAACAAACTGGCCAACACATTTACCCCAAACCACTCAAGCTTTGCTGGTTCCATCGCTTCGCTCTCCAGTGGAAAAACCACATATTCCAAATTTAATGAGTTTTATGTTAAACTTAAGAGCTAAATGTGTCTTTGTGGGTTGAGAAAGTTTACTCAGTTCTTAGACTAATAAAACCACTAAAACACTTAAATTCACAAGCTTTCATAGGGTTCACTAGAACTGTAAAGATGTGTTCAGTTTGTCTTTCCTTAAATTACTTCCCTGCATCTCCAAATAAGCTTAGAAACCATCACCATAATTAAACTTTTAGCCATTCAGCATCAGAATATAAGTTGACAGATGCAGAAACCAGTATCCTTTTAAAGATTTTATGGTTAACGAGTTCGGCTACATACGTAGACAGAAGTGTTGGGTTTTTGGCCGGATAAGTCCAACATCCACTCTCATTTTATCACTGGTTTGGTCTTCCTCAAGTCTTATCTCCTTCTTTTGCTGCTAGTTGTAGAATTTCTTCTCAGTTTAGAAGACTTAATTTTCTTTAGTCTGGCTACAGTTCATTGCTGTGTGGTTTCATCGGAGCCCGTTTGCTGATAGAGAAGCATTAAATGTTCCTGCTGAGCCAACAATCAGCAAAAAGAGGCTGAAAGAGCTCCATAGAGCTGCTGACTGCTGAGTTCGATGACAAATATCTGTGTTTAATTGTCACAACAAGAGTTACTTTTCACATTACACAGAATAATTTGATTTATTGTTAATGTGAAAATATTCATGATGCAACAGATGAGTTAAATGCTCATGAATGAATGACATGAACAAAAACTACCGCTCTACTTAAGCTGCATCATTTACACCCCCAACATCAAAAATCCAATTTAGTATTTTTGTTTTCAAAAAGCAGTTTTAGTTTGTTTTTCCAGACACTGGCCCTCTTACAATGTTTACTCAATACCAGTGAGCAGTGATGTAAGAGAATTAGTGTAAATATGCTCCCTGTGTACCATGACTAACTCGAATATCTTGTAGAGGCCTTCGGGCTTTAAGCCAATCATATCTGCAACTCTGATCTCAGCCACCCAGTAAGCCACTGCCAGGGGTGTTGGGTGTCTATCTGGTGGTGGGGGGGTTAGTGGACTTTAGGAGCATGAGAACGAAGGGATAACTGTACATATATACTGCACAAGTGAAACAGAGATGGCATGAGTAAGTCTGTATTATGTATTGTATTCCTGCCTGTGAGTAAGGGTTCTTGCGTGTCTGTGTGTTTGTGTGAGTGCTTACACTTGTTTTTGCAAGCATGACTCGTGTCCAGCAGCCCCCAGGTAGAGAACACGATGTAACATCTAATAGCTCCCGATAATCGTTCAGTGCTGGGAGCCAAACAGAGTCTCCTGACTCCCATTAGTATCGCTGCACTGACATGATACTAACACACACATACACACCTACACACACACACACACATTATGTTTTTCGGCCCATGATCACACAACATGGCCTTTAATCAGTGTCAAAACACTGACAAAACTTGCACTGCTTCATTATCTACTGTCCTAAATTTCCCTGAAGAGAGAATTTTCCTGTATAATATCAGTTTTGTTGTCCAAAATCACCCAACCATCCCCATCCAATGCTGCAAGTGGAATTCTATTAGCATGCCTAACGTGCACTGCCTGATAATACCACATGCACCCACACATTAGCCTCTCCTACTGTGACCGCAGCTTCAATATGAAATGATAAGCCATGTGTGTTTTATCCCCATCGCTTGAACTAATGTGACCCAGAGCAAAGATTCCTGCTTGAGCATGTGCTAAAACGTGTGTAATGTTAGCTACCTGTAACAGACTGCAAGAGTTACATAATCATCCAGAATTCAATATCCTGTCCATTTCCTGTCTCTCTAGGTGAGACTTTATATCCCGGCTTCCATAGATAAATATTCCCCGCAGAGAGATTGGCTCTCTGGAATGTCAGACAATCCCCCTCGTTGCACAGAAGGGAACATATTGTGGTGACAGCTGGAGGAGAGAGAACGGAAAAAAATATTGACTTATATGACAGATAATGCATTCCAGTGTCTTGCTGCAACAAAGTGCTAATTGAAATGACTGGATAATGCATGTGCTACTTTCTGTAGTGCGCTGGGCAGGGATAACAGTGTGAAGAATTTAGTGCACTTTTTTTTGTTTCTTGCTAAATACATTATCTTCTAACTGCACTTTTTCTTCTTTTTATTATTATTTTTTTTTTGCAGCTCCCTCCTTTTGTTTGTTTCATTCAGTACTGTGCTGTCATCGTTTTTGGAGGGCTCCTGAGAGCCCCCACATTACAGCCATGGTCCCCCCGGGCCTCTCTGAGCACATGGGAACAGAGCGTGAGGCGCCCGACGAACACTACAATTGCTATATAATCTGGAGCCCTCGTGTAAAACATGTTAGCATGTCACTTGGACTAGTCAGAACCTAGACGCTAGCTGTAACAGTTGGAAAACCGACTGGGCCAAGTTGGCTGATACTGTTGTCTGATCTTTGTTGTGTATTCTAATATGGGTGTGCATGTGTACAACACGACCAAGACCAAGCACGTGTTGAAGTTAGCAGAGACCTTGAATCAGGGCAGCAGCTTGCAGCATTTCCTTTCTAGCCCTCCTATTATGTCCATCCTCTCGTGCTCTTGCTCATCATTTAAAAGTGAGCGTACATTCTGGACAAGCAAACAGTAGCAACCTCCCATGACACCTCACAGTGCTTTGAGTTTAACTTTCCACTCCCCCGTTGTTCCTGAAACCTGGACTTGAAATGTATAGGTGTATAGGTTTCATACAGTCTGTGAGCTCAATTATCAACGTCAATGAAACCTTTTAGGAGTTGTGAAAACTCTAAGATGGCTTGTCACATGACAGCAGGGGGGCTAAAATATGTAATTTCATCTAGTTCTTCAACAGGTGCCTCTGCAAATGCATTAGTCTGCCAAACACAGGGAAATAGTCTTGAATTCTGGCTTTAGTCAGGTATTTAGGTCTTCAGAGAAACAATATATCCCTCAGCAGATTGTTGTAACAAGAGGAACACCTTACAGAAATATACCTGATACACTGCTGGGGATTCCTGTTCTCCTTTGCTCCAACTTGGATCGTAAATCACATTTAATGTCACCAGACGTGAGGAATGCACAGCGTAGTGTAACTGTGTAATTGCTGTAATAAAATGAAGAAGTTGACCCTAAACTGTCGCAGCGGAGCACGCGACTGGAACGTTTTCACCCAGATGAGGACTGTGAACAGAAAAGCACTCAGTGTGTGTATGTGTATATATGTATAATATGTGTGTAGTGCAAACATGTCCAGATTCAGGCAAACCTCTCTCCATTCATATCGAAATCCTGCTATTTGCACTTTATATTTGTAACCAGTTTTAATCTTTGGAGTCTGGCATTTTATCATGAGTCAATCAACTGTGATTAACTCCCAAAATGGTTTGATCAGGAAAGCAACACACATGAAAGCAAACACCCCACTTCAGATTTTAGAAATTTCATTAAAAGGGCCAAATATTCAGGAAGTGTATGGTCTGGTTTGATTAGGACCCCCAAAACAAGCCTTGTTCCAAACAAGCCGAAAATTACAGTACTTTACTCCGGCTCGTGAAACTGCCAGAGTAAATGTTGCATTGGACTCGACATGTTTTTGAGGGCGTGGTGGCGGTTGTAATTCAGCTGAAGGGCCAGAGAGAGGCAGTTAAGTTGTTAATCTCAGCGTCAGAATCTGTCTGGCATCGCGTTCCAAACTTTTCAGCAATATAGTGGGAACGACCGCCAACTCGTAAGCACAAACTGAGTAGTACAGTGAGTTCTATTGTTTTTGTCTTAGTTTAGCTTTTTAGCTTGGGTTCAAATGCTGGCACAGAGTGCTGTAGATCAGAAACAGTGGTCATTACGAGGACTGAAATCCACACTGACCAACCTTATATTCTAAAACCCAAAAAGCTGATTGAAATCAGTGGATCAGCTCATCTTTGAGTCCAGGCTTGAAGTTCATTGGGTTACTGGAGATAATAAGAGGATTTTATGTCGGGGACAGTCAACTCAGGCTGGTCCCAGAAGACCGTTTGTCTGGTTTAATCAACAGAAAAGGTTATTTGCTTTTAGCTGTGTAGGGCCACTGAGCGAACATTTTAGATATGAAGGGATTGGCATAAAATATTGATTTTTCTATATCAAGAAGTAACTCAAAGAGAGCTGGTGATCTGTACTGTAAAATACTGTAATTTTCGGCTTGTTTGGGACAAGGCTTAAAGTAAACTGTTACCTTATGTTGACAATCTCCATAAATAATCTGTTGGTGGAGAGTAACTTTTATACCACACTTATTATTCTCAGCAGATGCACTGCCATGGAATGTTTTATTATTTTTCTTATTGTGGTCTTACATGTAATGATATTAGCTGACGAGATATCCTCTCAAATTTTGAATCAGAATTAACATTTTTGACATGTTGTGATTTAGAAGTAACTTTCTCCAACTCTTATCTCGCGACGCAGAACTATCCAATTTTGCATTACTGTAGCTTACTGTAAGTTTCCAACTTTCGCTGACGTGCACACAGTAACAAGAACAACAACAGCGCTCCACCACTGCTCTAAGCCCGGGCTAAACAAGACCAGATGTGAATGAGGAACATGGTCTTTATTTTCCCCTGTGCCTTGAGTTGCTCGTGGCATCACGCTTCCTCGGATTGGCCCGGACAAATTGATCTCAGACAGAGCTATTTGAAAACTATTGTGGAGTGCATTTCGTTCCTCAAGGCAGTTTTTTCTTTCTCTCTATCTCTCTCTTTCTCGCTCTCTCTCTGTCTTCACGTGATAAAAGCTAAGGCAAGTGAATACTCTGACATGTTGTGACCCAGTTATTGTGGGCTGGACTGCCTGATCCATTAAGTCTTCATGTGGATGTTGAAACATGCAACTAAGGTAGAAAGTGGAGGGATGATACTAGTAGACTGAAATAGAATGGAAATAATGTATTACACAGTGTGAAACAAACAAAGCCCTACTAGTACAGTAGTCATGCTTTGTTTGTTTTTGGAAGAGCAGATAACATACTGATTTCACGAAGTGTCGTCAAGCTGTTGACATGAGCAGAAATGTTTGCAAAATGAAAAAAAATGTTTTATAGAGCATGGATATTTTCTGTAAATTTTGCAGCAGTCTCTTTCAATAGATTTGGATATTTGGCCTGATGGTTCCTCTAGTGGAAACATTAAAGCGTCGCCATAAACATGAGAAGTTATGTTTTGAGTAGCATAAATATTCCTGGAAAGTTTCATGGAAACTTTGGTATGAACTTACCATTCTGTTACTGTTTTTAAAGTCTCCATCGCTACATAAAACAACAACAACAACCGTCTGAGCTAGCATCCTATATACTGAAAATGACAAGTTACACTAACCCTACCCTGGTCCCTAACGGTACAAACTTAGACAAATTTCCCCCACAACATTATTTTGAAAGAGTACCGCTGCTGCATCTTGGGCATAGCGCCGCCCTAAGATGAATGTGATGTTAGTGTGAACATGGTTTAAAGAAATACAAACAAGCCAGAGCTTTTTTTATTTATTTTTTATTTTTATTTTTTTACTATACCAGAGTGATAATGGGTTGAGACAGATCTTTTCCCAGACTGAAATGTGATATTGCGCTTCAATTATCAGAATTAAATTGTAACATTTTTTAAGTGCTTTGAAAGTGATTCTGTCTTTGTGCCCATTCACAGGAGCAGGAGGACCCCAACAAGCTGGCAACCAGCTGGCCCGACTACTACATTGACCGCATCAACTCCATGGCTGCTGTAAGTCAAACACATTTCATTGTCGAAACCTTCAGATGAATGAACATTCCCTGCCAACTTGAATTTTACTATTAAAATGTAATTAACTTATTTCGAGTATCTGACCACCACCACAGCTGAGAGGTCACTGTTCACTCGGTCAATCTTTCTCAGACCCTCTTGGCTCACTTTTTATCGCCTCCCTGCTGACTGCTTGTTATATTCGCATGACCACATTCTTTCGCTGTGACCCCAGCATTCACACATGCTGTGATGACAAACAGGCCATTTAGACACTCAGCAGTTCAGTCAGTGGGAACGACTGTCAAAGACACAAAGTGAAGCCAGGATGACAATATTCATTAAATCTAGCCAGTATTGCTGCCAATAAAAGCAGCATGATAACATCACAAAACTGTCTCCTGTCATGATCTCAGCTTCATCTCAGAGATTACTACTGTGACGTGAGTTGTATTATTTGATTGTAGATCCGGTCACTGACCAGTCTCTGTCAGCGACCTCTGACTCTAGTCCTTATGTGGACGACAAGTTGGCTCCTGAATGTTTGGAGATCATAAAACTTGACAATTTAAAGCGGGCTCTTTAAGGACGACATGTAAGCATGAAATTTAGAGACTAGCAAGTCATCGGTGAAGAGGGAGCCTCTTTTTCAACATTCCACTATTTTTTTTTTCTTTATCTAGCCAAGAAGACCAACACTTTGTACATTTACAAGTCTTTCCAGGCTATGGATCAGATAAACTGCTCGACCATAACTTACGCTGATCACCACAAACATAGAGCCAAAACATAATGGTATTTAATATGTTTATTGCCATGTTGTTTGTTTTTCTGGCAAACACGCCTGTAGCAACAACCCATGTTGAAGGTTGCTATTTTTACAGCTGTTTTTGTTTATTGGCTCCACTCAAGGGACGAGAATGAGCTACTTCTGGATGGTTCACCGGTACCTGAGCTTAGTGTTGAAGTCTGGAGAAACAATTTTACTGTCATTCTCTTAAAGGCTTTTCCCCCTGAGGGGAAATGTGGTTGTTACAGCAGCAGCAACAGCACAGAAAAAGTGTAGATAAACAGAGAAAGTAAAAAATAAATAATGGGAAGTAAATAGACTCAAATCAATTTTATAAATGAGAAATGTATAACTTTAATGACTTCTCTTTTCACTGGTTTTTGATCCAATATTTTCAAATTGTGTGTGTGGGAGGTTATACTGGCTACTACAGAGTTGTAGAAGATCTGCATGATCCAGTTGAACGCACTAAAAGATGTGACTCTGCCTCTTCCTGAAGAGAGCATCAGTGTTGTGTTGTGAGTCCAGGCTAGTTTTTTATTGATTTTGGACCCAGGTGTGAGTCCACCCTCTTTACTTCCTCTCCCCGGATGTTCCTCTGGTAGTCCATCATCAGCTCTCTGGTTTTTCTGATATTGAGCTTCAGCTGATCGTAGTTTCACAGTGGGACAAAGTGGTCTCAGAGGTGCTGTAGCTTTAGTCTTTCTTTTTTACTATATCTACTGCAAACTGAGTCTATCCGTAGGTAGTCTACAGTATATAGAGTCTTTTAAATGTCTTGATATCATAAAACAAGTGTAAAATTGTGCCTGTGTAATGATATTTTCATTTCTTCCAGTGGTTTCACTTGTTCCAGACATTTTTTAGAAAGTGTTATGCAATACTGGGGGAAAACTTCTTTCAATGAAACTATTTAAAACAAATTTATTCAGACTGTAAGCAAATAAAATTATATCACATCAATGGCTGAATGTGCTTTGCATACATAAAGAAGATAAAAAAAATGCATAGATGAAATCATTTGTAGAGAAAGATATTTTTGCTGTCTCCGTGCCCATTTTTGCACAAGCAACCTCTTGTTCAGGCTCCACTTTAGCAGAGTCTCCCTTATTCACCATAACCTGACCAATTTCCTCCCCTTTCTGAATCATTTTTCACTCCCGCTATCAGTCTTCCATTTTCTCCACCACCGTGCCCCAGACAGCATCTTGACAGGAGCACATTTTAAAACTTGTACATGACTTCATGTCTTGGCTCTGAGGTGAGCTCACCAGGGGCAGCCCTTCCACAGTAGCTGAGTTATTGGATGAGCTCATTTTCGCTTCGCCGCCCGGAGAGATTATTGTACAACCAGCGTCTTGATGTTCATTCATAAAACCATGTCAGAGGCCTGAGGTTGTTCATTGGCTACAGAGTGATGATTCACTTGTCCTTGTGACTCTGACAAGAGTTTCTGTAGCCTCGCTGTGTCCAAGCTAAAGTGTTGAGTGAGTGTAGAGCTTTCTGCAGATAGACAGAGAAGGAGATCAAAGATGGAGGCTTTTATGTCAATGATGTGAAGAAAGACGCTGAGCTAAGCTATTGCAAGTTTGCAGATTCTCTAACCACAAGACATGAAAGCATGCAATGCCGATGTGAAGAGACAAAAAAATCGAGCTAAAAGAAGAATGAATATTTGCCATACATTTGTGAGGAGGCCAGAAACATACAGTAACTCCAAATGAATGATAGTGTTGCTCCAATGTTACAATGATGTCAGTGTTTTGGCCACAAAGTAAAGTAGTGTATGTCCTATCTGTTTTCTGTGTTTTATGTTAAACTAACACTGCATCCTTTATTAGTGCTTCACTAAAACTTAACAAATACAAACACAGCTTTATATTTTTTGGACATTACATTACGTAGCTGTGGGGTTGGATATATGTGATGGCTTAAAAAACTGTCACTCACTTGAACTGTAGTTTTATCATCTTTAACTTGATGTACTTAAAAATCTCTAGTTTAAAAAATCTCTAGTCTATAATATGTACCCACGTCCCGTCATTTGCACACATTTTCTTTTGCATTCCACTCAGTTCCATTCGTTAGTTTTTATCCACGTGGGAACAATGTGATAAAATCTAGTTTTCAGCTAGCATTTTGTTAGTTTAATTAGGTGTTGTGTCTCCGACTCTGCATGACTGTCTTAGTTAAAATAATGTTGTTTCCTTTCATTTGTATTGAACAAATACTCAGTGCATCAGTGACCCACATGGTCCAAATTAAGGTTTTGATGAGCTGCACTCATCACTCACTGAGTTAACAGCGCACTGACGACTAGCTCGAAGGCATAGTTCTGGCTCTGGGGGGCACTTCCCATAATAAGGATTTAGGGAAGTACCCTCTGCTGGTTTACCAACTGGCTATAATAGTATCCTTATGTGCTTGTTGGCCACAGGTTCGAGGGAGCTTACAAATAGCAGATGTAGGAAGGAGCCATTTGGCTAGACTCATTGACATGGTGAACTGGCTCACAGCACGACCAAATCATTCACTCTCCCCCCAACACTTGTTGTGTCCAACTTCCCATTGACTATGAACATATTCGTTTAGAGAAACAGGAGCCAGAGCCTTTAGTTCTTGGCACAGGGTCCATGAACCATCTGGACTTGAGGCTAAGTCATCACGATGGATGTTTTGACTGCACTGTTTCTAGATTAAACACTCTCAAACACCGGACAGAACAGAGCTCTTGTTGGGTAGTCAAACATAGGGTCCGGCTTCAGCTCTCAATGTGGGTTGGTCCACAATGTTGCCAGGAATATTTGCACCCATCTTTGACCTGCATTCCTTTTTAAGGGTTTACAGATTGGAAAGCAGGGTCGCATTTTGAGCTAATATTTTTTCAGGCAAATTAATGGGCAGTCACTGTGACTAGCTTACTCCACTGCTGAAACAGACACTGTTTGAACCTTAGCACTTGGCAGTGAGCTGCCATGGAAAAAGCCTGGAGAGGCTAAACAGAAGCCTTGTGGCCCTGACTAATGGGAGCACAGCAGCTCTTTGATGTTGCTGAGGGGAGGCTTTAAGTGATACAGAAATGCATTAACACCACCACCAGTCTAATTGTTTTTTTTATCATTTGTTGTAAGCTTGATTGGAGCTAATTGCCTGCATGACTTATTTTGGCATGTTGTACGGCTTCAAACAGTTCTTTAAAAAGGAAAATCTCATTGGAAGGGGGGTACACATGATCTGCTGTGCAAAACATTAGCCTACTAATGAGGCTGTGATTATCTGTGAAGCTGGGACTAACTGAAACAAGCGCATTTATTTGTAAAGAGGTGGAAATATGTACCGTTGCTGCCAAATTAAGATTAACAGTCGTGTGTTAACCAGTAGAAACAATGAAAAGCTCTTAATTAAAAGTGATAAATGCAGATTTTTTTTTTTTTTTTTTTTGCCAAATTGCACATTCTATGAAGCCAAAAAACAGTAATATTATTTAGCTGTTTCCACTAAATTATCATTTTATTTCTTATCATTTCTATAGATGCAGGCCCTCTTTGCCTTTGATGAGGAGGAAATGGAAATGAGGAACAAGGTGGTGGAAGATCTGAAGACGGCACTTCGAACTCAGCCAATGAGGTAAGTGAAGCTCTCCGTCTAACTAAACCGTGACAGAGCTCCGTGTTGGTCGGTTCTCCTTCAAGTTCCTTATTTGACTTGTTGACATATTAAAGTCTGTCTCCTGTCATGACAAGATTACAGCTGAAATAAAAAAAATAAGACTAATTCAAATTTGATAGTCGCCCAATTAATATTATTTTAAGATCCACAGTCCTATTTTTACTCCCCCTGACATGACAATGAGCAGCTGTTAGCCCTCACTCATCACCACAAAGTAACATTCAAAGACTTGAGACGGCCGACTAATATAAACCACCTCCCATTCTCCATCAGCAGCTCCTTTAAAGCTGTCCATCAGCCTGTGCCAGTTGTGTGATGCAGTGGTCTGGACCAAAGTGGGGGTGTTGAGTTTTCTCGAGGGGAGCTATGGAGTGACAGACCTAATGTGCAGAGTGGCAAAAACCAAGAGCAGCCTTAGTGTCTGGGTCACGTCTGGGTTGTGTGTGTTTGTAGGCCAAGTGTGTGTATGCATGGTTGTATCTGAGCATGCATGAGCATCCAAACCAATATAACTTGGAACAAGTTACTAGGCAGCTTCTAGAGTCCAGACATATCACAGGATTGTTTTTCTGCCAAAGTAAAACGTTACATTTCCTGTGAAGTTGAGGCTGAGCACTCTTACTCACTTGCAAACTCACTGAACCATCTGATTTTGACAAGAATGCTCTCAAAACAAGCCATACATTTGTTTTTAAGAATCTTTTATTTTTTTTGCCTGAATAAATTAAGGATTTTAGATTTTGTTGTCCCCTTGAGTTGTATATAAATGAGGCAGAAAATTTGGGTATACACTCATTATATGTGATTTATCACTAAAATCTTTGATTCCAGATGGGGGACTACAAAATGTGGCACATGCACCTAGTGTAACTACTCTATATCTTTTAAAAAAAGACTATTTCAGGCTTTCCTGGAAAGAAAACTACAATTAGTTGAATAATGTCTTGTCAAAACATGTCACAACATTACTGTATTGGTAACCCCGGTGAGTCATAGAGTGCTGAAACTTCAGTAAGAACGTACACTGAATAATTACATACAGGGACCACATTTCTTCATTTGACTGCACATTGCTCATATTGCTGTAACTCTTTAAATTAAGTGTTTCAAAGAAAAAAAAACTCTCTGGATTTTAATGAGGCAGAGTTATGAATATTTCCTTGCTCTGGAGCAACTTGTTGCATAATGCATTCAGGATAGTTCAAGCTATAAATACTGTACACGATCAAAAGATAGTGATAGTGGGAATAACTAATTCATGTCAATATTGTCTCTTTTTGCACTGTGTTGCAGGTTTTTCACACTCTGTTTCTCTCACGCTCGTTAACTCCTTGTGTTCTATTCAAGTGCGCTTAATTTATCTCATCCAAAGCGGCTGTAATGACTCAATCACCACTGTTCAGTAATGCACCTGCACCCATGTTGTTCACAGAGTGAGTTATTGCTCATTAGCACACAGATGTTTTTAAGTACCGTAGCAACGATGTGGGTAGCAGGTGTGTCCCACAGAATATGGGTGTTCAGGGAAAACCTGGGCAGTGTGTTAATGTCCCACCAAGTCTAGCCTGAGTGACAAATGGGTGTCTAAGGCAAAAAAAAAAAAAAAAAGACTTTGTGCTTTACAGCTTAGATCTCTGGGGAAACTGCGTGGTTTGATGTGGCCATGGGTTTCACCTAAACATCCCCTTTATGTATCGCCTCTCTGTCCCCGTGTGTGTGTGTGTGTGTTAATATACTGCATCTCTGCGTCTTTATGGCAGCATTTTGTAAGACATGGCGGTGTCTGTCTGTATTCTTCTTTTGATTTATGCCTGCCTTTGGATGATCGCCTGAAATGGCCTCCTCTCCCCCCTTCCTCCTCCTTCTCCCTGGCATTTCGTAGAGGCAGCTGGGCCTGCTTGTGAAGAGGTGCCCTTGTGCTCTCAGCCCGCTCCGCAGGGCCACAGGACCCAAACACATGGTGGGCATGCGGGGTGCCAGGCAGAGTGCACAAAAGCAGCACATTGTCAGCAAGCCACCCACTGTTGTTACTTTCACTTACGGGCTGATTACGGGCCATTGAAATGACAAGGTGACATGTTCAGGTCCTGTGTTCTGCTCTGTGTTACTGTTTATGGAATGTGATATTAACAGCCTGCTGTCCTTACCCTTGTAATTGGAAATCTTTTCTTTGGGTTAAGTATTTCAAACTGATAAGTAGTGGTATGCAACCTTTTTTGGTTTGGTTTGTTTGGTACATCATGAGTAAAAAAATATTCAGTGTTTCTCAAGAAAAGAAGAAGAAAGCAAAGGTTGCTTATAGTTTCGCTGTTTGACCCTAAAATTCACTGTTTTGGTTCACTCTCACCGCTCTCAAAGCAAAAGTCCCAAAAAAACACTGACTCAGAACAGTTTTTTGGTGTTGTACCTTGGAGTACCCCTAGCTGCTATGAAATTTAGGAGACAACTTTGTACTTGTACCAACAGCAGTAGTAAACATTTTCATGCAGCCTCATTTGCTTCCAAAAGTATCATTTGGTTCTGTGGACCAGCGTGTAATTCAGCTACTAGAATCTCAGTTTTCTTCAGCTGCTTGGTTAAACGATTTGAATGATGAGTCTGGTGAATACCGTCTCGATGATCTTCAGTATTATTGTCCTCTGCAGATAAACGTAGTAATGCATGAGTCAACTATTCCCGAGTGCTGCAGGAATCAGCGCTTAAACCAAGACATTTTTGTGACCCTGTGATGAACTGGCGACTTGTCTAGTACCCTGCCTAAGTCATCAGTCAGCATTGCTGTGGGTAATGTAGGAAATGTGAATTCAAGCAGACAGGGTGACAACAAGGTTGATAAAACTAAAAGGTCAATCACAGTGCTTCATTACAGAGCAGCTGGACTGTATCAGACATGGCCTCCAACAGGAGGCAGGTGATGCTGTACTTAAGTCTCTGTTTACCAGAAATGGTTTTAATAGTTATAATCATTAAACCAATGTAATGGCCCAGATGTTTTTCAAATATAAATTCCATCAATTATAAACAGCCATAAAACGGAGACATTTAGAGAATTGGCTGAATTTCCCTCATTTATTTACAGCTTATCTCATTTTCTCTGCCAGTAGTTATTGCTGTGTTTACCAGCTAGTCAAATGGAGCTTGAACCATCCTGCTGGGGTTGTGTGTTTACTCACATAAAGCTGAATCTCAACTCAAGTGGGTTGTGGAGGCCAATGCGTGAACACACACTGCTACAGCCGTCCGTGTAGCCAAATGAAATCTGTACCGTTTGGCATTAATGTAGCTTCCAAATATTTAAATATTTACTCTCTCCTGTGGTATTTTAACTACACCATTAAGTGTACTTAGAAGCATTGCTGACCTCTTGACTCCTCTTCACATCTGCACTGATGTTTACAGCATGTCTGTGCTGATGAGCATACTGTGTGTGCATTCTTGTATTCAAGACGTTGACACTGTCATTCCTGTGATGAACAGAGATGCAGGAGGACAGGAAATGAATCTTTCCTGGAGGTCACTGAGGCCACTCTGGCCCAGAATGCACTGAAGTCCCATGCTCATGTCAGTAGAGCATCACAATGCTTCCCAAGACGCCTCTCTGGACATTGTTTCTGGAAATCTCTTCCAGCAAGAATATTGACTTGAGTCGACTGCAGCCGTTCCCCCTCGCTCCTGTGTCAATAGCCCTTTGGATGATTCGCTACCACCACATGCAAATATTATCCCTCAAAACATTTTGCCGGCGGATCTCTCAAAGGTTCCGCTTAACAGAGAGTGAACTTTATATCTGTTTTCATATATCACCAAATACATTAGTGGGAGAGCGGAGCATCATACCTTTACAGAGTCTTGGATGGAGCAATGTTTTACTTCTCTCCAGATTTCTCACACTTTGTTACTTAGCATTTAAGAGGAAAATGGAGAGAAATGAGGGTCAAGTAGTGTTAGAGGTAAAGAGACTGAGTCTGCAGGTGAGGGAGGTTTGTGTTGGAAAGGTAATAAACGGATAGCGAGATGGACAAAGGTGCTGTGAGGAGAGGGACTCATTGTGTAGTCTGCACTTACTTTGGTCCCTACTACATTTTGCTTTTTATGTAATTATATACGTCCTGCTTAAAACCACATACAAAATAAACAGTTGCAAAGAGGAGAAAAGTTTGTATTTAGTTTGGTTGTTTCTCCAATGTAAAAATGTACTTGGATAGGAGTAAAAAAATCTCTGATGCGTAGTCTGAGTAAACAAATAAAACTACTCCTTTAAGCTACAAAATAAAGGCATTAACATGTCAGGGTGCACACCAACCGAAAAACATCATGCAAAATCAAACAGGAACTACAGTAAGACACTGCGAAGGCTGCAGCATGCATATATGAATAAAATAACCTGCCACAGAATAAAGCATCATCAAGGCAGAAAACACAGACATGTGAGCTGATGTGGGTCACTTAGCACGCCTGACGGGTGGCACATCAAGATCTTTGTAATCTTAATCATAACCCATAATGATGCCACCCTTAATTTTATCGCAATGTTTATTTTTTGTGCTGTCCATGGCCTGCTAAGCCCGGCCCAGGCACAACCACAACTCTCGTCCGTCCTGACTCTCCCCAATGAATAATAATATGTAGAACATGATTATTTTGCATACAGCTGAGTGCCTCCTGAGTGTCTCCTATCCGGACATGGTCACACCAGCAGCAGCTTCTCTGCTGCAGCTGCTGATCTGGCTCCTTTCCTTTACTTGAGATTTTTTTTTAAATACTCAAATAAATTACAAGTACACAAAAAACATCTTTGTTTCAGCAACAAGAGTAAATGTAATTCATTACTTCTACCCCTGACTTCCACCCTGTGGCGTAATAAACAAGTCACAGAAGCCATTGTGGAAACATAGCGTACTTTAGTCACACATCCACAGACTTCTCCTTGCAGATTGAACGATAAACCTATCGTGGCCATTCCCTCCATGCCATGATATTCTATACACATCACAGATGTGCACCTTGGCCAAGGGTTTTATTGTGATCACTATATGTGTGTGTATGTGTGTCAGCTTTATGTGTGTTGCCCTTTGTTCAGCGCTTATTTTACCACAGTTATACGCCGCTGGGCCTCACATCAAGTTAAATTTATTTGAGCGAGAGCCGCGGTGATATCGTATGACTTCTCTTCCAAGGGCTGCAGACACCTCGGTCAACTAGTTTAATACAGAACCTCTAAGGAACCTCCTGGGCCCTTGTCCACACTCAAGCCCTTTTATAGTCGGGCAAGACCGCGTGTGTGTGTGTGTGTTCTGCCTGAGCGTAGGTGAGTGGATGTTAATTAAGTGTGTGCAAACATGAATAATTGAGAGATGTAGTGAGCACATGATTGCTTGTTGCTTGTGTGTGTGTGTGTAAATGTTGCACTTTGATAAGTTTGTATGGTTAGGCTTGGAGGCAAGAATAAACTCTAAACCGACTGTCTGCCAGACACGGGTCATCCACAGTTCAAAAAAGCAGAATGTTTTGCCTGTGAAGCTAAAAAACCTCGAAAAGTCGGTTAGAGTGAATTTCTGAATATAAATCTTAGCATCTGGATTAGTTTTCTGCATTGTCCTGCTCATTTAGAATATTTTCAGCCTCTGGTTGAGGGGTTTTACACATTTTCGGTCAATGGAAATCACATGATCCTAAATGGTTTCTCAGGGTTTTGTTTAAATTTCAACCAGCAGCGAACTTAACACTACGTTTAACCATCTTTGGCACACACCACTCTGCAGTCACTTTTGTTTAGTCTCATCAAATTCCAAGTTATGATCCTCGCTTCTTTCTTTTGTCTGTCTGAAGAACTTTAATGTACGTGTGTGTGTGTGTGTGTGTGTGTGTGTGTGTGTGTGTGTGTGTGTGTGTGTGTGTGTGTGTGTGTGTGTGTGTGTGTGTGTGTGTGTGTGTGTGTGCGTGGTTGGCTCTGCCTCGGTATTGTTCAGCTCTG
Source organism: Larimichthys crocea (assembly GCF_000972845.2). Classification (NCBI taxonomy): domain Eukaryota; kingdom Metazoa; phylum Chordata; class Actinopteri; family Sciaenidae; genus Larimichthys; species Larimichthys crocea. The sequence continues at coordinate 19,127,420 of NC_040034.1, read as the reverse complement.
CCTGAGCTCATATTGTATGCAGCAGTCGTCGAGCTCTCGCTGTCTTGAATGCAACCCCAGCGGCTTTTCAAGTATGCAGCGGTTGATCCCAAAAAAAAAAAAAAACTAAAAAAATAGAAAAAGGCCTGCACGGTACCAGTTGAGCGTGAATGTCAGTGGGTAGGAGAAGACGAGAGGAGACTCCAAAGTCAGGGGAGATGGGATTCATTGATTCAAGTGCTCGCTGGAGAGAAAATGAAAGATGGGGGAGGAGGAGGCTTACTATAAGGTTTTGTTAACAGCAGATTAGTCATTGTTGAAAGTCTTTTGAAGAGCCATGCATGTGTATTCGCGCATGCATACCTACGTCCCCCTGTACGAGCACACACACTTGCGCAGGTTTATGGTGCATAGGATGTGTGCACGTGTTTCTGGCAAGCTATCGGCAAACCACCAGAGCGAAGCAAAGGAGACAGCGAGCAAAAGCCTTGAATCTCGTCCACCTTTTTGAACCCAGACTCCAAGAACAACATCTCTCGCCCTCTGCTTTCCATACATTAATCACAAGGATGTTCAGCTTAATTTCTCTTCCAGTATGAAACCTCTGAGGTGGCCTGTATGGCTATTGCTCCCTTCTCCGCCGGCCAAAGACTTGTCACTGATATAAGATGTGTAACTTTAACAGTTGGATCAGTTCTGCCTTGCTCGAGTTCCAGTGTCTGTGTTGCATCTGAATCAAGTCATATCTAATATATTGGATTTATTTTTCGCCACCTCTGTGTTGAGTGGGTGCCGAGACTGCAGCGTCTGTGCTGAAACAAGAAGCACATGTCTGCGGAAAGGTTGTGTGTGTGTGTGTGTGTGTGTGTGTGTTGTATGATTTCAGTGCACTTTCAAGGAGGGTTGAGTGTATGCACGCATGCATGTAGTATGATCTTCTTGATCTCATCCAGGCGCTGCTGGAGATCAGGGGATTATACCTCTTTGAGAGATTTACTGGTCATGCCAGGTAAAGTGTGTGTTGTGTGAGTGCTTATGTATGCATCTTCTGGAAATCTAGGGCTGATCGTGTGTGAGCACGGGAAGATCCCTCATCATGGCCTCAATGTATAGGGTAATAATTGGATGATTTACATTTTTTGCGGAGTCTTTTTTTCCGCGTGTGTCCGAGCCAAGACAGGAGTGGGAGGGGATGGAACTTCTGACATCAAAACATCAAGTATCTGTTACACTGAGTAGCTATAAATCTCAACTCTCCCACTTTCCTCACTGTCCATTCCACTTTCTGACTTCATCCGTCTTTTCTCTTCCTGTGTTCATCCCTGTCTCCTTGTCTCCTCGTCTCCTCTCCCTCTGCCTCTTTTGCTTCTCATACAAGCCCTCATTTGTTTGACATAATCTATGAGGCCTGTCTGGAATTTTTATTGAGTGGGGAACTGAAGGTCATTTACAATACGGCCCATAGTTTGCTCACTAGACGTGAGGTCCCTCAATGTTTACATGTCCTGCCGTGTCATTCAGTTCACTGGGTGTACCCATTCAGCAACGCCTCATGATGTCATTCAGGGAGAAGTGCATTACAAACTGAAGTTATGAAGTTCAGGGGAGTGCCCACATAGAGCAGAGAGGGTCTTAACAAACAAATTTTGTTGGTTGCATCATGGGAATAGTAGGATGCGGTGACTAAAAATCAAGATAACAACTTAGATTATTTGACAGAGATAGCTGAAGAGTGACAGGAAAGCTGGGAATGAGAAAAGTGGCACAGGTTGAACCCCGCACACACTCAGCTAAACACCACCCAAAAACTTTGGATTTGTTCTTTAATATGTCTCTCTTGTGAGTCCCAGACCTTTATGAAAGTACAACACTAAATCACTGTAGTACATCTTTAATCAATTAGTTAATTGAAAATGAATCAAACAGCTGTGATGGAGCCATTTTTGAAGCCAAACTTTTGCTTTTTCTCACACTTCAAATGTGAAGACTTACTGCCTTCATCAGTTTTTTTTTTTTTTTAATTATTGGTTTTTGGATTGAAGATGTCATCTTCAGCCGTGATTTGTTGTAGCCTTATAATCAGTGATGTAGTGCAGAGTATCCAAAGTATACCTACTTATTATTCAGTCACCGTTGGACATCTAAATCACCTCTGATGTTCAGTAGTGTTCTGCTACAGCTACATTTCTTTCCTAGGATGGCAAAGGCATTACATAGTTGATGATGAATGAATGAAACCTTTATTGGCTACAGAGGAATTTGCTTACAATACATGACAGTGCATAATAAAAAAAAGAAACACAGGCATCATATGGACATCATAAAAAGAACCATTTTGGGAAACTGTGCCAGATTCATACTATGGGATCAGGGCTTGTTAAGGAGCTGGATGCTGCATAAGACAAAGGATATGATGCCTCTTTTAGTCTACCTCCTGGGCATGCTAATCCTTCAAAAAAAATCCACACCTCAAGCAGCAGAAGTTAAGTGGCTCATATTTGGGTGAGCTGAATGTGTAAAGGTAGACTTCCATGTTCCATACCCACTTCATCACACACCAGTACACCACTGTTTAAGATAAATAATAAATCAATAATGATTTATCTGAGTTCATTATTATTTCCCATGTTGGAAGAGCACATGATGTTATAATAATATTTTGGGCATTGTGTGGCTTTATTTGCTGAGAGAGACGGTGAATGTTCCCCAACTGGACCAGCAACATGCTTCATGGTTGGCCAGTAGGACGTCACAGCATAGGTTTTTATAAATACAAATTTATTTAATAAATAAAACAAAACAAAAAAACTTCAAGTACCATGAACTGCCCTCATCTTTTAGTGTATTAATTTTCCTTCTCGCCTTCTCCAGGTTCGTCACACGCTTCATCGAACTCGACGGCCTCACCTGCCTCCTCAACTTCCTGCGCAGCATGGACTACGAGACGTCAGAGAGCCGCATCCACACCTCCATCATTGGCTGCATCAAGGCCCTGATGAACAACTCCCAGGGCCGCGCACACGTCCTGGCCCACCCGCAGAGCATCAACACCATCTCACAGAGCCTTCGGACAGAGAACATCAAGACCAAAGTGGCGGTGCTAGAAATTCTCGGGGCGGTGTGCCTGGTGCCTGACGGACACAAAAAAGTGCTGCAGGCCATGGCACACTACCAGAAATACGCTGCTGAGCGGACTCGCTTTCAGGTGAGGGAAACTGAAGTGATCTTTTAGAAAAAGTGCTAAAGGGGCAAACAGCTGTCACTGTTATTTGAATTGTGGTCACATCTCATGGTACAAACATCCTTAGGGAGCTTTTGCTAGAGACATGGGGCAGACAGAGATTATGGGAAAGGGCAGACAAAATACTTCAGAGTAATGCTCATATAAATCAAGCTGTGGTCATTTTGATAAGTTGGAGACTCGTGCTGCAGTACCTCAGACTGTTAGCCTTAGGTTAAGTCAACACTCTGGCCACATTAAAGGCACGTGAGGACATCCAGAGTTATGGAGGGTCAGGGTATGTGTAGTGCTTTAGTCACAAGCAGGACTGAGTCAACAATCCACATCTCACACATTGCCCGGGGTGTGTGGTAAATCATGCCACCTTGGGCTAAGCCTAACACCACAGGAGCTGAGTGATGCTGAACTTACAAGGCCTTTTTAATGTTTGTTTGAGTTATGATTAAGCTGCAAAAGTATGTCGGGGGTCAGTGTGAGAAGGGAACAAAGGGTGTGAGAAGTGAGAACAGTGATCCAGTGTTACCCAAATTTCTTTAGCGTTCTGTTAGAACAACCCGGCTTTGATAAATCAGGATTCAGCTCGGGGACATGTTCCTCGTATCTCTGACTTTTACTTGCTATCTGATGATTTCAGCGTTGAAATATGCTTCCTGTCTGTCCTGCCCATGTAGACGCTGTTGAATGAGCTGGACAAGAGTACAGGCCGCTACAGAGACGAGGTCAACTTAAAGACTGCCATCATGTCCTTCATCAACGCTGTGCTCAATGCTGGAGCTGGGGAGGTCAGCATCAACACCCATTCCCTTTGGAGTATACTGTATGCTATTAAATCTAGGCCAAACTTGGCTGAAAATAGTTTCGGTATATGGAAAACAATTCTGGAAATAATTTGTATTTATCGTGTTAGTATTTAATATTTTAGCACACATGCTTACGTTTATATTTAAAATGTCAATCAATGTAAAGCCTCATTTCTCGAGGGGTGTTTGTATTATTTCATTTATGCACTAATCACTCATATAAATTTAGCACAGCGTTATTATTTTTCTCAGAATTAATAAAGCCACAAATACCTGTTTCCCAGTCCCATAGTTAGTCCTCCCTTCATTTATATTCTCAACAACAAACTTCGCCAGATAATTTCGCAACGGCTCAAATGCTTTTTAGAATGCAGAGATTTTTACTTACTCCCCATTTGATGTATCTTTTGTCCCATTATTACAATTTATGGATTCAGAGAAATGTTATCATCTTCTCTTATTGTGTGTTCTTTTATTTTTCAGGACAACCTTGAGTTCCGCCTCCACTTAAGGTACGAGTTCCTGATGTTAGGCATCCAGCCGGTCATCGACAAGCTCAGAGAGCACGAGAACGCCACTCTGGACAGGTGAGAGTCAGAAAAACCCGGTCAGTGATTACCATCCTCAGAAAAGTGCTTCAACCTTAATGTATATATGTATATGTATATATTTATCATATTTATATATATATATATAAATAAAATCAACCCTACCCTAACCCCTTTCTGTGAATGTTTTATTTTCTTTTGTTTAGATTAAAATATTGTATATTGTAAAATAAAGTATTAAAGTGGTAATCCTCCCGTTTTGACACAAACTGGGCTTACTCATTCTATAAAAGTGACATACTGAAATTACTGTATTTTTATTACACCAAATCAGGGAATATAAGTTATACGTGCTATGCATAAATACATTTATATTCTTTGTGTTTACCAAAAGGTCATTCAGAGGTGAAAAAAACAATTAGATCCCACAGAGGGCTGACTCCTTGTTAAACAAACTGTTTAGATTGAACAGTTTTAAAACCGACTTATTTAGGATTTAATCATTGTATGTTGTTTTTTGAGTTGTCATAGAAGGCCTGGGCTCCAGGACTAAAGGTGCAGTAAATACTTTAATCTCAGACTGTTATTTCTCTCTGTCCAGGCATTTGGACTTTTTCGAGATGGTGCGAAACGAGGATGACTCAGAGTTGGCCAAGAGATTTGATATGGTGAGTAACCTCTTCAGCTTTACAACCCTCTATTTTCTTGTCAAACTATCACTGTCTGTCACTTCTTTGGCGTCTGTACTTCATGGCTTAAATGATCCAAAGTTCTAAAGCCAGAGCTGAAATGGTCAGACTTAATACCATAGTGATTCAAGAGTGTGTGTTTTTTTGTGTGTGTCTTAATAGACCCATGTAGATACTAAGAGTGCCAGTGCCATGTTTGAGCTGATCAAGAAGAAGCTGAGCCACACAGACGCCTACCCCAACCTCCTCTCCATCCTCCAACACTGCCTGCAGATGCCCTGTGAGTAGCTACATGACCTTTTATAAGCTTTAATGTGTGAATGTGAATACAGGATTTAATAAATGGTTTACAGATTGTTTGCCATTACCACTATCTGAAAACAACATTTCTTGAACATTTCTGACCTTCCTTACTATTTCTGTCAGATAAACGTGGCGGTGGCAGTCTGCAGCACTGGCAGCTCTTAGACAGGATCCTTCAACAGCTAGTCCTACAGGACGACAAGGGAGAAGACCCCGACGCCGCCCCTCTGGACAACTTCAGTGTCAAGAACATCATTCGCATGTAAGTGGAGTCTCCTAGATCAAAGCAAGTCATGTCACACAAGGGCAGACGTGGCAGCTATTATACAGTCTATTTCTATCTCTGAACTTGAATATTAAGATGTCACACTGGATAAATCTTGTGGGTAAAGCACCCAATCAGCATCTGACAACTCTATCAACATGTCTGGTGAATGTTTGAGGTTAGAAGGCAGGGAAGTACTAGACTGGGCTGTAATATGATCTGTTTCAACTGCCTTGGCTCTGTTTATTTTTGTATTTTGAAGCTATTGTGCCAGTTATGGGAGTGGAGAATGTGATTACACAGGAAGGTGAGGTGAAGTGAAGGTAGCAGCAGGAGGTCAGAGTAGAATCGGAAGAAGAGCATGAATTGGCATGAAAGCGAACGACGGAGATCAAAAGGAAATCGCTCTAATCCCATCAAGCAGGCCGAGTCAGCCGTGTTTAGGTGCAGCGAGGCAGTCACTTGGCTTCATGTAGAAGACAACAGAGAGAAGAAATCATTTTATAAAGGAAAACCAAGCCTTTTGACTTGGAAGTAGATGTTTTCTGTATGTCATCATGGGCACAGTCTACCCTGTCGCTCAGAGACATTGGTTTTCAAATGATCATTGACATCTGCTGGTTTTTGTGGTGTGTGTTTCACCGACTTTTTGAAACTAATCCGCACTTGTGTTCAGGAGCGAAAGGCTGAGTGTAGGTAGTGTTAAAAGATGGCATTCTGGGCTTTGTTCATACAGTACAGTTTGGTGTGCGGTTCTCCCGCCAGTAAACTTCAGTTTCTTTCAGTTTCTTTCCAAGCCAAGCTTCACGTCGCTGATGAATGTGTTTAGTCTAAGCGGTGAAAGTACCATAAAAATGTAGCGCGGTAACCCTTGGCCCCTTTCTAGCTCCTACTTTGTTCACTAATTCAGCCATTACTGTTTGTGCAATCAGCTCACTTGAGCGTAATTCTTTCCAGTAGCCTACAGAAAGTGAACTTGGATGCTGCATCTAAGCCCGGATGTCCATTACTGTCCATTGCAGATTCATCACTGCAGTCAAAACCTGTCCCTGTCTTTACATTATTGCCAAAGTCTTGTTGTGTTTCCATAAACTCTCTGAGAGTAAATTATGCCTGGAAAGAGAGTGCATGAACTGAGCTTTCCTCATTGTTTTGGCTGCATGCCGGAGGCCCTGACGGTTAACGGGTGAAAATGTAGAGTTTGTCCCGTGCCGCATGCACCTCAGATCGGGAAGGGGGGGCTTAAAACAACTGTTAAAACAACTGGGAGACAAAGTCATTCATCATCTGCGGTCACCATGACGACTGCTTTGACTACTCACACGTGTGTCTGTACCAAATTTAACACTCTTGTACAAATCACGTTTTTTCCACAGCTTTGTAAAGGTATTTATTTGGTTAGTCAACAATAAAGTGATTGGGTCTTTTTTTGTTTTAATGAGATGGAGCTTAAGCTGTAATTAAAGCAGCTCTGACTTTGTAATCAAGTTCAGACAGTCCCGTTCACTAACGCAAGCATTAAGAAGACCTAAATCTGATTAATGACCACTTTGCTTTTAAATTACCTTGTGGATTTCCACGTGTGAATTGATTACAAGCATTTAAGTGTGAATCATTACCACAGTTACTTTATCCTTATTGGCAGTTGTGCTTCAGCGATTTCCTTGTTCAGTGTTTCCTTCTCTTATTGTTTGTTTTTATACTCTATGCTTAGTGACACTGAAACATGTCTGTTCCTCTCAACTCTAGCCATGGCTTCCACCAATGCTCAAGGTTTCACTTTCCAAACTTTCTTCATCTAAATTAACTCCTCAAAACATAATCTGTTGACGTCTTTTCGTTTCTCGTTCAACATCTTACTATCCTATTTTTAACTTAACGCCAATGTGCGGTCGCCGCGACTGCCTCATTATCAGGAACACTAATTTCTCACATTAGCTGAACTGACATTTATATCAGACCATCAGTGTAACCCTGTTTAACCTCAAGCTGAGCCAAAATTTATAACTCTGCATATGAAATAGATTGCAGCCCTGCAGGATTTATTTTAGCACTAATGTTGTGTTATGCAGCTTAAAGGAAGTGAATTGCAGTAAGCCAGTCAATGTTAGGTTATGAATCTTAATTTCTCTCACAAAAATAGAAGTAAAAAATGATTGTCAGTCATCAATGGATTTCCAATCCAATGATTTGAATTTCCTCAAAATGATCTGACTTGACTTGGTTGGTTGGACTGCAGTTGACCCCTATGTGCAGGCATTTTGTGCAAAGCTGCGCTCAGTTTCAGTCTGTTTTTGTGTATGTGCTTATTTATGTCTGCCTGCTTCACAGGTTGGTCAATGAGAATGAGGTGAAACAATGGCGAGAACAAGCAGAGAAGTTCAGGAAAGGTAAGAACTTGTTTGACACACTGCACTCTGCAGGTTGAAAGAGAAAATGCATCATCAAATGCATTTTCTCTCCATCAATCTGTCTTTTCATTTTTTGTTTCACTGTACCTCTTCCTGTTTGCATTTTACTGAATTGACATCATATGAACAAGCACCGTTGTTTTCATTTTCTCTTTAGATCATGTAGAGTTGCTAGGTAAACTAGAGAAGAAGGAGCGGGAGTGTGAAACCAAGACCCAGGAAAAGGAGGACATGATGAAGACTTTGAACAAGATGAAGGACAAACTCCAGCGTGAGGGAGTGGAGTTGCGCTCAGCCAGGGAGCAAGTCCAGGACCTTTCCTTACGGATCAATGACATATCTGTGAGCAGTGCTGCCTCTAATGCTACATTACAATAATGATATATTTGTCTTTTTAATGAAAAATTTTCCTCCACTTTTCTCTCTTTACTGAAAGAAAATTGAACAATGCTGGGGGATAATATTTGTTTGTTTTCTTACTACAAATTAAACAAGATCGATATTCATGCCTCACTACATTGACGACAGATGGTGGTGGAAGTTACGTTTAGTCTAGCTTAGCTCAAACACTGGTGGAAAGGGAAGATAAACAAGAATATTTGCTTCTGTTTTGGGCATGACATTTAAAAAACATGTGCAACGTAGCTCTCTTTAGCTGTTTATTTGGAAAGTTTACTCTTATTTTGGATGACATTTAGCTTTTTAATGTGAATGTTTTATATTATTCAGAACAATAAATGAATCTTTTCCCCTCCATCAGGGTGGCAACGTGTCCTTCCCGCCTCCTCCTCCGCCTCCTGGCGGCCCCGTGGCTCCACCTCCACCACCTATGATGGGCGGCTTTCCTCCACCTCCACCCCCACTACCATTCAGCTGCCCGCCTCCTCCGCCACCTCCGCCTCCACCTGGAGCACCGCCTCCTCCACCGGGAGCCCCTCCCATTTTCGGAGCCCCGCCTCCTCCGATTCCCTCTTCGTTCAACTCGGCGAGCACCATGCGCTCCAAGTCTATCCCTCAACCGTCTCATCCCCTGAAGTCCTTCAACTGGGCCAAACTAGGAGAGGTGAGAGAACAATGGGAACATCTGCTCTGACGAACACATTAAAACGTTAAACATAAGGTTGTTTGAGTTTCACATCAAAGCATTATGACCATACAGATCTGTAGTATAAAAACATGCCCTTCGATATGATGTAATCACACAAAACATCTGTTCATCTTTCTTGTTAAATGTTAACGTCTCGTGTCTCTCTTACTATTTTCAGAATATGATCAATGGCACCATCTGGAATGACATTGATGACCTGAGAGCTTTCAAGATTCTTGACCTCAAGGACATAGAGAAGATGTTTTCCGCCTATCAGAGACAGCAGGTTTGGATTTGTTAGCAAGTGTGACACAGTATTTTTGGAACCTGCCTGTGTGTGTGTTTGTTTTGGCGATCATCAATACAGATTTTTCCATTTTATTCATGTTCTTTTTTTAAGTTGCATTTGAAGTTGCCTTGATTCTCTAACGTGTGTTTAAAAGTGAGAGCGTGTGTGTGATGTGCTGAGGGATGGGATGTTGTAAGAGGACTCTTGAGAGTGCCAAGGGTCCAGCTCCAGGCTAACGCGAGCAGCTGTTCACTGCTGAATGCCTTATTGTAGAGATGCCACAGAGCTCAAGCTTTGCCCTAGTGTCTGCAAAGCATATGTGTGAGAATTGGGGAGCCGACTAGGTCTTCACGGGCTCATGAATAAAGGGCAACACAGAGAAAACAGTCAACACCAGTAAAGTCACGAGGAGTCACGATACAGGAAACTTTGTACTGGAGCACTAAAATAAAGAGGCGATTGAGTAAACCTTGTTGAACCAGGGACTAACTAATAGGATAATTGTAGCATGCATGCTTTTGGGGCGATACCATACAGTACATAGCAATTACTTCCCTCAGTGCTACAAACTAATTACACACCACTTGTCATGTGATAATAGTGTGTGCAGTTGTATAAATTGATATATTTTACTGACGCTAATGGGTTTAAGTGGAATGTTAATATGCCCTAACGAGTTTCTAGTAATCACAGTTTAAAGCGAGGTCTTTAAGGCTCAACAGAGGAGCAATACTTAACTTTACAGAGGCATTAGCATCGTTTAATCCCTTTTTCTAATGCAGTTTACTTCCACGCTTAAAAGCCTTCTGACAGCTAAAAGTGCAACGCTTCTTTTCAGGCTTTTATTAAAGAGTAATGGGTCATTTGAGGTTGTTGCTGACAGTGATTTACCATGGGTATTTATTTATACAGAGCAGGTTTTTACTGGCACAGGGAAACAGTTAAATGCAGATCTCTATGGATATAGCTACATAAAAACCCAAGATCTCCCCACACTCATTTTTCATGTTCTTGTTTTCCAGGTCAGCACAGATGTAGATGCAATCGAAATAAGGGTTAGGATTAAATTCAGTTAAAAAATAGAGTTTGAAAGCTTTTTTTATTTACCTATGCAGCTCATGAGCCTTTGATGACTTGGACAGTCGATTGTCTCCCCTACAGAAGCCTCCCCAGCTTCAGCTTGTAGTGTGCATAGTTGTAGTTCTTTGCTCTAGCCACCACTTTTTTTTCTCTGCTTGAAGTGCTAATCTTTGCATGTGTTTTCAATTTGTTTTTGTGTCTCTCTGCACTCTCCGACTGCCTGGGCAGGACCTGCTCACTAACCAATCCTTCAAACAGGTAAGTTAAAGGTCTTCCAGCATCTTTATCCCATTGTTACCCACCTTCACTGCTCCACCTTCTCTTCTGCAATGCAGCAGCCAGCCAGAGAAGTCACTTACCTGTATACTAAATGTGTTATTATGTGGTTGGTTACAGGATGTGTACACTCTTTCTATACATTACTGTAAAAGCTCCAATGAATATTTTAGTATTTACAAGAGCTCAGGTGACTATGTGCAGTGTTAACGTGGTTGCCTATAGTGACAAACCAACAGAGAATTAACACCTAACTCTGCAGTCCCCCTCACCCCGTGTCTTCATGGGAGGTGTAGCGTGAGCAGCAGCTTCAGTGCTCTGTGTGTGTGTGTCAACACACAGTACTGAGTTGTAGGTCACCCACATTTTTGGCAGAACCCAACACACAATCATACACAGTAAAACAGAAGAAAACAAACATAAGGCATTCTCTTTGGAGCTGCTCTTATGTGTGTATATCACAAGTTAAGCAGCTATATCACCTGTGCAGACCACTGTTCTGTAAAAACCTATAAGACTGACGACTATAAAAAGCGCCTGAAGACCTGAGCACCGGTACACTACCTGCTGTAGTGAAGTGTTTAGCAGCTAAAGAGCCAGATATTTTGCTCGGGACATGGTGGAGACCAAAAACAGAGCTAAAAGGAGAGAAAAAATCTTCTTTTATTTATGTCATGTCACCAGAAAAACAGCTCCAAATGAATGCTAATGTTGCTCTGTGTCCAATATATGATGGTGCACGCCAGTGCTAAAAGGTGATAATATCTTAGCATTGAATTTACAACCTGCACGTAGTTAAAAATAATTTACTGCAGGTTTAAAGACATCATTTTCACCACTGTATGAAACAACAGTATACAGTCCAGCAAATGGAAGAAGCTACGTAGCTGGTTGGCTGTACAGTTGGATGGTTCTCCTTGCTAGAGGTTCAGAAAACCTCAATTTAAATGCAGCGTTAATCATCATCTTAGTTATTGTTTTGATTACCTTTATCATCATCTTTCATTCCCTTAATTGTCATAATTAATCATCATGAAGTGAGCAGGAGAAGTTTAAATGTAAATGTAGCCACTTGTTCACATGTTCACAACCATGTTGCCTTGAACAGAAAAACAGCCCAAACACCTGACCACATTTTGATCGAGCCACTTAATAACTGTTATAAAAGATGAAAGGGCTCGTCTCCTGTTACATTAGGTTGAGTGCACATGCTATACATAAGCTGGCAAAAATTCCCTTTAGCGCGTGGGCAGAGGGAGTTTTGGCAGACGCAGTGAATGGGAGTTGTCCGACTAACCCGCTGCCAACCTCATTCTGGTGCACCGTTGGTCAACCCATGCATGGAAAAACGACACTTTTTTTTTTTTTTTACAAGCCGCATCTGTTTTACATACGTCATAGTCAGCAACCTCAAAAAAGACATTTTCTGACAAGGAGCAAACCAACTCAGACTAGAAATAGAGTGTTTAACATGCAGCCCCATGTTTTTTTTTTTTTTTTTTTTTCAAACGTATTTTTTCCCCTTGGTGGATTTTTAATTCTACATTTTCAACAAAAATATCTGACTGGCCTCAACCAAGTTTTGAACAGTGTTTCCTGTCCTCTGAGAGGTTTATAGACCCGTCTGAATGTGTTTGTAGTGGTGACTCATTAAAGAAAATCTCCTCTCACAAGACTCGCTTTAGATTTTTCGCTTGGCATGAACTTGTGAATATTTCCACAGTTTTTTTGATATGTTTTTATACACCTTCCACATTTCACTCCACGGTTTCAAATTTTCTAATGAGACATGCATTATGGCCTCTGAGAACTGATGCGTGACACTTAACATTCGTAGTCAGTGCCTGCAAAAACAGGTCAGGGAACTTGACCTGAGGCCAAATAAAGTATTTGGCTGGAGTGCAACCTTTTAGTGTGCACTTGATAGTGACACTGATCAAACTGCAACAACTGGCCTCGGTCCTTTTGAGCTTTTTTTTTTTTTTTTTTTTTTCCAATGTCTGCTCCAAATTAAAGCATTGTTAAATGCTCAGAGGGGGTCATGTCATCTCTCAACAAGATAAAGATGTCAAACAGATGTGAGGAGGAGATGTCTCATTTCACAGTCTTTCCATTTTTATATGAGCACTCTTCTATGTGAAATTATGTTGTAAAGTTAACCTGCCTCTTTGTCTTCATCTTTCTGCAGAAAGAAACCGGCTCTATGGATGATATATACGTCAGCACGCGGAAGGTCAAAGAGCTGTCGGTCATCGATGGAAGACGTGCACAGAATTGTATCATCCTGCTTTCAAAGTACGGGTGCCAGCCACAATTATTAATTGTGCTACCATCAGTAAACAACTAATTATCATCTGTTAATCTGATTATAATTCTGTGGGGATGCCACCCGAAATAAGTAAATTTGCAGCCTTTGGGCCAGGGGTAAGAGCTGTAACTCAGCTGCTTGAGGCAGGTGCTTCTTCTGTCTGGTACAGGAAATGTGTTTTTAATGGACGCAGGAGAACATCTGTCAGTGTAATTGAATTACCATCCATTCATTGTTTTGAAATGACAGACAGAAAGCAGTGTCCAGGCGAGGATGCATGTCCGGAGTAGTGTTCAGATTTGAACAAGGTTTCTGCATGAAGTCATATAGAATAAATTAAGAAACATAAAATTGACCCCTCTCCTCCCGAGGGGCTTTGAGTTCAGCTGTATCTGAACCGGAATCAGTTGTCAACACTTAAGATCCACTCGACAATATGGTTACCATTTGTACATCTCTCTTCAGAGAGAGCCCTTTAGAGAATTTGAATCCTCCCCTCCTCCTTTACAAATCAATAAACCGACTTCCTGAGACCTCTATCTGTCTGATAAAACTGCAGCATGGTCCCTGAGCTTGTGCTCGTGTCAATAGTAAATGACCTGAGGGTACAAACTAGACCCAAATGGGGTCAGCTGTGAGGCTTTGACACACAGACTAACAATGCTGTTATTGATCACAACCCTGTACAATTAACACTGATCAGATGCACTGAAAACAGCTGGCACTGCTCCCGGGCTTGATCCTGGTCCAAGCCGGTATCCAGAGTGTTCAGAGTGAATCAGCTCACTCACAGTATTGTGTGTTTGTAATATAGTCATGAACTGCATGTAATGAACCACTTTTTTTTTTTCTCCTTTGCAGGTTAAAAATGAGCAATGAAGAGATCAAGAGGGCGATCTTAGAGATGGATGAGAGAGAAGAGCTGGCCAAAGATATGCTGGAGCAGGTAAGGTTCCATACTTGATAAATGAGCATGTATTATTATGAGTGTTTGGGTGAGTAAACATGGGTTTGACTGATAGAAAATGAATATTCTTTTGTTTAAAAGAGGTTTGATGTACTTTACCTAATCAGCTCTTCAGTGATTACTAACAAGGAAGCAGAAATAGACCTCCTGAAATGTTTAAAAGGACTGGATCATTTCACATTTTGATCTGGATCGATGTCTTGCAGCTGCTGAAGTTCATCCCAGAGAAAAGTGACATTGATCTCTTGGAGGAGCACAAACACGAGCTGGAGCGGATGGCCCGAGCCGATCGCTTCCTCTTCGAAATGAGCAGGTACACAAGACGACATTATTGTATAAGGCTCTGCTTCAGATGACAACATTTGTGTGTTTGGTATCTAGTTTCTGTTGTAATAGTATGTGCTACAGCAATTTGTAAGAAGATGACAAACGCTGATGAATATATAGAGCATATCAGTTCCATACAAGTCAGTGACTGCATGGTGAATCGGTTGTGTTATTTGTCTGACATCATTTAGCTGAGAAAATAAGTCATAACTGTCCTTTGAGGACTCTCATCACATCAGAGAGCGGGGAGGTATTTGAATGGGTGCCTTTTTTATTTCTGCATTCCACCCTCTTTCAGAATCTGCACTAAGATAATTAAACTTTTTCATTTCCTGTAGTGAAATATTACCCCGTCCACTTTCTTTGCCTTTTGATTGCATCTCCTTTGGTCTGTGGAATACATCTGGGATTTAGTCGTTTCCTTTTTTTCACCCTTTAATATTCCATTCCCTCCCTCAGTGAACATTTTGGCAAGTTTAACATACCCATTTATCAACTCTCCAACTTGATGGGAGTCTATTAGATGATAAAGGACTTGTGAAAACCGAGAGAGGGGAGTTTGTACGATTGGGTGACTTCAAGCTTTGAATTTACACTTCCCTGCAGACAAATATAACTCACCTCCCTTTCTGTTTTTTTCCCCTTGTCTCCACCTTTTTCCTCTTTTATCCCTTCCTCAGAATTGACCACTACCAGCAGAGACTGCAAGCTTTGTTCTTTAAGAAGAAGTTTGCAGAGCGTCTAGCTGAAACCAAGCCTAAGGTTGAAGGTAAGGACAAAGACGTTGAAGGCCACTAAAATGAATGAACACCAAGTTATTATTATAGGCTGGTAATATTTTAAGCCATGTTTCCATAAAGGTATTTCGATGCATTTGGATATATGAAATCAGAAATCTTCTTCAATTTTGCGAAAAAGCTTCATGCTTGCTTGAGTCGATTTTTGCCAGAAGAGTTTAAAGCTTTATTGGGACATAGAAGTTGTTTTTTCAAATAAGCTGCAGTGATGCAGTGAACTTTTAACTCACATGACTTATCAGCTGTTTCATCATGGCTACCATGGCTTATACATCCATGATCACTCCACACAATCCTGACGTAACTTGTTTCCTCACATGAACACTATAGTCATATTTCCTTGTGATTTCTGCTTTGTTTTTCACCGGTTGAGCTTCAGCTGGTGCCTTTTTACTGACGTCATCTTGTTGCGTTCTCCTCTTCTGGTTTGATGCTGCATCATGAACCAAACTCCTAATGTTTACATATTGGTAGTGGATGGGAACAAGCATTCATTTACACTTTCTTTTGCCAAATGACTCAAAATTTGGTTCAAATTTATGACACATTTGGATGGAAACGGGAATGGAAAGGCCAAAGCCTCAAGTCTTATTCCTCCACTCCATTATTGTCCAAAAGCAACACATCACATCAGTGAGGCACACTGTTACACTGGGTGACATGTTCCTTTATTACCGTGAACACTGTATGACTGATGCTGCATCAGAATTTGAACATTTTCAACTTATACTAGAAAAAGTAAAATGGAACGCCTCTCAAAGTTACTACTTGTAAACTCGGCGCAAATCCATATACCCTGAGTTCATGACAAAGGAGATGTCTGATAGCAACACACTTCTCCTTCTCACACTTCACTTTTTCTCCTTCGCCCTCTAATCATCAACTCGGGAGGGTGTTTATTTGTAGATTACGGCACCCGTTTTTTTCCTTTTGTTTTGTTTGTATGCAACACTGCACTGCTTAAAGTACAATAGTGTGTATATATGCCAAAGAAGCATGGGTTTGTCACGGTCATGTGTTTGTTGACCTTCAGTGTCATGCGCCTGGAACACCTGGAGGTCAGAAGTTAGAAAATCTCAACTGTAAAATTCTGACCTTCGACCTTGATTGGAACACAGCACATCACGTTGGGGCTCGTGCAACATTGGTTCGCATTCTTTATCCTAAACCTCCTATTTGTTTCTCTGAGGTTTATTCGTATGAGTGTTCCAAGTAGGATTCAACAAACGTAAATTGTTTGTTTCAGATTGTTTCTGATGAATGTCACCTGTTCATGAGGAGGTGCGAGTTTGTGAAATTCAATCATTAGCCTAATCAACGGCTGTAAAATTGCCATATAAGGCTATGATTGCTTGCGTGTGGAGAAAGTTCGGTTCACGAAAATGTTACCAAATGGTAACAACAAAAGGATTTCACACAGCAGAACTTCAAGTCTTACTTAGCTGTTTAGAAAATCTTCTAAACAAGTAGAACATTTTGATTGGTAAAGCTGCCAATGATGTGTAGTCAGAGCAAATCTGTTCGTACAACTGGTTCTTGCATGAGGCTCAATAGTGGCTGTGTTCTTTTTTGAGTTTTTTGACAATAAGAAAAATACAGAATAACTGCAGCTTTATTCGTTAAAGAGCAGAAATATTAGTCAACATTAGCCTCCTTCTCTGTTTAAAATTGCCTTAAAACAGTGCACTTTGACACGGTTTGAACAAAAAATACTGTTACACACAAATGGAGCAGAAGATTACATTTTTAAAGAACATGCTTTTAGGGCGTATCACGTTCAAACGTTCGAGCAAAAAAGCACAGTTTCAAGCACTTAAAATGTCACCAGATTTGAACACTTTGACCAGTGCTTTTCACAATGACTTGTGAAATCCCTTCTTTGTGTTAAGTGTGTGCATGGTGAGAGCGGGTGGCCAACTGCATATTGGCCCGATGGAGTATTTTCCCTTCACGGCAGCTTTCAGGTTACCAAGGAGGCTGTTTTGGAAAGCTGGCCCACGTTGAGAGGGGAGAGCCTCTCTCGTAAACAGTACAGCTAGCTTCAAAGACTCGAGGAAAAGGCTTGCAGTGAGGCCCGTAGACATGTGTGTGCACATGGGTGTGTCGTGACAGAGCTATCATAGTGTGTGTTTGAGCCAGAGCTACTTGAAACACACATCTGAACTGACCTAAATGCCTTTCTTGGCTTTGATGAGCACGTTACCACGTTTGCGCCAGCAGTGTTTTTATTTGCAGCGAGTGCTGACTGACAGCTTCACCCCGTGTGTGCTGTGGCTTTTTTTCCATCAGACAGTCAATCCATTCTCGTCCGAATGAAATGTATCTTCTGACATACATTACTGGCTGCAAGGAATGGAAAGAAAGTATGAGCAGATGAATAATCCTGTGAGTTTAAATGCTGATTCAAGCCTCCAGATTCTTTGATGTTGGATCCAAATGTTCCCAGACCACACTGTTCATCGATGCCCATAATGAAGTTCTCATCCCATTTTATTATTCATGTTACTTTGTCATATACTCTAGATGAGACTGTATTTTCCCGGACCACCCAGCATGTTCAATAGAAACATTTCAGAAGACAGTGCAGCGGGGCCGCCAGGCCTTTCTGCATCCAGCAGAAAAGCAGCAGAGCCAGAAGAATGGTTCCCATGCTGCATCACCACAGAAAGAACTCTAACAATAACAATATGGATTTTGTTAATGATTTTCACATTCACACTGAGGTTTCCTCTGTGGAGAGGGGGGAACCACCTGCACTTTGCCAGACAAGTCTGTTCTCAGGGGGGAAAGAAACGGGACAGCACGGGGTTGTGTTTGGAATATTCCCCTCCCCCTGCTGTTTTATGGATGGATGGAAGGACTTGATGGGTTTCCCCACAGAGCTGCCCAGTTGTTGTGGGGAATATTGATCAATCATCGTGAAGGATGTTAAAAATAAAGGAAAGGATGAGAATGCTTAGGCCACGTACAGATGAGACTTACTTTGCATGTGTGTGTCCATAGGGACTGAGTAGAGAAACAGAACGGAAGGGCATGGAAAACAGCCAGTTCATTATGTAATGTAAAAAGGCGATGCACTAAGCAAAGTGCACACGTATCAATCGCCGATTATATGATCACCCCAATAGCTTCTCTCTGTCTCTCTTTCCAATGTCCTCCAGCCATCCTGAATGCGTCTAAGGAGGTTGTCCGGAGCAAGAGGATGACTCAGATTCTTGAGGTGGTGCTGGCCTTCGGCAACTTCATGAACAAAGGCCAGAGAGGCAACGCCTACGGCTTCAAGGTCTCCAGTCTCAACAAGATCGCTGACACCAAGTCCAGCATAGACAGGTGGGCAAGGGGAGACTGCGGACTCGAAGCACCTTTTTAAAATGAAGCATTCAGAACAGAAACATAGAGGAATCAGTGCCATTTACTCTTTCCAGTGCTTTCCAGTTTCTCCGACATCTGTCGTAGATAAATGTCCACACATTTACATTCACGTAATATATTTATAACATGGCCCCCTTAGATTATTTTCTGTTTGTATCACTCAAAGCATGATGGGAACAGTAGTACCAAAACCTAAAAAAAATTATCCCAAATGGAAATCAAACAAGGGAGTGACAAAATCCATGGAAGTGTTTGACAGTACCAAGACTAAAATGTTCCATCAACATGGTCTTCATATCCCTTGGTTCTTCTTAATCATTTCATATTTTTGGGTGAGAATATATAATGTTTTTTTTTGTTGTTGTTGTTGTTTTAAATAATGTCGTAGAACATGTAGTCCAACTACCATACCGAATGGTGACATTTCTAAGCAACTTCTCCCCAAAATACCATTTTATGGCATTCCCCTTGAAGACATGAAGTGACTTTGCCATAAACTGGCAAATAAAGTCACAATAAAGAATTAAACCTGAGATAAACAGCCAAGATGATTATTTAATGAACAAGAAATATTGTTTCCTAGATTACTGTTCACTTGTCATTTAACAGGAACATCACCATGTTGCACTACCTGATCATGATCTTTGAGAAGAACTACCCGGACACACTGCACATCCAGCAGGACATCAGCAGTGTACCAGAGGCTGCCAAAGTCAAGTGAGTGCACAACATTTTACTGCAAGGATGAAAAAATTAAATTACTCTGTGATATACAGTATAAAGTAAGCAGATGATTGTGAAGTATTTTACTTGAAAAAGTCCTTGAAAATGTAAATTTAAAACCATGTAGGGGTGTGTAGTGCCACAGTGCAACTGACAAAGATCGTCTTCATATTTGTTCTTTTTCTTTCACTAGTTTGGCGGAGTTGGAAAAAGAGGTGCACAGTATCAAAAGTGGATTGAAGGCTCTAGAGGCGGTGAGTTGTTGTGTGTTTGTGTCACGTTCCCTCCCATTGGTTCTTCTCCTGTCTGTAATTATGTTTTCGAGCAGGGCAGAGATGGACGGCAGGGTGAGGTGTTTAAGTGCTGGTAATGTTCCACGCTGACATGGAACACCAAATGTCACATTTGTAGCCACACACAGAGACCAGGGCTTATGATGGCACATGCACATGTTTGCTGCTTTAGAGATCAGTTTATTTTTTCGTAACTAAGGAACTTTAAAATCACCATTCCCTTGGCTAAAAAGGAAAAAGATCACTGATCATTCCCAGGAAGCACAGAAGAATCTCACAACTTAACCAGTTTTCTCTTTGAAAATCACACGTCTCTCGTCTGTTTTGCCCTCCTCCAGGAGCTGCACTACCAGCAGAGCAGGACAAGGGAACGTGGGGATAAGTTTGTGGCTGTGATCAGTGACTTCATCACCGTGGCTGGCTTCAGCTTCTCTGAACTGGAGGACCAGCTGGGTGAAGCCAAGGACAAGGTAGCTAACTTCACAACTCACTCAGTTGTACAGTGAACAGTGTGTGTGAGTGTGAGAGAAGATGCTGTAAGCTGTGGTTGGCTTCAATGCATCCTCTGCTAGTTGTCCTCAGTGCCAAACCTTCCTGTGAGACAAAGGAGGAGAGAGGAAGAGAGAGAGACAAAACACTGAAGGGGAATGCAATGAAACCGAATCTGTGCATCACTCTCAGTCCGGTGTGATGACTTGAGCAGCACTGCGGAAACCCAGCATTGAAAGATTACCATGGATTCCCCCATGTCCTCCCTTTCTGTTTGTCTCTTTCAGTTAGCTTTTTAAATCCACACTCTCCTTTCTTTTACAACTGGGACGAATGGCCTTTTGAACCTGGCAGACTGATGTATTGATGTATTGCAGAAAGTATGTAAGCTGAAGACATTGGTGGGACTGCGGGAATCCCAAAGTAGGACGGCGTTGAAAAGATTTATGTGAACATGTTATTTAATTTGCAGGCCTTCGGTGCTCTGATGCACATTTAGCATCCTGTAGCTGACAAATTGGAAGACTCCATTCAATAGCACAGATGTTACATCATATTTTATTAGGAGGCTTGTCTTTTTCAAGCATATTTGAAATAATAATAATATCACGAAAGAATCCACAGATTGTGAGGGGGGGTCACTTAAAGCCTCCCTTCTACTTAATTATTTGTTCAAGGAGGAGGTCGGTAAGAAGTTGGAGGGAAAACTGGCCAGTTGGAACGTCATGGGAAAAGAACGGGAGGAGCAGGGCACCGGTTACTGCTGTAAAACAAAAGAACCTGTGTTCATCGGCCCAGACTCTAAACACACATGCTTCCTAACACAACTGTGTGTCTGTGTATGTATGTGTGTGTGTGTGTGGTTGGTGGATGGGGAGTCTGACGCATTAACTCAGTCCTTGTCAAGGCTGTCTGACGCTAAATTGGGTTTCCAGCAGAATGCAAATATGGAAGTGTGGGTGTGTGCCTGGTGTCTTAAGGAGGTAGAGGAGGATGACTAAACAGAGCAGGCAGTCCAGTGAGGCACCATGGCAACAAAAATGTGTGTGTGTGTGCATGTCTACGAGAGAGAAAGAGAGACACACACGCACAAACACACCCTCGCCAGACACTACTACATACATTATAAAGGATTACAGTTGTCGAAGGTCATGTGGGTTATTGGGACAGAGGTTTCCAGAGGAGAGAAGGGATTTTCCTCTTATCCAGAGAGATTGGTTGAGTTTATCCTTAAGAACACATCCACACACCCACTCATCGACGCGTTCATAATACAATACAAGATTCAGTCTGTCTGAGAACAAAACAGCTCGGTTTCAAACAAAAAGAGGCAGACTAGGGAGTGTTTCAAGATATTAAATCGCCACATGTGCTGTTGGAAGAGGAAATATGAAAATTAAAGACAGAACTGAGTAAAGTGGCCTAAAAAAAATCCAGTATCAGGCACTAAAGACCTTTTAGTATAACGGTTAGTCTTCATCAGAGAGCTTTTTAGGTCCTTTCATGATTCATGAAAGCGATCCAGTGTCATTGAACATTTTGGTACATTTGCTTTAAATTGCTGCCAAACATTTCCCATGTTTTTTGTCTGTCGCGATTTCATGTGTTTCCCCACCTTACAGGCAGCCGTTATAGTTCAGTCCTGCAGAGACTTGAAATTTACCTGAGTTAGCTAATCCATCACAGCACGTCACATCTGCTTTCATTATTGTCCAGTCATGCTGGGATCATTTGTAAACGCAGACCGATTTTAAACGCATGGATGGATTTACAATACAAAAATAATACAAAAAGATGTTTAACAGGTGGAATGTTTACCATTTGCTAATTATCATTGAACAGGAAGCTGTTGTGAACATCATTTGGTTTGCAGGTATCGGGTCATAAAGTAGAGAAATTAGGGCATTGCCAACATTATTAGATTACAAGTCAGAGGATTAGCAAAGTGATGTGGTACAGGATATCTGCTAGGAACCATGAACGTCAAAACTTCAGGGCAACGATGGTTGTTGAGACATTTCAATCCGGACCAAAGTGGTGGAACGACTAAGTGACGGATACACCAACCAATATTGCGATTTTAGTGTGGCTAAACATGAAAATGGTTTGTGGAACAACAAAATATATATGAGTTGTAGTAAATGGGCAAAACCAATCAAAGTCTACAGTAGACTTTTTATAGAGCCTGATTATTAACCATGAGACCACCAAATGGGATCTGTGTCTCTATAATTTGAGCAAGTAATAGATGAAAGCTATGTAATGGTTCAAAATATTGATCCCTTTGTGCAGGTGCATCTTACCAAAGATCTGCAGAACCTTACTTCACTGCACTTTTTCTGCACATAGGCAATAATTTGTTCTCATTTTCGTTTCCATCTCAGCTCCAATTTCATTGGACTTACCACCCCACAGCTGCTAATCCATAATACTTTAACTATTAAAGAGGGAGGGCTGTGTTCCAAAGTGCTTGCCACAAACCGAGACACTGTTGAAAGAGAAGCTTGTCTCATTTCTTCAGTATTAGTGTACATGGAGGCTGATAGATCAATATTAATTCTCTGAGGACACCCCTGTTCTCCCATTCAGGTTCTTTGTGGTGGATTAAAAAACCCAATGTGCCTCATGTTGTTTGCAAAAAAAAATTCAGTTTAGTTAATTAGGTGTCCCTTGAGTGTGTTTGCATAGCAAATTCTCACACGCAGAGCGGTCACAATATCTCCTGCATAACTGGCAGGATTTAGGCAGTGGTTTGAGGAAGAAGGTGCCAAACAAGACCAAATGTATGATGTGTTAACCAGAGCCAGTCTCAAACAGCCTGTAAAAAAAAAAAATCTGTGGAATTTTAACAACTTTAAATTGAAGCGCTTGACAATGTCTTCAGTCAGCATCCATGATAAACAAACATACAAATATAGATTCAAACTCAAACGGCGGGGGCGTGTTAAATACTGCATCAAGACAAAAAAATAATTAGCCTCTCACAGAGCGCAGTCTGTGCGAGATGAGCCAAATCTGTGTGACTTCACATTCTCCATTTCTGCGTGTGTGTTTACTCATTTAAAACAGACCCGAGGGGAGAAGAGGAAACAGATTTGACCAGACACATAATTACAGGAGGAAGAGGGATGATGGTGGAGGTTGCTTTGGTGACCAGCCCATAATAACAGGATGATTTTTGTATGCTCAGAAATGAGTGAGCCCCAACTCCTCCATATGACAACACTACAACTGCATACAGTATACTCATCTCCTTGAAAAAAAAAACTAAACTGGAATCATGTGATTTTTTTTTTCTTTCCTCCAGCATACGATAAGAATAGAACAGAGTACAGTACAATGGAGACGGCCGCTTTCAAACTGGAAGATTAAAGATGATTTTGGTCTGCAGCGTCACAATTACAGTACTGAATGTACAGTTTATCATCTTTTATCACAATTAATAGCTGGGATGATGTATTTTTAAGTTCCATCATGCCTATATTATTATTTTATTGTCATACATCAATCAACAACTGTGTGCAAATATGACAAAACAAAAGTTAACACAGGAAAACAGCTGTAATATTTTCATTTGGAAATGTCTGCGCTATAAGCACTTTTCCTTTTGACATTAAAGCTGCACTAATCATATCAATCAATAATATTTTTATATATAATAAATACAACAAATTAGACGAATCAGAATCAGGTTTACTGGCCAGGTATGTGTACACACACACATACAATAGACGTTAAGGGGCAGCTGTGGCTCAGGAGGTAGAGCGGTGGTGGTTTGATCCCCAACTCCTCCAGATGATGATGAGCAGTTGGATCGCAGCTAATGGCATCAGTGTATGTACTGTATGTGTGCGAATGGGTGAATGAGATATGTAGTCTAAAAGCGCTTCAAGTGGTCAGAAGACTAGAAAGGCGCTATATAAGATCCATCCATCTATATAACAGCCTATCTTTATCTTGGTTTTGGGGGGCTGGAGCCTATCCAAGCTGGCACTCGGTGAGACGCAAGGGTACACCCTGGATAAGTTGCCAGTTCATCACAAGGCTGAAACATAGAGACAAACAACCATTCACACTTACAGGCAATTTAGAGTCCCCGAATAACCTGTATGTCTTCTTGGACTGTGGGAGGAAGCCGGAGTACCTGGCGAGAATCCACACAGACACAAAGAGAACATGCAAACTCCACACAGAAAGGCTTCAGTCGGCCTGAGAGGTTCAAACAAGAAACCTTTATGCTGTGATGCAACAGTGCTAACCCCCGCTCCATCGTGCTGCCCCTATATACATGTAACATTTATAGACCGAGTAAGGAAACTGTGCAAAGAATGCTTAAATAAATATGGTTTATGTAGCATGTTGCTTTGTGTACATGCATGAAGAATCAACTCTGTATCGTTTTGTTTTTTTACAACCTGCAAACTCCACTCTCATCAACCTCCTTTTCAGCTGCAACAGGCAGCAAAAAACCTCTTGCAGAGATCTAAAATGGAACATAGCTAAAGAGTTATTCATATTATTTCTAGGCTTTGGTAGAGACCGAAACAGGCAAGAAGATGGTGAATATTGGATTTGGGTCTGTTACAGGGTCAGAAGCATGAATGCTAATGTAGCTCCTTGTCTGCTGGAGGTGTAAATATGTCTACAAGAACATGAACATGTTTGCCATAGCAAGTTTATGAAGTGACAATTTGTCAGCACTGTGTATTCAGCTTGATGTGCTGCCCCCAAGTGGCCGAAAGAAATAATGTCAATAAGCTGATAACTCTTTCAGGATCTTTAATTTTAATTGAGTGTTTTTGCACTCTGATATTCCTATCTTCTGCCACTGCTTCCATTTATGTAAATTTTCAAAAGAAGAGCAACAGTGAGGGCAAAACTATGTGCAGTTGTGCTGTATTAAGTTACAAACTGCACATGAAGTGAGACCAATATAATCAGGACTAATAATCTTGTACTTTAGTTTTACATGTACTGAATTGTGACGATGTCCTGATGTCTTGTTGAAGTCTTTTAGCAACACATGGACTCAGTATGGTCTTTAGACATATCTGACTCTGACCACTATGTAGTAAAAATATTAGGCAAATTATATTTAAGAATACTGGCTGGGCCTTGCGTATACTGCAGAACAATGCTCTGTGTGTTTGTGTGTGTGTGTTTGTGTGAAGGAATGTAGAGTCGGTTTGGCTGCAGGCATCCTCCTGGCACAGACCACTGGACAGCTTGGACTGAACAGGGTGAACATACGGTGGTCAAATGCAGTCATTCTCCCGACTTCCCGTGTGTCTGTGTGTGTGCTCCTGCAGTTTTTGAGAACATCAAATATGCATACCAGTAGATGAATCTGAGCATCCATATGCAGGCTCACGTGTGCCTTTCACTAAAAGAAGTAATTATGAGAGATCTGAGCCATAGCCGAGAGTATTTGCAATAAAGCATTTGGTTTTGGCGCGCGTATCAGCTATGACCATGTGTATCTTCAAAAAGCTGTTCACATACCAGCTTTTTCATCTCAAAATGTTAAATAAAAATCTATACATATTATCTCTGCAGTTTACCAAATCTCTGAAGCACTTTGGGGAGGAAGAAGGAAGGATGCAGCCCGATGAGTTCTTTGGGATATTCGACACCTTCTTGCAGTCGTTCAGTGAAGCACGGCAAGACCTGGAGAACATGCAGCGACGTAAAGATGAGGAGGAAAGGAGGGCACGAATGGAGGCCATGGTAAGACACACATTTAGAGTATAAACATGGCAATGGTATGGAAAAAAATACTATTTTAAAACAGGGGTTTTACACTTGAGCTGAGATGTCTGTTTCTGCCTTTGTCCCCTAACTTCCTGTCTCTATTCTTCCAGCTCAAGGAGCAGAGAGAACGGGAACGACGGGCCAAAAAGAGTGGGGCCTCAGACGAGGTTGGCGGAGAGTTTGACGACCTGGTGTCGGCATTGCGTTCCGGCGAGGTCTTTGACAAGGACCTGAACAAATTCAAGCGTAACCGCAAGCGCTCTGTTAACCAGCTGGTGGAAGGTGGGGGCCGTGAACGAGCTGTCACCAAGGTAAACTATTAGGTTGGGACAAGGAAGGTTAAAAAACAAAGACTAGATGCCTAAGTTCTGCCATGGTGAAGATCTCTGAACACCTTTAGGTTGACATTGGAGAGGATGTAAATAACGGCTGAAGTGGACATGTTGAGACTTGTATGGACAGTCACGCCGTTTTGAAGGATGCAACACTCTCCTCTGATTGGTCTTGTAAAGCTATTTCCAACCCGTTTGCCCGGGTGTTGTATGATCTCCTGAGCTGGATGAAGAACAGTTGGGATCGATGGATGGACGGACAGACCACTGTGACACATTATATCTTTTGACCATATCCTTTTAACACTGTGCTCAAGCTTCCAGCTCTGTATCACTAGTCTTTCCCCCCCCCCCTCACCCCTTGCTGTTCCCCAGTAAGTTCCACGGTTCTGGAATGGCCCTATCTGTTTTTGCTTTCTGGCTCTAAAACACACAGGACATTTGGATCAGCCAGTTACACTGTACATAGACACAAGGCCAAGAGACAAAGGATTCGAAGGACATCAGGCAGAAAAAACAAACAGAAAAAGAAGGTGGAAAGGGGAACTAAGCCATAACCTTCAGTTATGTTTGCTTCACGTGTCCCCCAGAAAAGACACTTTTTTAAACCACAGAATAGATGGATATACATAAATTTCCTTCACTGCAAAGTCAGCAAATCCCAGAACAGTTTGTTGGATTCTAAAAGAGTGAGGAAGGATATACAACAGGGGGTCATGGGGGTCATTGTTTTGATACAGTGGATTTATCCCAATGTCCTCATCCAGTGCACAGCATTCCCAGGGAGGGTGTACGTGTACATCCCGAGCTGCGATTTCAGACACAACTCTCAAGGGGGAAAAAAAACAAAAAAAACCCAACAACTTCTCAGCTTGATCCATTTGACATAATGATGACTGTGCCACAAGGGTCAAGCCTCACCTACTCGCTTCAATGGTTTCAACATTGTTCTGGCATTGATTAGTGCCAAAGCAACGAGAAAACAAATGTAAATGTATTAATACAAAACGTACTGCAATTAGGCGTTGATATATATTTATATTTAGATGCAGACAAGCTAATTGCAAAGATGTAGAGGTTTTTTTATGTTTTCATGGCATTTGGGGGTTTTGTACACACAATGCATTATTTGTTGGTGTTGCAAGTTCACATTGCTGTTGAAGTGAATTTCTATACTATTTTGCGCTATGTAAAAAAAAGAAAAAAGAAAAAAAAGACAATTGCTTGTACTTTTCTCACACCTGTATGTCTTGTTTGCACTGTAGCTTTTCTGACAAACTTTACACTCCTAGGTTTCCACAAGCCAATCTACAGTGTCCTCTGGAGAGAAAAAAAAGAGTCCTCTCTGTACCTAAATGACCTTTATCTATAACAAAGATAATGAAGGAATGACATATATGAATTTAAGTTTGAAGGCAGTGCTCTCTCTCTGCTTAGCTGTACGTGTGAATGGTTCACATGTGAACGTGTAGTCTGCTCCATCAGCCGCAACTCAAATGCAGATCTTGTGGGATTATAGAAAGGGCCCAGAGGTGATGATGTATAGCCATTCTGTTTGGGCCTTTATTAACACTCATCCATAGTGTCTGTAAGATCTGTTCCACTGGTGCTAAAACATGTGATCTCTGGACAGAGCCGTCAGCACAGTTGATGATTTCTCAAGTTAAACTATTGTTGTTGTTTTCTTATTTCAGTTGACATTGTAATCTCAGATCACATCATGTACTGAGTCTGTTATGGTAAAGTCAGGGAACTACAAAGCACTTACTTACGTCTTTCCTTCCGGCTTTTCTCACCTTTGTGTACATATGGCTAGACCCCGTTACTATGGACATCCTGTTGCCAAACAAGAACCAGAACCACACACTGATGCCAACCTAGGTCACGTTTTTTGAATTAAATGTATATATGCATTTCTGAAACCTTAGCAGTAGGCACGACAAAGGCTGCAATGTAATGTATGGGCTCATCTCGGTACAACATGTAAACCTTCTTCTTGAAGATGATACAGTAGCTTGCTACAGGAAGTGTACCCAGAGAGAGATGTTTAATCCTGAGGCGAGGGCTCCTCTGTGAAAACTCTGCTCCCGGATAAGAGATGAGGAAGCTGAAAGGTTTGAACTCCATTTTAGGACATTAAATGAAAGGGAGGATCTGTTAACTAAGTTTTTCAGAGCACATTGAAAAGTTGGCACATCCTGTGTTTAACCTCTTATGTTGAGCCCTTTCATGCATGTTTTCTAGTAATCCAGAATTACAAGGAGGGAAATTTAAGGCCCAGGACACCAGCTGAGGCTTCATGTTTTCAAGTATGCTTGTTTTATGTATAGATTGGTTGGTTGCGTTTCACAGGCCAAATGATTTGCACAACAACCCCGGTTCAGTTTGTAAGGGATTCATGTGAAGTGTTTGTTCTCATTGTAACAGGAACATTTAAATCAAAGATTTTGTCCCACTGCACTTGACTCAATAAGCACTTGGTGTGTTTCAAAAAGACATTTCTGATGATCGATTTTTGTTTAATGTTTCTCAACAAACTGACCTGCCACTTAACACCCATCGCTGTATGTCATGAAGTTCTCTGTAGTAGTCCTGGCTATCCCATTTTGTCTTTGTTCTGCCAGCTTTTCTTTTCTAAAAATATTTAAGTGCCTCTGACCCTGTTTTCACACATGTACCATTCCTGTTATTATGTTTTAGAGCTTGTGGTTTCCAGTATCCAGTGTTTTGTATTGTAGTGAATTGCAGCTGACAGTTGGAATTAGACTAATTGGCGCCATCTTGTGGCTTTCTTGTGGCTACACTTTGTGACGTCACTTCAAAGTGTTGCCATTATGCGGCACTTCATGCGAGCTCTAGGCACAATAAGTCACCAAAGTTTCCCAAAGGTCCAACAGGCGTGTGTCACAGTGGCTCTGGTCACCATAAAGCTTTGATCTATTATCTGTACAGAGAAATCCCACTCTGTTCTCCTAAAACTTAAAAATGTTTCCCTCAAACTGAGGTTAGAAGGATGATGAGTGCAGAGAGGATCTTTTAATGTCCCGCACTTTAGAGATTTACTGGTGAACCAACTAGATTCAAGCTGATTAAATATACATTGGAGATTGGTGGTTATAAGATAGGCCATCAATAAGTCATTTTCCCCTCCCGGGACACTTCTGTGA